>NW_024429204.1:1217500-1752500 GCF_017639785.1 Mesocricetus auratus
TGTTTTGAAATCTATATTGGACTATAAAATAGAACAGAGTCCATTCTGTCTACTTTGAATAGTTTTGAGAAAGTTCTACAAATTATAATGTATCAAGATGTATATTAAAGAAAAAAATGTGTATACTGCTTTTAGGAAAAATAATCATCTCGGCAGTACAGAACTCAAAAGCAGCAGTGAGGGATCTGGGCTGCTGAGAGCTAAAACTACTGAGCCAGCAGCTGCAGGACATTTTACCTTAACTTTATGAGGGCTTCTAATATGAAAACCATTGATGCTGATAAAGAAAAATTACATACAAAAGTGTGTTGGTAAGATTCTAGATGCTTAAGACCAGCTGTGTTCTGGCAAGATGGCTTACTGGGTAAGGGCATTTGCCTTACCACCTGAGTTTGGTCCCCAAAACCCAATTGATAGCAGACAACAGGTTCCCATAGTTGTCCTTTCATTTCTATATGTGTTCACACACACACACACACACAGTGAATACGTAAGTGTTAATCTTACAGGAGTGGTCCTGGTGGGTCGAGAGAGATGGCTGAATTAGTAAGAGCGCTTGCTGCCCGTATAGGAGAGCTTGGTTCAGTTCTGGCACCCCCATCTATACCTCTAGTTCCAAGGGATCTAATAGTCTTTTCAGGCCTCCATGGGCATGGCACACAAATTATATGCAATGCAGGTAAACACAGATCACATAAAATGAAAATGCAGAAAAAAATGGTGGCACACACTTTTAATCCCAGCATTTGGGAGGCAGGGAAAGGCAGATCTCTAAGTTTGAGGCCAGCCTGGTCTATAAAATGAGTCTTGGGATTACACAGAAGAACCCTGTCTTAGGGGTAAATGAGTGTAATCACAGTATTTGGGAACTAGAACCCTTGAAGAGACAGGAGGATCAGGAGTTCAGGATCTCTCATAACTTCATTGAGTGTCAAGTTTAAGGCTAATCTGATCTACCTGAGACCTTATTGTGAGAGAAATTCTATACTAATTACACACACACACACAATCAAGAATACCATCTTCCAAAAACTGCCATATTGACAGCCTTCTGTATCCAGAATGTATTTATTTGTTTGTTTGTTTTTGGTTTTTTTGAGACAGGATTTCTCTGTATTGTTTTGGAGTCTGTCCTGGAACTCGAATGGTAGATCAGGTTGGTCTCAAACTCACAGAAATCTGCCTGACTCTGCCTCCCGAGTGCTTGGATTAAAGGCATGCGCCACCACCGCCCGGCCAGAATTTATTTTTAATTCGTTTTGTCTGAATTTTATTTTTTGTTTGTTTGTTTGGGGGTATTATACTTCTTGAATGTAATTATCACTCCTGAATTTATAGAATGCATTGTATATCGTATATTATGGTTGCTTTAATATCAATTTCCCACAAATTAGAATCAACAATCCCTTAATAGTTGTCTCTCATTGTGGGGCAACAGCTGGTGGTTACTCAGTCCGTACGGCAGGGGGGTGCTTCAGTAGTCCCAGTCTGCTGCGTGGAATGTTCTGGAGAGCCGCTGGCCTCTAATCCATGATGGAAGTTCAGGAGCACAGGGTCTGCCGCGAGTGAAAGGACGTGAAACAGCAGCAGCAGTGGGGCAGATTAACCTGGCGGCAAGAGGGAGGCAAGAGAGCAAAAGGCGCTCAGTGGAGGAGTGAATCTGTTTAAACATCGCAGAGTGACTTCACTGACAGAAATAACTGATCCCTTGTCGGGCAGCCATAGTGGCACTGACCTTCAACCCCAGCACTCGGGAGGCAGAGGCAGGCAGATCTCTGAGAGTTTGAGACCAGCCTGGTCTACAGAGTGGGTTCCGGGACAGCAAGGGCTGCACACATAGAAAGCAATCTGTCTCAAAAGAAGATAGAAATAGCTGATCTCCAGATTGAGGCTAGCAGTGCTATTCTTGAACCTACACACGTCATTGCACGAGTTACCCATATAATATAAATACATGCATATACATATATAAATAAACACAGCTCTGTATTAAAAGGCATTGGCAGACTCGTAAAAATTTTGGGGTGGGGAAGTTGCTCTAATAATAGGACTACTATGAGTAGTAAATTATGGTTTTGGTTTTGTGTTTTTTTTTTTTTTTTCCGAGACTGGGTTTCTCTGTGTATCCCTGGCTGTCGTGGAACTCGCTCTTATAGACCAGACTGGTCTCAATCTCACAGAGATCCGTCCACCTCTGCCTCCCGAATGCTGGGCATGTGCCCAGAAAGAAGACTGACTGTGTTTAAGAAGTCCATTAGGGCTGGGGATATAACTTATTGGTAGAGTGCAAGCCCAGCCCGCACAAAGCCATGTTCAAATATCACCACCACCAAAACAGAAATACTACATAGTTTATTAGCACATTAGACCTATGAACCTTAAGGATTATTCATTGGAAAATCTCTGAATAATGTTTAGATTTGGGTTATTAAATTATTGAGAAATTAATCTATTCAGTAAAGAGAACAAATAACATAACAAATAGCTATCGTCGGCACAGATTTGTGTTTCTGTTCATGTTTTTACCGACATTGAATCAGGGAGTATAGTTGTTTCCCACACTTTCTATATTTAAGATGTATCAGAGCTGGGGTTTAGCTCATTATAGAGCACTTAACTGTGATGGGTAAGACTCTGAGTTGAATCCCTAGCATTTAAAACAAAAAGAGTGTATCATGGAGATTTCTCAAAAAATATTACTGGTTTTAACTGATTTTAATGTCGCAATGACAGTAAAACAGTAGCTGCCATTTGTTGAGTGATTACTATATTGCTGTGAGCTGCTGCTGTAAGTGTACCTGATATCAGACATCCTGTCAGACTGCATGGAGTTGGGATAGAGCCCTTAAGACTAAGAAGTTTAGCAAGTGTGGTGGTGCATGCTGTTTATCCCAGCACTTGGAGGCAGAAGAAGACAAATCTGAATTTGAGGCCAGCCTGGTCTACGGAGTTGGAAGGCAGCCAAGGCTACACAGAGAAGCCCTGTCTTGAAAGAAAAAAAGATGTGTGTGGGAGGGTTAAGAGTATTGTGTGTCACATTAAGTGATACAGGGTTATTCATGGACATTTTAGACAGTAAGGTTCCTAACCTCTGTTAGTGCTGGCTGGGATCACATCCATCTGCTCATGGCACATGATACTGAACTTTTGAGACGGGGCAGGACTGCCTTTTCTCTAGCATACCTGACACTTGTAATCACTGTTGCACATTTTCCTCACTAGGAGTAGATAAACTTCTAGTGAGGAAGAGACGATACATATATTACTGATATATGTCTTTCTCACATAAATTTGTGGTCACATTGTGCAGAAGTTTCTGTCTGTTTAGCCTTTTTGTTTTTGTTTTCCTATGAGCTTTTGTGGAGATCTATGAGAGTCTCTCCTGTAAAAAGTAAACAGTTGACCTGGGAAAATTCATGTAGCAGTAAGCATAAAACAGGCAGCTTGCCTCCTAGATCCTAAGAATGTATGTCCAAGTCTTGCTTGGCATTACCTTAGGAATATATCAGTGGGACATACTAGAAATCCCAGAAGTAGTAAAATGCAGATTTTAACTTCGTATTTGGTATTAGTAGCAGTAAGAAATTATGGGAACTTACTGGACTTATTCTAGTTAAACTTTGCTAAGAAGACTTCCTGGCCATTTGGAGTAAAGTATAGCCTGTTTCATCTTAAAACTTGGCTGTAAGTAGATGCTATAAGAATGTATGTGGAAATGAATGGTTTGTAGGAAGGAGAGGTAAGAGTTAACTCTGGGAACCTCTTAGCCAAGGAAAATTGAAGGCCTGTGCTCCCCTCTGGCACTGACCAGTGAGTGATAGCTTCCTAAATAAAATGTCAGTGCCTCTGGAGCGGAAGACGGGAGTTCAGGAAGAGTTAAAGCTGATTTTGAGACTAGAGTATACACAGCCCTACAGGTGGCTCAGATGCTTTGAGAGTCAGCAGATAAGAGAGGCTACAAGTTAACTATTAGAGGTTGTGCTGAGTTTGAAGAACTGATCTTGAAGAGCTTATAAAGATGGGAGGAAGTGTGTTTTGAGGTGACAGGGGGTTATATAATTTTGGTATTATGATTAAAGCTTAATTCTGTGCCCTAGAAAATAAATTGGCTACAAATGTGTGACGAGACCTTAGTCCAGGTTAAAGATGGCAGTGGGGAAGGTGCAGATTCGTAAGACTGACAAGGAGAGTGGCATAACTAATCAGTGTGCCTTGTGTTTCTCCTTTTTGCTGGCTCCTAAAATATGCTCAGGGGAAGAAACACAGTGTAGATTACAGCCTAACTCACAAGAAGGATTTTTAGTGTTTGAATTTCAGCTTGTGGCAGAATGGCGCTAACAATCCGTGCTGTTACCTTCTAGATGGTTTGTCTCCTGCTGACCCCAGCTCAGACTGGAGTGCGCCAGCAGAGGAGTGGGGGAACTGGGTAGATGAAGAAAGAGCTTCACTGCTCAAGTCCCAGGAGCCGGCCCCTGATGATCAAAGGGTGAGTACAAGGAAGTAGGAGGTCCTCATCATACTGATGACTGCCCCACCTCTAATCTCAGGAGGCGGGGCCAGGTGGATTTCGGTAAGTCTGAGGCAGCCTGGTTGGTCTCCAGATCGAGTTTCAGAACAACCAGGACTGTTACCCTGTGTCAAGACACCGCCCTCCCCACCCCACAAAAGAGAGACTAAGGAGGAGACTGTAGGCTCCAGAGGCAGAGACAGTTGATTCTCAGGAAGGAGGAATTGTTGAGCAGCGTAGGGAGGAACATTAAGCCTGAAAATGACCGATGCATTCACTTCCTGGGAATTTAGGTCATTTCATTACAAATGTTGGAATCTGGCTTAGGGGTGTGACTCTAATAGAGCAGGTGCTTAGCATGTACAAGGCCCTGGGTTCAATACTCACCATCAAAAAATTTTGTTTTAAATCTTGGACTAAAAGTCATGTTTCATAAAATTGAGCGGTTAGGAGATCAGTGTTAGGGCCTGGAGTGATGACTCAAGGGACAAACTCACTGGCTGCTCTTGACTGGATTTGATTCCTATCACCCACATGGTGCCTCACAGGTGGTTATGTGTAACTTCAGTCCCAAGGTATCCAACACCTCAGGCACCAAACACAGCATCTTCTGACAGACAGGCTTAACACCCATACAAACAACTTTTTTTTTTAAAGAGAAGTACTAGCAAATAAGGCTCAGGGAAGAAATAAGCAGATAGGACTCCAGTAGGTGACAGCAATACACAATATGAGGAGGGTGGCAGACTAGTCACAGAAGAACCATAGAGTCTGTGTGGCTCTGTGTCCTGCAAATGCGTTTAGACGGTATGGAAATGAACTTTGTACACAGTGTGGAGAGGGCTGAGGAAGTGCTGGCCATACGAGCATGGGACCTGAGTTATATTCCTAGAACTCACATGAAGCCACAAGGTAGCACAGATCTGTAGTTCCTGTGGTCCTATAGCAAGATAGGAGCTGAGTCTCAGGATACATAGCATTGAACAGTAAAGATGCAAGATGAGGACCAATACTCGAAGTTGCCCTCTGACCTCCATGCCAGTGCCATGGTACAAACACAGATATGCACACGTGTATGTGTACGCACACCGAGGAAGAGGGGGGACATTGGCCTTGAGGTGGATCCTAATTTACTGGGGGGGGGGATGTTGTCCTAATCTACTGGTGTCTGCTTTAATGCATCTGTAAATGAAAAGGGTCTAGAGTTTGAAGTCTACTGAGAGATGATGCCAAGCCCTGGATTCAATCCTTAACACTGCAAAGAAGAGAGAAAGGGGATGAATTAAAGCTATATTGAAAATGAATAGATGCTAGAAAATGGAGTAAGCAAGATCTGTTTGTGTAAAATTTAGGTTTTTAATGTAAATATTTAGAAAATGGAATGGACATAATTGAAGGTAGTTGTCCTTTCCTGGAAGGTACTTTAAGAATGGGATCTAGGGTGTGAGAGTTGTGAGCAGTTTTGAGACAACTCATCCAGCCCACGTTGACCTTAAAGTCCTGATCCTCCTATTTCTTTCCAGTGAGTTCTTAAGTAATGTAAGTTTTTATTAAAATTTTGTTAGTCGTAGCTTATTCTTATTTATATTTGGAAGATAAAGACCAAACATAGTGACTGAAGCTTTTAGAGTAAATGTTGTGAGTAGTGCAAGCTTAACCCGTTGGGTTTACTTCAGAATTTTGCTTTTAACATCAGGTTTCAGATGATGATAAAGAAAAAGGAGAAGGAGCTCTTGCAACTGGAAAATCTAAAAAGAAAAAGAAGAAAAAGAAGAAGCAAGGTGAAGACAACTCTCTCACACAGGTAAAGTTCCTGAACAGTGAGCATTCACTGTGATACACCCACAAACACAAGAATATGTACAGATAAGAGACAGCATCTGGACCATCTGCCTGCATGTATGTGTACCACACGTTCCTAGAGAGGTCAGAAGAGGCCGTCAGATCCTCGGGAACTAAAGTTACAGGTGGTTATGAACCATCAAGTGGATGATGGTTGTCCAACCCAGTTCCCTTACAAGAGCAACAAGTGACCCTAGCCACTGAGACATTTCTCCTGCCCCCTCCAGTGAGTTAAAATACGAAAGTTGTACATGTGAAAATTTGGGACATGTTAGAGAATTGCAACATATTAATGTCATACAAGTTGTATTACCCTGGGGCTGGAGAGATGGCTCAGAGGTTAAGAGCACTGGCTGCTCTTCAGAGGTCCTGAGTTCAATCCCCAGCGCCCACATGGTGGCTCACAACTATCTGTATTGTAATAGCATCTGATGGTGTACATGCAGAGCACTCATACGTAAAATATAAATAATTCTTTAAGGATTGGGTTACCCTAAAACTCGATCAAGGATTTATACCTTTAAAACTAAATCAGATTGCATGTGTACTTTTTATTATGAAATGGTGAGGTAAGAGAGGCAACGCAAGATCACATGACAGCAAACTCTAGAGCTCCTGCACAATGCCTTTAGCTATGCAATCCGTGGTTGGAACGGACGGGGTCCACTCCATTCCCCATCTGCCTGCCTTCTAACCCTCCTCTCCAGTGACAGCACCCCCAGGGACACCTAAAACCAGCCCGCACAACTGTTTGGCTCTCTCCGTGCTGCCTACTAACCATACCCTTCCATATTCTTGGGAAGCAGCACACCAAGGTGGAGGTTGCTACAAGCACCTGTCCTGTCCCTTTGCATCTGTGGGCCTCTGGTGAAGTGCAAGGGTGCCAGTGTTTCCTGAAGTTGTAAAACCAACATGGTCTTCCAAGACAGTAGAAAGCAGAACCTTCTGTGGTCCTGGAGAAACCTGATCTGTGTAATCTTTTGCCTCTTCGTGCCCCGATTCCTGCCTGAACTCTTACCCCTCCCCAGTCTCTGACGATTGCTACAGGAGCATTTCTTTACCAGTGAAATAGTGGAGTTCATCAAGAACATAGGCAGGGACTTGGGAGGAGTCTCATTTGATGAAGTGCCTGCTGTACAAGCACAGTTCTGACAGGGTGGTGTGTGCCACCTCAGCAGGGAAGGACAGGGTCAGAGACGGGCAGGTCCCTGAAGCTCGGTGCCTAGCCAGTCTCACCCAATCAATAAGCTTTGGGTTTGGCTACATGCTCAATTTAAATTCACATTGGAATTTTAAGTTGCTATTCAAGCTTACTACTGTCAAATCACATTCCATAGAACCGCAATATTGGAAAGAAATTTTTTAAATGGTGTTTGCTTGTGTGTGTGTGAGGGGGGGAATGGGGTCAGAGGCCAGCTTGTAGAAAGTTAGTTCTCTCCACTATGTGGGTGCTGGGGATCAGATTCAGTTGTTGGGTTTGGTAGCAAATAACCCTCCCTTGCCCACCGAGCCCCCTTTCTGCTAGGAAGCACACTTTGGCAGTCAGGTAGTTGTCAGAACAGGCACTAGAGTTTGACATTCCCATGCCTTGACATGCAGCAAATTCTATGTGTTCTTTTCCGTTAGGAAACACCTTTCATCTTTTATACATGTGTGCTTGTTAAGTGACAGTACGGTTTATTAGTTGGGCTCCTACGTAATTGTAGTGCATATACTTATTATATATGTGTAAGCATGTAATGTGATTTAGGATTAATTCACTAAACTTAGTCTAAACAGTAGCATTAAAACTTAGACGGAATCTTAGAAATTTGGGCAAACATTTACAGTTAAGGGAATAAAGACAAAAGCAGCTAAGAGATTTGTCCCTGAAATCACATGACTGAGTCATGTCATGACCAGATTGGAGTTCTCTGTATATCCTTTATAATGTGTACATATGCATGTGAGTACATTGCTCCTGGAAGAAGTCACTGAGTCAAACTATTTTTAAAGTCTTGTTTCCATTATCAGCCTATTCACTGTGTGCTTCTTGTAATCGAATGTTACTCTCTTTGAGTGGGTCTATTTGCTTAGATTGATTCCCATTCTGTGGTGTGTGTGTTTGTGTCTGTGTCTGTGTGTCTCTGTGTGTGTGTGTGTGTTTGTGTCTGTGTGTCTCTGTGTGTGTGTGTCTGTGTGTCTCTGTGTGTGTGTGTGTTTTAACAGAATAGGATTTGAGACGGGATTTCGCTTGTAACATTCCTCCTGCCTTGACCTCCAGGTGTTGGAATTACAGGCATGTGCTCAGTGTGCCTGGCTTGGGCACGTCTTCAAATGAATTTATTTTCTTAGCATGTCTTTGGGATAACAAAGAGGATTTTAATCAGTAAAGAATGAAGAAGTTTAATCTCACCGACAGCTTTCTTCTTTCTACAGGACACAGACGAACTAGAAAAGGACATTAGAGAAGAGCTTCCTGTGAATTCCTCCAAAGCCCGTCCAAAACAGGAGAGAGCCTTTTCCCTGAAAACCACGAGCACTAGTGACCCAGCTGAAGTACTCGTCAAAAATAGCCAGGTGACTTTTAAAGAATAATAGTTTTCTTGACTTAATTATTATACAGTAGTTAACATTTTTGAAGTAGTATGCAAATACGCCATTCTCAGTAGCACAGTAGAATGTCATACTATGTAAAGCACTTCCATCTGTCAATGGGTACTCATCAGTGCTATCAGATTGGTCACGACATTGGTGCTTGTGCAAATAACCCTTTTATGTTACATAGGAATAGCTGCTAAGCACACATGTCAGTTGCTGATTAAAAAGAAACTATGTGTGTGCTTCTCCTTTAAGTGAAAAGATTTTCAACTTTTGAATTGGAAGGAAAAACAAAACCACGTGTTGGTGACCTACATCTTTGATTCTAGCACTGGGGAGGCAGAGGCAGGCAGATCTCTGTGAGTTCAAGGTCAGCCTCCAAAGCCACTGAGAAACCCTGGGGGTGGGGTGCTGAGATACACAGAAATGTTGAAAAGAAAAGAGCAGTGCCAGGCGGTGGTGGCACACGCCTTTAATCTCAGCACTCGGGAGGCAGAGGCAGGCGGATTTCTGTGAGTTCTAGGCCAGCCTCAACTCTCTTGGAACAGAGTTTGAGTTCCAGGAGAGCCTCCAAAGCAATACAGAGAAACCCTATCTCAAAAAACCAAAAAGAAAACAGCAATGTATCGGAGTGGTGACACACCTTTGATCCCAGCACTCAGGAAGCAGAGGCAGGTGGTCCCTTGAGTTTATAGCCAGCCAAAGCTATAAAAAAAAAGGGGGGGGGGATACAACAAAAACAGAAGTATAGGTCTTGGTACTGTGTACAGTTTCAAGCACCCACTGCTGATCTCAAGAGTCCCCTTGATGCTGAAGAGGATTGCTATATGATGCTTGTTCCTTCTGAACATCTGGACATGTAAAGGATAGAAGACCTAAGAGAAGGTGTTTTTACCAGCTGTGTTTATGCAAAGTTCAAACCTTAATAGGACTAGTTCAGATTCCCAACATTTGTTTTAAAATTGAAGTTTTGTTATTAAGTTCAGTCTAGTTTTGCTTTGTTTTTGTTTGAGATAAGGTTTTGGCTAGCCAAAGCTGGCATAAATTCCTGATCTTCCTGCCTCCACATTCCAAGTGCTGGGATTTTAGGAGTGTGCCTAAACTTTTTTTTTTGACAGTAACATTTTTTAATCATGTACTTTATGGGAATATTTGAGTCAGAAGGGACTAGTTTATGAAAGGTGTGCATCAGACATGGAACAAAAGCCTGATTTCTCCCTGGGTAACTTTTGAATACTTTAGTTATGAAATAGTAGAGCTCTCTGATAGGATTGGAATGGTGAGGAGGTGTGACCTTACTGGAGAAAGTGTGTCTCTGGGGCTGGGTTCTCAGCTTCACGTGCCCATGCCAGATCCAGTCTCTCTTGCCCCGTGGGACTGCTCCACTGCCATGCTTCCTGCCAGGAAAGTATTAGCAAGCCCCCAGTTAATGCTTTCTTTTATTAACAGTCATCTGGGCTGGGACGTGGTAGCACACACCTTTATTCGCGGCACTTGGGAGGCAGAGGCAAGTGGCAGACCAGAGTTTGGTTCCCAGCACCACAGGGTGACTCACAACCATATGTACCTCTAGTTGGGTGCCAGGCAAATGATACACAAAACACTTAACCACATAAAACAAATCTAGATAATTAAATAAAACAGGTCTGTTTGGATTGTCTGACTCATTCACACATTCAGAAATCATTGTAGAGGTTTGTGTGCCACTTGCTGTTTGAGGACCTAGGCTACAAAGTGGGTGATGAGCCAGCATCTGTCTGAGGGACGTGGAGTTTGCTCTACAACAGTGCCCGTCACACTTCCCGCCTAGCTTTGATGCTTTCTGAAGTAGAGGGATATGATCTCAGTAAACAGAACGGCTTAGCATACAGCAAAGAATGCTTGACTTTCTAGTGTCTTATCTAAGTCCTGCTCAGAGGTCACCTTGTGATAAAGCAGTTGAGTCTGGTTGACTTAATATAAGTAAAGAGAGAAAACAGAAAGAGAAGATGAGAAGTCCGTAACGAAGCTGCAGGTGTGAAGAAGTTCAAGGAGCTGTAAGGAGGTGTGAGCAGCGTGAACGCAGAGCCAATGTCTGTAGAAGGAAGAACGCTAGCAGTCACTTCTCTTTGTTGATGGAGTCAGGAAGAGGAGGAGTGAGGGAAAAAAGTCCACCTTGTTTTTGTGTTCTGTAATGGTGAGTGGTAAAGTTGACCAGGGAAGCAATCCACTCATCGCTCACAACCCCAAGACACTCTAAATAAGCATTCTTAGTATTGCCACCCGAAACTTAATGTCGTTAGCAGACTGAAGAGTCTGAGGATCTCTAGTGGTTTCAGTCAGTAGTCCTTCCCACAGTCTGCTTGTGGGACACACAAGCTGCTGCCGTTTGCCATACCCTGCTTATTAGGAAGGAGATAGATTCAGTAGCTATTTCAACTTTTTGTTGTTGTTTGAGACAGGATTTCTCTGTTTCGGAAACTCCATTTGTAGACTAGGCTGGCCTCAAACTCACAGAGCTCTACCCGCCTCTGCCTCTGCTGTGATCAACGGTGTGTGCTCCCCGCCCCCATGTATGCCAGTGTCCCCCAAAAAAGTTAGCTTTTGGTAATTTTAACTTGTATATTTTTGTTTTATCTCAGTATATTCAGCTGTTGTAGATGATGCTGTGTTTAGTTGTGCCACTAGAGGGCAGAAATGAGTCACAGTGCTACTTATAACTAATTAGAGACCATTTTATTTTGCTTGCTGCTAGCCTCTGGATATTGCTTTAATACTTAATATTTATGAAATTATACAATATTCTGAGATGATTTTATTCCAAAACAGCCTATCAAGACTCTTCCACCTGTTATCTCTACCGAGCCATCTGTCACCTTATCAAAAGGAGACTCTGACAAGAGCTCTTCCCAAGTGCCACCGATGCTACAAGACACAGACAAACCCAAGTCAAATGCTAAGCAAAACAGTGTGCCTCCCTCACAGAGTAAGTGCTTTGTTTGTCTTCTTGGTTTTCCTTGTGTAGTCTAGAGTTCTGATCCTGGGTCTGTGGTAGGACGGTAGAGCAAGCCCTGCCTTGTGGAAGGTGGTTCCTTGAGCCCTCAGGATAGAGTTGTGAGCTGGGCTGCTAGGATACCGTGAGCCGTGAGGACAGTGAGGGGCTGGCCGGGCGAGTCTGCGCTTGGCTCCCCGCCCTTTCCTTTGCACATGCGCTCTCCTCCTCCTCTCCGGTCAGGCACAGAACCCTGCCCCATCTCAAAGAGGGGGAAGGGGGGGAGAGGAAGAAACAGCTGATACCTTGACTCAGAAGAGAAAGGAAGCAGAGAATACTAACTTGATATGTCCAAACAGGAAAACTTAAAACATGACATTTGGACATTTAAAACTTTTTTCATAGTTGTTACTTTTATATTATTGATCCATACTGACTATCATATTTTTCTCTCCTCACCCCCCTCCCTTTTTTTCTTTTAGCCAAGTCTGAACCTAACTGGGAATCTCCAAAACAAATAAAAAAGAAGAAAAAGGCCAGACGGGAAACGTGAATTTTTTTTTCCTGAATTGGACATGTGTTTACAAACACTGTCTTGAATATTATGCTGTTTATGCAATAATTTGTGAACATGTACAGAGTTTTATATAAATTTAAACCAATTTTTAAAACAAAACTGAACACAACCACCATAAAATGGAATCAATGGAAAGTTAATTTATGAGATTAAGAAGTCAACGGAATACATACTACAGTGCTGGAAGGCACTTGGGAGAGTCTTTTCAATTGGACAAGAGTGATCTTGATTGAAGAATATTGTCCTGGTTTTACAGCAGTTCCCTGTTTACAACAGATTGTGCCCTGTCTCGTCTGCAGCTGAGGAATAATGGGTTCTGATTAGAAGGCGGCCTGGAAACCAGTGGGCAGCTCCTTGGACCTTATGCACGAACTTAGACCGTTTGAATCTGTTTTACGCTTAAATCAAAGTGCTTTGATCAAATGTGTAATCTGCCATATCTTTACATATTTGTTGTAGCAGTTTGTATTAAAAGAATCACAAGTGCAAATAAAAAGTCATTTATCATTTGTTTAACTAAACTGTCTTGGTTTAGTTTACAGTTCTTGAAAAGTTCTTAATTAAAATATTGAAAAATGCAATTGACAAACGTATGGCTTACAAAGTTATTTTTGATAGTCTTACATTACTTGAATTATTCAAAATAACAGTATATTTTAAATGAAGAAAGGTAAACTATATTATTTGTTTGGTATGTTTAAGGCTGAGAACTAACAAATAATGCTCTTGTTGATGATTTGAAAACTTTCAGGAAGGCAAAATCAACTTAATATTTTTCCTTTCTCTGGCAATTTTTCCAATGTCAACCTATTAGTTGCTAGTAATGTTTTCACTTTAAAAATGAAGTAACTCACCACTTTTGAGCATATGATGCAGAATGGCAAAGTAGTCAGACAGCTTTAATTGACATTGTTGAGACCTCCAGGTATCAGGAATACATTTTTTTACTGCCTTAACCTGTAGTACGTAGAATATGCATCAATTTCTTGAAGGGGATTCATGTTTTTTATAAGAATTTTCATGTATCTATTGCAATTGTGGTCAAAAAAAAAAAGGAACATTTTCTGCTTGAAACTGTTGATTTCATTGACGTGTGATCTGTCACCGTTTTCAGGCACTGTGTGATCTCTAGGAAACTGGCAGGCCGCTCTGTATCTGTTAATAGTGCATGCTTGGCCATGTACACTGTAAATAGCCTTTACCAAACCGTGTTTGACAAAGGACCATAATTAACATCACTTAGTGAATTGTGATAAAGAAAGAAAAAAGCCATGATGTTGATGTGAGTGGCTTGTTTTCATGTGGCGCCGGGAATGAACCTGTTTAAAAGCTATAACCAATGGTACTGATCTATCCATCGAATACTGTCTTTATATTTGGCTGTAGTGTAATAGTATTTCCTGCTAGGAAAGCTACAAGATGCAAAATGGCTTAGTCCTGCTGAAGACTGGCCTTACTAACAGACAGCTTTCCTCGAGAGCCATCCACAGCTTTTTATCAGGTGTTGGCATCTGTGTCAGGAACATGGCCGTGTGTTTACATGTCGTCAGAGTTTTGTTTGAGTGGGATTTTTAAATTAATTGACTTGTTTAAATAAATTGAGAAATGGATAGCATTGTTTTATTTGCCTTCACCATTGGGGTTAATAATAGCTGATCTGCCAGGAGTGGAGCCTTGAGGTGGCTCTGTGAGCTTCACGTTCCCTCGGGGGCTGCCGCATTTGTGTCACAAGGGGAATTTGTAACTACAGAGTGTGCCAAAAGGTCAGCACTCAGAAGTTCAGTTGAACTCTCTCAACTCTACCTCAGCGTTCCTTTTCCTTACAATTCTTTGGGCTGGGCCAAACATGAAATTTGATTTCTTGTTTCATTATCTCCGGATTCGATCACTTCCTGTATTAAGCGGCACCTGCACCAGGTAGTTACAGGACCGTCTTTGTGAGGAGAAATTGTCATGGGAGGGAGTAGACAGAGCACAGCGGTACACTGGGTGGGTCAGTTTGGAGATGGCCTCTGTGCCTTCCTGCCGTCTGGCTTATGAGCCAGCCCTTTTTGTCCTTCAGAAGGAGGCAGCTATACAAGGGAAAATTAACTCAGTTCCCTTTAACGTGTTCATTGCTGGTGGCCTCTAAAGATCTTTATGTGACAGGACTCGGATTCCTTGTCACCGGAGAGAGGAACTGGTTTCTGTGGTCATCGGCTCAGAGATCTAGGTAATGGTGATTAGGGAGTGGCAAGAAAGAGGGCCCTATTGTTTTGTGCTAGCTGGGGTGAGGGTCTCTGATGTCCCCTGCCTCCCTGCCATGGGTTTTCTGGAAAGCCTTTCTGTTCTGGAGCAGTGGTAGCCATGCCAGAGTTCTCCAACTGCATCCTCCCCATCCATACCCTAAATTAAGAAACGAACAGTTGAGAGAGTCCAAAAAGAAAGTATTGAGATAAAATATCATTAGTGTAATTTGCCATGTTTAATTTGTGCATGTGTTTTATTGGGGAGGGAAGGTCGGAATAATTTATCCAAATCTAATGGTATTATTTCACAGGCTAATCCAGTTTGTATTCGAGTTAAAGATCCCAGAGGGTGGTAATTAACTGCAGAGTTTAGTTTTTCTTAATTAAAGTCCTCTACTAATATAGTGTGAAATATCAAAATTTAGGATTTAGGTTCTAAGGTGTCTAATGGCTGTCTTAAGGTTTTCCTGTAAACTCCTTGCACAAACTGGAATTGGAATTGCTTTCAAAAGACTTGGGGAATGAAAATATGTCATGTGTAAGATGCACTGAGTGTTGTAAATAAAACAGATCATTTTTGTTTTGTTTAAATTGCTTGTTACATTCTCTGTGGGAAGGGACTTTGTCCTTTTATATTGTGGCCTAGTAAGATATCAGGCCTTTTGTTCATGGGTTTTGCTTTCCTTTCTTTTAAGACCATGGTTTCAGGCTTCACAACCATGGAGTCAAATGAGCAGTTGCAGCCTGGCATACACACCTTTAATCCCAGCACTCGGGAGGCAGAGACAAGCAGATCTCTGAGTTCGAGGCCAGCCTGGTCTACAGATCGAGTTCCAGCCCCATAGCTGCTCATTTCATGAGGTACTGGTTCACACTTGTTCACCCCATGCAAAGAATAAACTCAAAAGTAGGTTGTAGATCCACTGTAATTTAAAACAAGCAATAACAAAAAAAAAACCAACATGAAAATACAGATCCAGGGAGATAGCCACCCTCAAACCTGACAACTCCAACATGGCATTCTGAAAATTGTCCTTTGACGATCCACACACACCGAAATAACATTTTACAAAGGTGTGTGTAGCTTTAAATAAAAATGTTCATGTGTGCGAGTGTTCGGCTACATGTATGCTAAAAGAAGCTTTTTCTTTGCTAGCCGCTTTGGTTTAGCCCCCGCCAGCCGCCTGGGCTCTGCCGAGATATAGTCCCCAAATAACACACAGGAAGCTATATTAATTATGAAGCTGTTGGCCTTGCTTGTTTCTTACTAGCTAGCTCTGACTTAAGTAATTACCCCATAATTTTTTTTTTTTTTTTTTTTGGTTTTTTTCGAGACAGGGTTTCTCTGTATTGTTTTGGAGGCTGTCCTGGAACTCACTCTGTAGACCAGGCTGGCCTCGAACTCACAGAGATCCGCCTGCCTCTGCCTCCCAAGTGCTGGGGTTAAAGGCATGCGCCACCAACGCCCGGCTACCCCATAATTGTTAATCTAAGTATGTTTCTTACCGGAGAGGTTTCCGGGCTTCCTACCCCCATGGCGTTACATCTCGACTCTCTTGTGTTTCTTCCCAGAGTCCTCCTGGACTCCTAGCCCCACCTATCTAGATTCCTATAGGCTCAACAGTACTTTACTGACAAATAACAGGCAAATAACAGGACTTCCCCAACACATGTATGCGTGTGCCTACTACCACGTACATGCCTGGTCAGAAGAGGTCATCAGATGCTTGGGAACTGAACCCTGATCCTCTATGAGAGGTTAGAACAAAACAATGTTTAGAAAAATGTGAAAGCCAGAGTGGGAGGCTCAAGCCTGTTTGAGAAGTACAAACACAGGGTCGGGAGTTCAAGGCCGTCTTTGACATACAGAGAGTCAGGTCAACATGAGGTCCTGTCTGAAAACCAAAAATTAAAGAAGAAAATGTAAATTCCCGCATAATATGGGTATAAGGAAATAGTTTCTGTGACCCAAAATCCAAATATAACTTTAAAAATAATTTATCATGTATACAGTGTTCTGTCGGCATGTATGATGCCTGCGGGCCACAAGAGGGCTCCGGGTCTCATCATAGATGGCTATGAGCCACCATGTGGTTGCTGGGAATTAAACCTGGGACCTCTGGAAGAGGAGCCAATGCTCTTCACCTCTGAGCCAGCTCTCCCCAAATATAACTTTTAAAAGACAGATACAACTCCACTACAGAAAAATTAAAATGTGACATGACCAAACAAAACAAAAGAAGCACCCTAAACAATGCCAATGACAGACGAATGCCATCCCGTGCTGTCCAGAGAGACTACCTCTAAAGTGTTTGCCTTTAATCCCAGCACTCGGGAGGCAGAGGCAGGTGGATCTCTGTGAGTTCGAGGCCAGCTTGGTCTACAGAGCTAGTTCCAGGACAGCCTCCAAAACAATACAGAGAAACCCTGTCTCAAAAAAACAAAAAAAAAAAAAAGTGCTTGCCTGGCATTACAAAGGCTGGTGTTCCCTTCCCCCCACCACAGGAGGGGCGGGGGGGGGGGCGCGTAAAAAAATTCAACAGCTGCAACCTATGAACATGCACGCCGCTCCCTGCTGTAGCGTTGCAGTGTAGATAAACAGCGTATTTGTAAGCCTAACTTTAGTATAAAAATGATTTAAAACTGGAGAATGAGACCAAGACAAGAAAAAGCCAGGTATCGGTGATTTAAGGCGCGCAGACTGCGCGTCGAGGCGGAAGACTATGGAACTACAGCGAGGGAGAAAGGCGATGCCTCTTTCCAGGCTCTCGGCCGGCTGTCGTCCCTCCTCCCGGTGGGCTTTAAGGTACACACAGAGCCACCAAAGCCCATCTCAGACCCCAAGTGGGAGGCTGTAGCGATGGCTCAGCAGCTAAGATCGCTTGGAGTGTGGTTCCTGGGGAGCGAGGCTGACAACTTGCTGTGACCACAGCTCCTGACCATCCAGTGACTTCTCAGGATTTCCCAGACTAGGTGTTTGCAAGCTGGTCCTGCTCCTCTCTCTCTCCCTCCTCTCTGTTCTCTCCCCCTCCTCTCCCCTCTCTCCCTCCCCTCCCAAAAACAAAATCTTGTATTTTTTTTAAGGCCCCAGTGCGCGGGTTTCTCCCCAGGAGTAACTCGAGGATAGTCTTTGACGGCGGCTGGCCTGGCTGAAAGCCCTGGGTTTCTGTCTTTAGGAATCACAAGGCAGGTTAAGAGTCTTGTGAGAAGGAATCTGGGCTGGAGCCATGGTCAGTGTTTTAGAGCACATTGCTGCCCTTGCCAAGGACCTGGGTTCGGTTCCCAGCATCCAGGTTAAGCTGCTGACAACTTCCTGCAACTGCAGCGCGCCCTGGTGGCTCTGCAATCCACTGGAATTTGAATCCACGTAAATGCACGTGTGCGCACACCACACACACACACACACACACACACACACACACACACACACACGTATTTAAAATAACATAAAAAATAAATCTGAAAACAACCACAAGAGGGCGCTTTGACCATGAGCAATTTCTGCTCATGGTCCGGCCGCTTCCCGTGCTACTTTTCAGACCGCAAGCTCCACATCACCAGGTAAGGCAGCAAGGGCAAAGACAGACTCCTTACCTGGGTTCCAGCGTGGTCCTTCAGCTGCACTGGTGCCTCTGCTGCAGTATTTCCGTTACTTCCTGGTTTTCTCTCTCACACTGTTGTATTTTTATTTCTCCTGTATGGGTCTTTGATTTTCCTCTTGGTCTAATTTCTGATGTTCTCACACACACACAGGTTTGTGTTCCGCTTTCTTCCTTCTTTTCCCTCTCTGATGACCAACCGTAACACCCACTCAAAAACGTTAAGACTTCATATTTGGTTTACGTGTCTGCACGGATGCCGCTGCTGGGCGGGCACACTCGGAGACCAGAAGAGGGCGCCAGGTCTCCTGGTGTCACAGGTGTCACTCCTGGAATTACAGGCACCATCCAGTCACCCCATGTGATGGCTTCCCAGACGTGGGTCCTCTGGAAGAGCAGCAAGCACTTTCCAAGTGATGAGCCGTCTCTCTATCCCCCGCCCCAAATATAATATTAACTGGGTGTGGTGGTACAAGCTTGTAATCCCAGCATCTGGGAAGTGGAGGTGGGAGGGTCATGTGTTCAAAGTCATCCTTGGCTTTGAAGAGGTGAGAAATGCATTGTTTAAAAAAATAAATAGCCGGGCGTTGGTGGCGCACGCCTTTAATGCCAGCACTCCGGAGGCAGAGGCAGGAAGATCTCTGTGAGTTCGAGGCCAGCCTGGTCTACAGAGTGAGTTCCAGGACATCCTCCAAAACAATACAGAGAAACCCTGTCTCGAAAAACCAAAAATAAACAAAGGAATAAATATAAATAAATAAATAAAATACACCAGGCAGTGTGACTCTGTCTCAAAAAATATATACATGCGTACACACAAACATACATGTAGGCATACTTAAATACCTAAGCAAGGCATTTATAATAAGACTAACTTGAAAATAAATCTAGCTGCTTTTGAAAATTAAACGTCTTATTAAAATGAATATGCTTAAGACTAAGGAGAGCTCCGGAGCCGGGCGTTGGTGGCGCACGCCTATAATCCCAGCACTCGGGAGGCAGAGGCAGGCGGATCTCTGTGAGTTCGAGACCAGCCTGGTCTACCGAGCAAGTTCCAGGACAGCCTCCAAAGCCACAGAGAAACCCTGTCTTGAAAAACAAAAAAAAAAAAACAAAAAAAAAAAGGAGAGCTCCGGAATGTTAGATTCTGCCGCAGCACAATAGCTCATAAACTCTACTTGGGGTCAGCTTGAGCATGTCAGAAACAGTTTGGAAACAGCCATTGCCTCCGGCATCTTCAGTGAGCTGATAAAACTGTGGGAGCCCATCAGGCTCTAACCTATCATAATAATTTGGGAAACTTTTTTTATTTTGAAAGTGATCGGTATTTTCCATGGTGGAAATGGTTAGTGCTGTTGACTCTTCTTATTTCACACCCTTAATTCTTTCAAACAACGTAATTAAAATCAGCATTTAAGGGGCTGAAGAGATGGCTCGACCATTTAAGGGCGCTTTGCTGCTCTTGCAGAGAACCAGGGTTCTGTTGTTCAAGGCCACGTGGCCGCTCACCGTCCTTAACACCAGTTCCATTCACATAGGGACATGCAGACCAATCACTCGTGCATGGAATAAAAATAAATCATAAGAAATCATCATTGGAGCTGGGTAGTGGTGGCACACGTCTTTAGTCCCAGCACTGGGGAGGCAGAGGCAGGGGGATCTCTGTGAGTTTGAGGCCAGCCTGGTCTATAGAGTGAGTTCCGGTACAGCCAGGGCTACACAGAGAAATGCTTTCTTGAAAAACAAAACAAAAATCAGAAAGAAACAGAAAGGGGTGGGGAGGGAGGGAGGCAGGGAGGTCAGCTTGGCCTACACAGCACATTCCAAGCCAAGACGGGCCACAGAGTAAGATCTTACGTGTATACACATACATATATACATATATGTATATACACATATTAGGTAAATATACAAAGTACACAGTATGCACGTATGAAAATGTCATAATGAAATGCATCATATTGTGTGCTGATTTTAATAACATTTTAAGAAAAGGGAATAGTAAGAACTTTATAAAAGAATGTGTGTTGATTTGTTTAGGGAGATGGAAAAAGACAGTCTTCCTTTAAAAAACTATCTTGCATTTTAAAGACTTCAACAGCCGAGAAGGATAAATTTTGACTATCAAATAAAGTATTAGTTTTAATAAGAATGTGTTTAGGGATTGGTTCAAATGACCCTCATAGACTCCTGGATTTGAATGCTAGGTCATTATGGGGTGGCACTACTTGAGAGGGATTATGGGGGTGTGGCCTTGTTGAAGGAAGTGTGTCACCGGGGGTGGGCTTTGGGATTTCAAAGTAGCAGTCTCAGCTACTTCTCCAGCACCATGTCTGACTGCACGCTGCCGTGCTACCTACCACGAAGATGATGGGCTAAATCTCTGAAACTGTAAGCAAGCCCTAATTAAATGCTTTCTCTTATAAGAGCTGCACAATGGCACACACCTTTAATCGGGGGGGGGCCGGGGGCACGGACGGACACAGAGACAGGCAGATCTCTGAGGTTTTTTTTTTTTTTTTTTTTTTTTTTGGTTTTTCGAGACAGGGTTTCTCTGTGGCTTTGGAGGCTGTCCTGGCACTCGCTCTGTAGACCAGGCTGGCCTCGAACTCACAAAGATCCGCCTGCCTCTGCCTCCCGAGTGCTGGGATTAAAGGCGTGCGCCACCAACGCCCGGCCAGATCTCTGAGTTTGAGACCAGTCTGGTCTACAACTACAACTGCAAGTTCCAGGATAGCCATAGCTACACAGAGAAGCACTATCTCAGAAACGAAGGAAGGAAGGAAGGGAGGGAGGGAGGGAGGAAGGGAGGGAGGGAGGGAGGGAGGGAGGAAGGAAGGAAGGAAGGAAGGAAGGAAGTGAGCACTGGGTTATACAGGAGTCAACATCATGATGGGCACTGTCAAGAACGGACTCGTCTGTCTGGTGGTCCTAACACACAAGAGAGTATAAAAAATATAAGTCCCCCGGGCAGTGGTGGCGCATGCCTTCAATCCCAGCACTTGGGAGGCAGAGGCAGGTGGATCTCTGTGAGTTCAATGCCAGCCTGGTCTACAGAATGAGTTCCAGGACAACCAGGGGACTGTTTCACAGAGAAACCCTGTCTCAAAAAACAAAACAAAAACAAAAAAACTACAGAAAGCATTTTCATTCCAGGGATAACCTAGAAAAGCAATTCAGTTTCTCAGGAGTTACACTCGGGGAAATAAGTACCACAATGGTATCTAGAGACTTCCAGGCCACGCTAGCTGACCTTCAGTGCTGAGAACCTGGATCCAGGAACAATGACATTGTGTGATGCTGCGTGTGTGGAAACCTCTTCTGCATACATTTCTACGCTACCCCAAATTCAAAGGAAATGCTAGAGAATGTTACTAAGCTGTGTTCCCGGAAAGGTAATTCACATTATTCTCAATGCATAGGATTCCATTACTCATTTCTTTGGATCTATAAAATGTAAAAGGTAAGAGTGACCGAGTGGCATTTTAAAAAGAGGAAACTGGGATGGTAATGAGGACATTTAAAGCCTCCACTCTGCCCTCCCTGTTTCCCCGGCAGCTCAGTTGAGATTTATTGAACACTTTACTGTAAAGTGAACAGAATTAAGACGGCTCTGGAGGAGAAAGGGAGGTGGCCCCGGTAGAGTCTCATCTGCCAGGAATTCTAAACAGCTCTGTGTAAAAGCTTGCATCTGGCTGGGTTTGGTGGTGCATGCCTGTAATCCCAGGACCGGGGGCTGGGGAAGACAGGGCAGGACAGGGGAGGGTGTGGACTAGACAGGACAGCAAGGGATGCATACAGAGGAGGAATATAAAACATCAAAATTAGGATGACTCTGGACCGAGAACTTCCGGGCAAGATGGCCAACTATGAGAAACCTCCTGTAATCCAGTCAAGTGAAGTAAACAAAAATAAAAAATAAAAGCCTCTAACCCAAGAAAAGGAGAAAGAGCTTTGAAAATCAAAAACAAACAAACAAAAAAAAAACAAGCAATACTACATTGGAAAGTTCAAGGAGACAGAGCAAGAAATACAGACAGGAAGAAGCCTCTTGCTTCCTGCACCTCCCAGCCCCGAGTAGGTGTGGGAGCACATAGGCTGCCTTTTTTGTTTTGGTTGGTTTGGTTTGTTTTGGTTTGTTTTGGTTTGGTTTTTCAAGACAGGGTTTCTCGGTATTGTTTTGGAGCCTGTCCTGGAACTCGCTCTGTAGACCAGGCTGGCCTCGAACTCACAGAGATCCGCCTGCCTCTGCCTCCTGAATGCTGGGATTAAAGGCAGGAGCCACCAACGCCTGGCTACACACTTGCTGCCTTTGAGAGTAGCGTTTTTGACTCTTTGTTTTGGATTTTTAAAAGGCTTGTATGGTTTTGCTTGCTTCCCTTCTTGTATTTGTTACAGGATTTTCTCCCCTTTCTGTCCTCTTTTTTCAGTTTTTCTAGTCTCCTGCTCATTTGCTCCCCCTCCGTGACATCCTTCTCCATGCCCCCTTTCTCTCTTCATTTATCCTTTTTTTTTAATTTTAAAATTAGCATCATTACTTTAATCTTTTTAATAGATCACTGGCTGTTTCAAAAGAACACATTATATGACAGCAACATAGCATCACAAGAGATGCTCCTTCCCCTGCCTCCATCTCTGGGGGCTGGAGGATCACCAGGGAGTTGCTTTACTCAAATAAACCTGTTCTTTTACTTTTTAATTTGGCTCCATCTGGCTTACCGTGCCAACGGGGAAACCTACAGAAACCTACCAATGGTGTCTCTTCATAGCAACTGAAACCCTAAGACACAGACCAACGGAATGGAATGGAACAGAATGTTGAATAAAGAGCTTATACAATTACTGCCACTAACCATTTCCAAGAGTATCAAAATTTTATATATATATATATATATATATATATATATATATATATATATAGTGTTGAGGAAGGGGGCTGTGCTGGTAGTTTATGTCAACTTGAACAAATAGAGCCATTGGAAAGGAGGGAACCTCAACTGAGAAAATACCCTGACAAGATTAGGCTGTACACAAGGCTGTAGGGCATTTCCTTTAATTAGTGATTGATGGATGACCCAGACCCTGGTGAGTGGTGTCATCCCTGGGCTGATGGTCCTCCTCCATCAGTCAGGGGCTGGAGAGATGTCTCAGAGGTTAAGAGCACTGCATGCTCTTCCAGAGGTCCTGAGTTCAATTCCCAGCAACCACATGGTGGCTCACAACCATTTATAATGAGGTCTGATGCTTTCTCCTGGGGTACATGCATGTACACAGATAAAAAACTGTATGCATAATAAATAAATAAATAAAGAATGCAGTCTGAGCAAGCTCTGGGGAACAGGCCAGTAAGAAGCACCCCTCCATGGCCTCTCCATCAGGTTCCTGCCGTATTTGAATTCCTTCAGTAATTAATGATTTTGGAAGAGTAAGCGAAATAAACCCTTTCCTCCCAACTTGCTTTTGGTTGTGGCATTTTATCTCAATAGTAACACCATTAGACAGGAGGAGACAGCCCCTTTTAACATAAGGTGCTAGGCAAACAGGGTATTTACATGTTGGGGACTGCTAAGAACCTTGAACAAAATGGAGTCTTGTCAGCCATTTCTTGGCCTTCTGCCTACGTGACTGCGGGCACACATGCCCTTGAGACAAAGGAGATAGCTAACCACGAAAGTTAAATTTACACAGGGCAGCCCACCCGCCTAGCCAGGGGGAAGTAACCCTTATAGAACAATTGCCTTTGTTAGCAAAAGGTTAATGTGTTCCTTTGGATGCTTTTACCATAATGATAGGCGGAAGTAACCCTTATAGAACAATTGTCTTTGTTAACAAAAGGTTAATGTGTTCCTTTGGATGCTTTACCCCTCCCTATTTCCTACACCTGGCTTACGCTGATAAGCATTTGCAGAATGCAACTGATGGAAAATTACAGCTTCGTCTTTACCTTATTTGGTGTATATTTGAGTTGAGACTTGATTGACATGCTTGTACCGCCCCCTGAGTTGCTCTACCTATAAAAACTATTTCACCCCCAAGAATAAATGCTCTTGATCAGCAAAAGTTGTCTTGAGCCTGTTTCCCTTAACCTCTTAAAGTTTGCTTTTTAAGATCAGATCTGCTCGTGAAGACCCACCAAATTAGTAGCGACCCTCATCACTTCATCCCCGCGGGTCGGGGGTCCCCTCCGGGGGTCGCATTTACAGATATAAGGGCAGTTGGCATCTCTCACACTGCAGAAAGACGAACTCAAAAAGATCAAAGGCCTTAATGTAAAAGCTGAAATGCTCGCCTTGCCAGAGGAATAAGCAATATACTCCCAACGCCACAGGAGACAATCCCAGAATCGACAAAAGGGAATATATGAAAGAAACAGCTGAGTGAAGACAGTCTACAGAACAGGGTAAAGCCTGCCCCGTTATGCGTCTCTATTAGTAACTTTTCTCATTGTTTTCACAAGAATGTCTGACAGAAGCAATTCAAGGACAGAGGGGAGCGTGCGCTATGGTGGGGCAGCTGGTCACATTCCGTCTGCAGGCTGGAGGCAGAGAGGTTAGAACTGGCGCTCAGCTTGTCCCCTTCCCCCCTTCTATTCCGTTCAGGACCCCTAGCCTCTATCATGGCACCACTCGCTCTTAGAGTGCAACTTCCCACTTCGCCTACGGGAGTCTTAGAATCCTACAGGGAACTGAAATCCAGACTCTATAAAGAGATCTGGGGGCTGGAGCGATGGCTCGGCAATTAAGAATACTGACTGATCTTCTAGAGGACCCAGGTTTGATTCCCATCACCCACATGACGGCTTACGACCATCTAGGACTGTAGTTTACAGGAATCCAGTGCCCTCTTCTGGCCTCCCTGAGTACCAGGAGCAAATGGTGCTCAGACATATATTCAGGCAAAAACATCCGCGCACTAAAAACAATTAAGATAAAAATAAATGTAAGGAGCCGGGCGTTGGTGGCACATGCCTTTAATCCCAGCACTCGGGAGGCAGAGGCAGGCGGATCTCTGTGAGGAGGCCAACCTGGTCTACAAAGTGAGTTCCAGGACAGCCTCCAAAGCTACAGAGAAACCCTGTCTTGAAAAATCAAAAAAAAAAAAATAAATGTAAGGAGCAATGCAAAAATTAAATGCAGGAGCTGGAGAGCTGGCTCTGTTGTTAAGAGTGCTAGCTGCTACTCTTCCAGAGGACCAGAGTTCAGTTCCCAGCACCCATGTCAGGTGACTTGCAACCACCCATCACTATAGCTCTGAGGTACCCAATACCCAGCCTCCTTGAGTACCCTCTTACATGGGACAGATAAATACACAAACATACATATATAAAGATAAATACATCTTTAAAACAATTAGACACCCCCATCATCCAATCAGCAAATGGACTAGAAAATTGAATATTTTTTAAAATTATTATTTTGGTTTTTTGAGACAGGGTTTCTCTGTTTAAGAGCCCTGGCTCTCCTGGAACTCTCTCTGTAGACCAGAATGGCCTCGAATTCACAGAGATCTGCCTGCCCCTGCCTCCCAAGTGCTGGGACTGAAGGTGTGAGGCACCATTACCCAGCTACAGTACTATGTTTTAGGGGTAACTAAATACATAACAGCATGGATACTGATTCCATCACAAAGTGTGTATCTATGGAATGAGCTACGCTATCCACACCCAGGACATCAATCTCCTGGATCATCCAGGCTGGCTAGGTACTTACTATGCAGCCCATGATGCCTGGCGTTTGCAGAGATTCCACCTGTGGCTGTGGGCTCAAGGGTTACAGGAGTGTGACACCGCACGGAACTAAAAAAGTTCAGCTTAAGTATGAAGCTGCTTTTTTTTCTAACTCATGAAAAAACCCACAATTTTCTCAAAAATGGGGACTCTAAAAGGGCAGCCAATATCAACAATGATTAGCCTTAGCAAATTGTGAAAAACAAGAACAAGTAACATCAAAATAACCAAAACCAAAACAACCCAAAAAACAAAGCAAAATTAAGAAAAGCAGCATTCTCTCCCTACAGATGGAACAGCATAGATCTGCAGCCTGTGGCTGGCCTTGGAGACATGGCAGGAAGACAGTCAGTCACCAACTGTAACAGCATTTTCAAGACCAGAATAGCCATTCTTCCTTGGGGCTTTATAGGTCATGTTCTCCCCAAGGGTGAGGTATTTTCCTTCTTGTGAGTTCACAGCTACAAAAGGAGGAGCCTTTATCTGAGGAGGCCCAGAGTCTAGGATGAACAATGTGACGTTTTCAAGTTATCTGCGACTTTCTTTGGCTTGCTCAGTTCTCAGAAGGAAAGAGAGTCAAGACGGAGAAGCAGCCACAGAAACGAGTGGGAAAGTGTACCGTCTCTACCTCCTCCGGGCAAAGTAGCTACATAAAGTGAGTGGGAACTGTGTACTGTCTTCTCTGGGCAAAGAAGCTATAGAAACAATTGGGGGGGGCATGGAGGATTTGCCTCTTCTCCCCATTTCGTTTATTTATTTGTTTATTTCCAGTCATTTGTTTAGAATGGACTCCGAATGTTAACACAGTTCTTATTTTTATTTTTATTTTATTTTTTTTGTTTTTCGAGACAGGGTTTCTCTGTGGCTTTGGAGGCTGTCCTGGAACTAGCTCTTGTAGACCAGGCTGGTCTCGAACTCACAAAGATCCGCCTGTCTCTGCCTCCCGAGTGCTGGGATTAAAGGCGTGCACCACCAACGCCCGGCCCACAGTTCGTTTTTAAAACAGCCACTTGTTACCCCCGCGTCCTCCCCCCCCCCCCCCGCAACCTTGGGTAAAAACTGGAAAGGATACTAAAATAAATAAATATCATGAACAAAATGACATCATTGTGTCAAAGTTCTTCTCCGAGGTGTGTCAAGTCCTGTGTGGCTAGGGACGTGGCACCGTAATATTGCATTACGCAATCTGAAATGGTTGACCGAGTAGACAAAAATTCCCTTGTAAAAACTTCCCAAGGATTTGTTTAGGTTAATACAGTCTAAACTAAACTTCCGCTTCAGTAAGGCAGCAGGATTTAAATGTGTTCTTTGTTTCTGCCTACTATTTAAATTACAGCACCTGTTTCAGGCGATAAAAGCAAACCAAACAGCAGTCCCTGTGCATGAGGGCGTCTGAGAGAGAGCAGGAGGGAGTCAGTGTGGGTCCAGACTGAAGACTGCACAGCCTTCTGGACCCTCACAAGTCCCTGGATTCCCAGCACCAGCTCAGACCAGCAAAAAAAAAGCCCCCTGGTGGTCGAGGTGGTGACTGCAGGCGGCACCTGGCTTTCAGACACTATCAGGTGCCAGGGTCTTGGGGCGCAGCCGCTGCGCATTCTGGACTTTTGGGGGTCTCCAACCTCTGTGGGAAGAATAACAGTCCCGAACGAACATGTGATGACCACCTGTCTCCTTTTTCAGCCTTTACCCCTGACATGGTTAGGACTGCTATTCTCACGCTTCCGAAAGCTGCACTGGGCTTTGGACCAATGGTCTTCCACACCTAAGGCCTCTCTTTACCAGTTTTCAGAGGTGATGGAAGTGCAGCGTCAAACTCTAGCCATGTCATGGATTAGCAGTGAGACCCTGGGGCGGGCAGGTGCTTGGCCTCTCCAAGGCCTTAGTTCAGGAGTGTAAAATGACTAGCTCAAGTTGACTCCAGATGCCTTTCAACCATGAAGGGAACCTCCATTAACCTTCCCCCCAAGCTCTCAACTCCCTAGTGAAAAGATTCTGCACCCTTATAAGCTTTTCCGCTGATGTGCTAATCCAAATCAGATCACATCGAACCGAATTAGAAAAAGCCCACGTTTAGCCGGGCGTTGGTGGCGCACGCCCTTAATCCCAGCACTCGGGAGGCAGAGGCAGGCGGATCTCTGAGTTCGAGACCAGCCTGGACTACCAAGCGAGTTCCATGACAGCCTCCAAAGCCACAGAGAAACCCTGTCTTGAAAAACCAAAAACAAACAAACAAAAAAAAAAAAAGAAAAGAAAAGAAAAGAAAAAGCCCACGTTTAATGGATAAAAAACGCTCCTGGATGATTTTCCAACCTCTCCACCCCAGAAAGGAGAAGGAAAAGAGAGGCCAGAAAACTACGAGTCTGTTTTCTGGGAGGGGCAGTTTAAATACCCTGTGGGAGTGGCCTTGAGCATCTCTGGGGAAGGGGTCACCATTTGGCCGGCTTTCTTGAGATGAGGCAGGGTTTGGAGAGAGACGGGGGAGGGGGCTTGGGTGGAACTTCCACCATAACACATCCCAGACTCTGGATGCCAGGGGCTTCAGTGTGTTGTGCCCAAGTTGCAAAGTCCCCAGAGACCCCCAGGAAGACAGACCCACTAAACTGCAAAAGCAGGGTTTTAGTTATTCATCCACCCGTCACAGAGACCCCATCTGGCTGGCTAGCTGTCCCAGAAGCCCCCCCAGAGGGAGTGAAGTTCCCTGTCTACTGTTAGGTTTTAAGACAAAAGTTACAGGATTACATCAGTAGGTATGGGTTGGTTTCTGATTGGTTGACATTTGGGAACAACTAGGAGAATTTCTCAAAGTCATATTTGGGCATGAAATACCTGTGTACCAATTATTTTCATTTGTCGGTGCTGAGAGGGAACATTCTGTGGGTTCTATGGCTTTGTCTTGTTACTTGCAGGTGGCCTATTGCACGTAGATACTAATAGTTTTCAGAACTGTATCCTGGAGACTACAGGGGAGGTTTTGGTCACCCCTAGAGTAGTTTTTTGGGAACAGTTCCCAGGAACCAAGCATCTAGGAGACTGGGGTGGGGGATGGGAGTGGGGGCGGGGGGGAGCTGTCTGGAGTTTCTTTGTGTTCAGTTTTGGCCCTAGGCTCCCGGAGGCCAGAGGATCTGGAGTTTCCTTGTGTCAGAGGCCTACGTGTCTTTTCTGTAGCCTGTCATAGCTGCTAGAGCAGGGGGCTGAGTGAGGGTCTCGTCCCTTTATTTCTAAAGTTTTAGAAGTGAAGCCTTTGGCCGGGCGTTGGTGGCGCACGCCTTTAATCCCAGCACTCGGGAGGCAGAGGCAGGCAGATCTCTGTGAGTTCGAGGCCAGCCTGGTCTACAAAGTGAGTTCCAGGACAGCCTCCAAAGCTACAGAGAAACCCTGTCTCGAAAAACCAAAAAAAAAAAAAAAAAAAAAGAAGTGAAGCCTTTGAGTTTAGTTTACCCCTTTCACAGTGAAGTCTCCAATAGAAACTCCCAGGTTAATTGTACCTAGTTCTGGATCAATCAGGCAGCCAGTACCAACTCAGATTCCCCACACTGCTGGCTGTCAAATAACATGTCTGCTTTTCCTCCATTCTGCTCTTTTCCTTCCCAACCCCCACCCTAACCTGAGAGACGACCATGGCTGTGACTGTCTGATCTAAAATAAATACATAAATGTATCTTTCTGGTTCCATAGCTTCTCAGTGTCATCACTCACACTTCATATAGGTAGATCATAATGCTTTCTCTTTCCATTTTGGTTTTTTGTTTGGTTTTTGAGACGGGCTTTCTCATTGTGGCAGTCCTGGCTGTCCTGGAACTGGCTTTGTAGACCAGGCTGGCCTAGAACTCACTGAGATCCACCCGCTCTCTGCCTCCTGGGTGCTGGAACTAAAGGCGTGTGCCACCACTACCCAGAAATACTCATTCTTTTATACTTGCTTATTTCTTTTTTTTTTTTTTTTCTTTTTTGGTTTTTACGAGACAGGGTTTCTCTGTATTGTTTTGGAGGCTATCGGTCCAGCCCGGCCTTGAACTCACAGAGATCCGCCTGCCTCTGCCTCCCGAGTGCTGGGATTAAAGGCGTGCGCCACCACCGCCCGGCGCTTATTTCTTTTAGCGTAATGTTTTCCAGGTTCATCCACAGTGTACTGTGAATTTCATGTTCTTATTGTGGATACTATTCCGAGATAAATAACTGAGCCAAGCTACTCTGACCTTCAAAGAGAGTTGCTTTGGCCTCAGTCTTTAGCTCAGAGCAAGGCCCTACTGCCTTGGAACAGAACCAGAAAGAGTTAACCTAGTCAAGCCTGACTGTCATCTATTTTAGGTCACCCTGACACCACAGGAGATAACTCTGTTCTTGAATGAACAGACTCAGACAGACTGACTCGTGGTGACCCAAGCCTGCTTAACACAGATAGCCAGTCTCAAATAGAGACAAGCCACACTGTAAATTCAGAGCAAACTAATGAGAAGTCCATCTCACCATCCAGAGAGGATCCTCACACAGGTGTCCGCCTGACAAAACCCAGAAACTTCCTTTTTTTTTCTGTTTTCTTCGAGACAGGGTTTCTCTGTGTAGCCTTGGCTGTCCTGGAACTTGCTCTGTAGACCAGGCTGACCTTGAACTCATGGAGATCCCCTGCCTCTGTGCTTAGACTTAAAGCATGCACCACCAACACTTGGCTTACAAGTGTACTTTCTTAACTGCAATAAAAAAGATCTATCTTTCTTTCCCTGAGACTTTATCTCTTCTCTGCTGGGATCGTGTGTGTGTGTGTGTGTGTGTGTGTGTGTGTGTGTGTGTGTGTGTGTGTATTCCTTCTGTAGAGTGAGCCCAGAGAATAAACAGTTCCCTTGGCTTCCGAGGGGTTGGGGATTTTGAATAATAATTCTTTGCAGTTAAGAAGGAAGCCATCGGGGCTGGAGAGATGGCTCAGAGGTTAAGAGCACTGGCTGCTCTTCCAGAGGTCCTGAGTTCAATTCCCAGCAACCACATGGTGGCTCACAACCGTCTACAATTAAATTTGGTGCCCTCTTCTGGCTTGTAGGCAGAACACTGTATATATAATAAATAAATTAAAAAGAAAAAACTGCTGAAGAAGGAAGCTGTCATCATCCCCTGATGTCATGCATGGGAGGAACTAGTGTTATCACTCAGGCACACCTGGGTCCCATCCCTTGGGAACCTGGCACAGTGTGTCACCCCTCTGCATGTGCCAATCAGTACCCTGGCTCTACATGGGTGCAAAGGTCCCCTTTAAAAGACAAACTCTGACCACTCCTGCTTTCCCTTCCGTCATTTCTCTGAGGAGGCAGGTCTTTGTCTCTCTGTCTCTCTCCCCTTCCCTTCCCCCAATAAAGCCTCAAAGCAACCTCTGTCTGTCTGGTGTGTCTGTCCCATCATGGGATCCTCCAAGACCCCCCTCGAGTCAAATATCATAACAACTAGTTTGGTCTTGGGTGTAATCACATTGTTAACTCCTACAATATAAAAGCCTGGTAAGAAAAGCAGTTGGAGGGCTAGAGAGATGGTTCAGTGGTTAAGAGCACCCACGTGCAGGGACACCTGCAGATAGAGCATCATACTTTAAAAGATAAAATAATTTTTAGACAATTTTTTAAAGATTTATTTATTTATTAATTACATATACAGTGTTCTGCCAGAAGAGGGCACCAGATTGAATTGTAGATGGTTGCGAGCTACCATGTGGTTGCTGGGAATAGAACTCAGGACCCCTGGAAGAGCAGTCGGTGCTCTTAACCTCTGAGCCACCTCTCCAGCCCCCTAGATAATTTATTTATTGTGTGTATAGTGTTCTAGCTGCATGTGTCCCTGCAGGTCAGAAGAAGGCATCAGATCTCACTACAGATAGCTATGAGCCACCATGTGGTTGCTGGGGATTGAACTCAGGACCTCTGAAAGAGCAGCCAGTGCTCTGAACCTCTGAGCCATCTCTCCAGCCCAATAAAATAATTTTTAAAAGCAGTTGGAGAAGGGGCTTAGCCAACTGTGAAAGGGAACTGAGAATTTTCAGTCAAGGTATCGAACCTGAGTGACGATGGCTTTGTGAAACACTTTACCACAGCCCAGCCCCTGCATTACATTCTCTGCCTGAAATACATTTTTCTGTCTTCCTGACTGGACTCCGACCAGTACAGCTGTAGCTGATTGCAATCCAACGCTTTAAACAGTGATGGATTGATTGTACAGAAGGCATATTACTATCACTATTAATCAGGACCTGTTGTTTTACTGTTAGTCACATGACCTGCCACTAATGACTCCATCTGCTGCCCATCTTCATCTCTCTCTCTCTCTCTCTCTCTCTCTCTCTCTCTCTCTCTCTCTCTCTCTCTCTCTCCTCCCTTCCCCTTGGAGGCAGCGATTGCATCTCACGAACTTTGTCTCCCAGCGTCCAAACCCAGTGCTTGCTTTAACGACGCTATGATTAATCACAAGGCCTTGGAGAGCAAATCAATCGGATTCTTTCACGCTGGCTTCAGTTCAGGCTGGAGCCCTTCACAGTCCCAACCCTGACTGGGACAAGACAGGGATTCTCTGTGTAGCCCTGGCTATCCTGGAACTCTGTAGACCAGATTATCCTTGAAGTCAGAGATCCACCTGCCTCTGGCTCCAACGCATTGGGGACTAAAGGCGTGGGCCACCGCCACCACCACCTGGCTCAAAGTTTGAGCATTGCCGGGCATTGGTGGTGCACGCCTTTAATCCCAGCACTCGGGAGGCAGAGGCAGGAGGATCTCTGTGAGTTCGAGACCAGCCTGGAACTAGCCAGGACAGCCTCCAAAGCCACAAAGAAACTCTGTCTCAGAAAAAAAAAAGTTTGGGCGTTAACCCCGGCTACTGAGTCCTGTGGAGCAGCGGAACCTTCTTGCCTCCCCCGGATGGTTATTCTACTGGCCGTGGTGTTGGCAGAGCCCTAACCTCTTATTGAAAGATCCTTCCCTCTGGACTTTGCTCCAGGCATTGCATCAGGCATTCTGCAGCCATAGGCTTGCCAGCTGTGGCCCTGGCACAAGCGGCTGCCATCCTTAGTGCCCTTGTCTTTTCCCCAGGTCAACTGCTACTTAACCCGCAGACCTGAATGTCATATCACTGTAGCTGTCCTGGCAGGAAGGCAGGAATTAAGGCGTTCTCTTGGCCATCAGACTGTTGAAACAATGGTCCCTTTCAAGCTGGAATTTCCCCAGGAATCTCCTGCTGGGGGGAAGGAAGAGGCTTGAAAAATGTGTGCCCGGCAGAGGAGGAACGTGTCTCCTTGAGAGATATCTCCTACAACTCAACCCTTTTCAGAGAGGGGAGCAGAGAGGATGCTGGGTGAAGCCACACCTTGTCTGCGGATACACACTGCACTTACCTTCTACTTAAGCCTAACCTTCATGTCAGGCCCCCAAAGATGGATTTGGGGGTGCCACTGGGCCTCTCTACTCCTCTTCCCAATGTGGCCCCATTGAATAAATTTCCTTCTGCCTCTCACTAGTATCTGTCGGTTTAATGGTCCTGTCAAGGACTAGTGGCCAAACTTAGCTTGTTAGTGCTGCTAGAGACTGGGTTCTGACCCTCGCAATCTCAGGAACCTCAGCCCCTCTGGGAAGCCCTCCATGGTCTCCCCAGTGCTTTGATACGGCCTTCGGAGGTATGCTGTGTCCAAAGCACACAAGTGCCTACCCTCCTTTAATGCCCTCTTGTGTTTATTTCCTTGTGTCCCTCCTCAAGGTTACCAGTGGCTCCCTCTTGCTGTGGAATGGCAGCTACACTCAGCTCCAAGGACTGTCATTCCCAGGCACAAGGAGAAAGACTATTTCCACAACTGACTTATTGAAACACGCTTTATTTATTTATTTATTGGTTTTTTCGAGACAGGGTTTCTCTGTATTGTTTTGGAGGCTGTCCTGGAACCTGCACTCTGTAGACCAGGCTGGCCTCGAACTCACAGAGATCCTCCTGCCTCAGCCTCCTGAGTGCTGTGGTTAAAGGCGTGCACCACCAACGCCTGGCTCAAGCTTTCTTTTTTTTTCTTTCTTTTTTTTTTTTTTTTGGTTTTACGAGACAGAGTTTCTCTGTATTGTTTTGGAGGCTATCGGTCCAGCCCGGCCTCGAACTCACAGAGATCCGCCTGCCTCTGCCTCCCAAGGAGTGCTGGGATTAAAGGCTTGAGCCACCACCACCCGGCTCAAGCTTTATTTTTAAAAGTGCACAGGCACTGGCCACTTTGCTGGGATTTGAGAGAGAACCACCACGCTAGTTTTTTTTTCTTTTCTTTTTTTTTAAAGATCCTTTTATGGGGGGTAGGGCAGGGGACTCACAAGGTTAATAGAGAAAACAAACAAAACAAAACACAAGTAGGTGCAACTGTGTTTACAGGGGTTAGGTAATTGGTGGTTAGAAAATTACAATGAAATAGCAGGAATTTTGGCCAGGTGGTGATAGTGCACACCTTTATATCCATCACTGGGGAAGCACAGCAGGAGGATCTCTGTGAGTTCGAGGCCAACCTGGTTTACAATGTGAGTTCCTGGACAGCCAGGGCTGTTACACAGAGAAACCCGGTCTTGGGGAAAAAAACAAACAAGAAAGAATTCCATACAATGAAAAAGCTAGAATGTACATCTTGTAGGCGGGAGTGTCATACTTGATGGGGTTGGTAGTCAGTTCAGTGTAGGTTCAAGAGCACATTTTGCAAGACACCTGGGTTAGGCAACAAACTTACTTTATTTATCCCCCCCTCCCCCACCTAACACCAGGGTTCCAGGGTTAGGCAACAAACTTAATCATATATACCCTCCCCCCAGAAACTAATCCTATGAGGTGTGGTACTGAACAACAATGTCACTCCTGTTCCAAAGCGAAGCCATCAAGGCTCCTCAGAAAGCCCCAAACAAAGAGTGAGCCACCGGGCTCTATCTAAGATCCTGGGAAGTCTGAATTCTTTCTGTTGTTCTTGTTTGTTTTTGGAGATAGGGCCTCTCTACACAGTCCCGGCTGTCCTGGAATTTACCATGAAAACCAGGCTGGCCTCGAACTCAGAGATGCACCTGCCTCTGAGGCGCCCCCTCCCCCAGTGCTGCTGGGGTTAAGGAGTCTGCCACCATGCCTGTGTCGGTTCTATTGCATTCCAAAGACACTGTAGCTGTTAGGTTTACTAAGCTCCCCCCCCCCCCATCTTTCTGCAGCTAGCTTCCAGCCTATATTTTAAAAACTTGTAGCAATTTGGCAACCGCGAATTCACATCGTGAACAAAGTAAATTTTCTGAAATGCCAAAATTCACTCGAATCAGTGTGTGGTTTGCTTAATAAATCCGAAATTCTGGCGGGGAAAAAAAGAGAGAGGCAGCTATGGCAACTTACCAAGGGTGTGAAGGTTCAGCGTCTTTCAAGTCAGTATTTCTCAGACTTTATTCCAGTCTTTTTTTGTTTGTTTGTTTGTTTGTTTTGAGAGCTAACCCACGTCCAGTTACAAAGTAGTTGTGGACATAATTATGTACTAAATTATTTTTGCAACCCCGAGGCTGGAACTCATAGTTTCTCGCATGCTAAGACAACGCTCTGCCACAGAGGGAAGCCCCAGCCCGTAATGATCCCAGAGAGACAATTATCTCTAATGTCACGAAGAAAAGAAACAAACACGGCGCTTTTCCAATTCCTCCCACAATAATAGGACGTTTTATCTCCGCTCAAGGACCTGCGTGTTTGGCATCTCTGGGGATACATGGAACCCAGGTTTAAACTCTACAACCGAGAATGTGGTAGGTATGCATGCCTTTGTGAAGCTAACCAATCTTATTTGACACGTACTCAAATTTCAGCAGAGCCCGTTTTATGTCTTCTTGTTCCAAGTCTGAAATAAAACTTTCACATGGACTTTTAATCTCACTTATCCGGGATTCTCAGCTATCACCGTGGTCAGAGGCTAAACCTTGGATGCGAGCCTTCAAGACAAAACACCAGCTGGAAGGAAGTAGCTCCCCCACCCCCAGACCCTTCCCCAATCCTTTGAGCTCTCTCAATGCTGTGTGTTGTTGTCTTACATAGACCTCCCGGCGGCAATTGTTTCTTCAAAGCTTCAGTCATTATTAAAAAATGCTACCGAAGCACAGTGAGGATGCCCTTGACACACATCTTATTTTCTGGGAAAAAGACTGCTACCAGAGTAATTGAGCTGGGAAGCTGAGACAAATTGCTCTCAGCGGGTTCCGCAGTGGCTCAGAGTACCGCAGTTGACTGGAATCCTGCACACCGCGGCTTTTCCCTTCCTCCCGTTTGCAAGGTAACTACAGTCCCTAGCACAGCACCCGCCGACTATCTGCAAGCCAGACCCAAGGCAAACAGAGCTGGAATGACGCTGAACCCCCAAGCAAAGTCGCACCCATTGCCCGGAGCAGGAGGAAAACCTCCAGGAGCGCATCTGAGGGTCCAGCAACCACGCATGTAAAAGAGATGCTCAACGCTCCCCCCCCCCTCCTTCCCCGGCCGGCGCCCGCAGCTGGCTGGAGCCGGCGGTGACATCACGAGCCCCGGCAGGCCACGTGACCCAGGCCTCGCCTCCCCCGCCCCCTCGCGTCGCCGCGGTCTTGGAGCTCAGTGTCCCGCCGCAGCCACCACTCGGAGCTCCCGGGGCAGCGCGGAGCCAAGGGCTGGGCGAGCGGGCAGGCCCGGCGAGCTCGCAGGCAGGGCGAGCGGAGCGGTCAAGGAGAGAGACCAGAACAGCCCCGACCGGGCCAGCGGGGCCGGGACCGAAGGCTTCGGACGCCGTCTCTTGCAAACTTGGGCGCGCGCCGGAGCCATGAAGATGGTCGCGCCCTGGACGCGGTTCTACTCGCACAGCTGCTGCCTGTGCTGCCATGTCCGCACCGGCACCATCCTGCTGGGCGTCTGGTACCTGGTGAGCGCGGCCGGGCGACGAGGGGGCCAGCCCGCGCGCCCTGCACCCAAGGGGGCCACCCCGGCGCCGTGCACCCAAGTCTCTCCCCAGCTCGGTCTCGGCCGGTGGGGGGGGGCGGCCGCCCGGGATCATCCGCCTAAAGTTGTATTATTAGAAAGTTAAATCCTGGGGAGAGGCGAGCCGCGGTGGCTGAGCCGGGGAGGGGGCCGGGGGGGGCTCCTGCGGGGTGCACTGCGAGTGTGCCCACTGCCGTGAGTTCGCGTTCGAGCAGGAGCGGTTGGGGAGCGCTTTTTTCCCCCAGCACACGCTTGTCTTACTTTATTTACATCGGGAAGGCATGTTACACCCACTCAGATGGACAGGTGATCCCTCTAAACCGGCAGGGCGGGCAGATGCCAGTTTTTTTTTTTTTAAAGGTCTCATTTGTGTAGAGTCCAAGCGGTGGTTCTCTTGGGCAGCTAGCTGGGGAGCGTGATGATGGAAGGATATTTTCCCTGTGGCGCTGCCCTTGGTTGGTGGTTGGCAGCCCTGGACTGCACCAACCAGCCTTGGAGTCGATTCCTCGGCATTTTGCATTTTGCGACATCATTTTTTTGGGGGGCGAGTTAGATCCGAGCCACTTGGCAGTGACTGTAACGCTGCATGACTGTAGCTACCTCTTAAAACGTGGTAGTTAAGTGGCATATATATATACATATATTAGCATATATTAGCGAGGATCCATCCTTATCTCCTTCAGCACCAGCCGTTTTGTTTCCCCCTCATGGTGGCTCATGTTTAATATTTGGTAGTTTTAAAAATGTACAGTATATCGAGTTGTCAACTACTTAGTGTCTTTTTTTTTTTCATAAGCAAAGCTTTTCCCTCCCATGCGATGCTATTGTGTTATTTATAGTCTCAAGTTTCCTTTAGTTGGGCTCACTATGGCCACATAATAGAAATTTTTAGCCTTAAAAGCTTTCCAGCAGTCCGTTGATACATGTGGGTTCTGGCTGTGCAGTGTGAACCTGAGTGCATTGGCTCAGCCCTGCCTTTTCCCGAAGCCGAGGAATTTTACAGACATTTACAGTCCTAAGTTGGAGTATAGAGTAAGCGATCTCCAGGATGGCCAGGGCAGACAGCCGTTTGCAGATGTCTGTGTCTTCCTTGGTAAGCGTTCGAATGTGCAGGCTTGCAAGTGCTTGGTCGGATGTCATTTGTAAAATCTAGGCCATTGCATTAGGCAAATGTACTCCATGATCTACAGGGCAGATAAATCTACTTGAGCTCTGTTGTTGGCAGTCGTCCAGTATTGGTGATAAAAGCTGAGTTCTCTGCAGGCTTCCTCTCCTCTAGGAGCCTGCCCCTTTGTGGGGTATATGCGTTTGGAAATGAGGCCTTTTGTAAGATAGCTTCCACGTAGACGGGAAACCAGGTTCAGCTCTCACTATGTTTATTATATATTATATTATTATTTCACAACACGATTGAAAATTTCTCCAGTGGTTGACTTCCCTTATAGCTTTAAATATAATCTGGTTATCTAAAACCTTAATTTCCATTTTAAAAGGCTAAGCTGGTTAGGGTCTAAGACCTGAGGGAAGACTGGGCACCCCTCGTTCCCCGAACAACCCCCCCCCCCTCTAGTCACTTGGTCAGGTGTCAGGAGTGTTTTCTGGAAAAGGGTACTCCTGGATAGGTGCTCAGGTAAGAGTCCTCTGTAGACTGAGCCAAATAAAGTGGTTGCTTACTTCGTGTTTTCTAATTAATGTTTCTCACCCTGCTGTTTACTGACTAGGTCCTGCATGCTACGTACTGGGCTAGTTAAGCGGAATTTAGATATCGCTAGTGAAAAAAACGGAAGTTAAGAGTGCGATTTTTTTTTTTCTTCTTTTCCACCTGGTCCCATTCAGGCTGTCACCGCTGGGGAGCAGGCCACTTTGCAGACAGATTTTTAATTGTGTATGTTTGTATTATGTTCCTTTCCCTTAGCATAACTTTTAGCTTCCATCCTGTTATAATGTGTGAATGGCTTCTTTTTGTTACTGAACATTATTCTAGGAATATGCCACACCTTATTGGTTTGCTAAGAATTGAGCAGTTTATAGTTTAGGGTTATTTGTGTGTGTGTGTGTGTGTGTGTATTTAGCTGCTTTGAATTTGTTTTTTCGAGACAGGGTTTCTCTGCATACCAGGCTGGCCTGTAACTCACAGAGATCCACCTGCCTCTGCCTCCGGAGTGCTGGGATTAAAGGCATGTGCCACCACCACCACCACCACCCAGCTTGCTTTGAACATCCTCAAACAAGGTTTTGCGTTTAGACTTATGTTCGCATTTGCATTGGGTAGATACTATTGAGTGGAACCATTGCTTCCTGGGTGAAGTATATTCGGCTTACCCAGTGCTAGCCAGTTGTCCGAAGTGGCCGGTTCAGTTTGTTCTGTTAACTACAGGTAAATGAAGCAGTGGTTGTCTCATGTTCACCTGTGTTTGGTGCTGTCAGTCACTAGCTTGATTTGCATTTCCCTCACGAAGAATTTTGGACTTTGGTTATGAACCGATTTTGTGTCCTAAAATTTTTACTGGTCTGTCTCATCAGTTTGTAGGAACTTTACGTACTTGGACACCAGTTCTTAAATACGTATTTGTGACTGTAACCTCTCACACTGTGGTTTGCATACTCTTTTGACTCCCTCCCTCCATTTACTTATTTATCTGGGGGGGTGCATAGAATCACACACAAACACACACACACACACACACACGTATAATTAAAATAAGTTCAGGCTGGAGAGATAACTCAGCTGTAAACCGCAGATGGCTGATGTCCTTTTGTCTGGCCATGGCGCTGTGGGTGCTTGGGTGTGCAGGTAAGGGTGGGGAGGGTAGCACTCACCTCGGGGGCCCGAGCCAGGCGGCCACCAGCCACAGAGGCATGGGCTTCCAATCCACTCAGCTGACACCAGATAAAGATGATAGTCAATGCTATAGGGACTACAATATATTTATTTACCAGAGAGAGAGAGTCACACAAGCTAGGAGTTAGAAGTGTGGCCAGCTTCCAAAAGAGGAGGTCCTATTTCCTTTTGCTTCCTTTTATCTCTACCTGTGCTAATTTACTTGTCCCCGCCCTCATGGGCGGATAGCTTTGTGGGGTTCACTCCTACAGTAGAGGACCTGGGTTCAGTTCCCAGTATCCATGTGGTTGCTCACAACCGTCTGTGTGACTCCAGTTCCAGTTACACACATGAAATAAACCTTAATTTTTTCCATTTTTTTTTTTGTAAAGTAAAACCAAACTTTCAATGCTTAAAATTTCTCTTTGCACCTGGTGGCGGCGGCCGTGGCAGCGGTAGCTGCATCTGCACACGCCTTTAATCCCAGTGCTTGGGAGGTAGAAGCAGGTGGATCTCTTTGAGTTCGCGACCAGCCTGCCTGTCTACACAATAAATCCCAGGACAGTCAGGACTACAGAGAAACCCTGTCTTGAAAAACAAACTAAAATAAGTTTTAAAATATATATATTTATGCATTCTGGTGTGTGCAAGTTTTAAAATATATATTTATGCATTCTGGTGTGTGCGCATGTGCACCATGCAGGGGGTGTGTAATTGAGAGGACAGCTCTGGCACCATTCTCTCCTGCTACTCAGGAGGCAGCAAGGGCCTCTACCTTGCTGACAAGCTGACTTTGCTTTTGAGCACAGGGTCAGACAGCAGTCCCTTCTCTAGAGTGCTACAGTGAGCAGCGGTTGGTTTATCGAGCCGTCTGAATCAGGAGTGTTTGGGGGAACTCACTGTTATCTCTCTCAGGGTCACAAACTGACCAGCTTCAGTTGGGCGAAGTGAGGTTCAGCACCAGGGACTCCGTCTTGATTTTTAACCTGGTCTGTTGTGGCCTAGGGTAGGAATTTGATCCCAAACAATGCCTTGCTATAGATTTTTTTCAGGTTTATTTATTTATTTATTTATTGCATATACAGTGTTCTGCTTATATACCAGAAGAGGACACCAGACTGAATTGCAGATGGTCGTGAGCCACCAGGTGGTTGCTGGGAATTGAACGCAGGACTTCTGGAGGAGCAGTCAGTGCTCTTAACCTCTGAGCCACCTCTCCAGCCTTGCTGTAGATTTTTTTAATAGTGTGAATTTAGTTTTAAGCTGTTAGTGAGAATACAGTTTAATTTTTAGAACTGTGGGCCACCAAGATTACATGGCCAGTTGGTTCCACAGTGGCTTTTGGAGTGGAATCAGTGTCTGAGACCATCACAATGGAGGGCTCAGGACTGGCAAAAATGGAGGTGCTAAGGACAGGAGAGAAAGGAGCCTTGATAATCCCACCGATTGAGAATAAGACCGCTACCACAGCTTAAAGCCAAATTTGAAGCAGGCTTTAATAAAATACTGGTCAGGTGGATGGGTTCTGACCAGGTCCGTACTCAGGTTCCTGGGAAATGCCCGGGAATCAAGTATGGCAAGGGGCTTAAGAAGGAAAACCCATAATTCATTGCATTTCCCATCACGTCCAATCAGGGGCAAGCATACATCCTGACGTAGTTCCTGCCTAGATACATACCTCCCGCCCACATGTGACCAAGCACATCCGGTGCAGATGGGTCAAACAAACTTGTTTGGGGCAGTTCTGGGGATTGAGCTCGGGTTGTCAGGCCTGGCAGCAGACTTACCCACTGGGCCACCTTGCTATGTGCAGACCCCCACCGCCCGCCCCCACCCCTAAAAAGAATGGAGCCCGGCAGTGGCATACATAGCTCTAATCCCAGCACTCTAGAGACAGAGGAGCGCAGGCAAGCAAGCAGGTGGATCTCTGAATTCCGAGTCCAGCCAAGGCTGTTACACTGTGAAATCCTGTCTCAAAAAGGAGCTGGGGCGTTTGCTCGTCTGTGTCTGCTGCTGCTGGAGACTGTTTGAGTTCCCTTCTCAAGCACTTACGTTGAGCAGTTTTACATTATCGGGGAACTCCAACTCCGGGCACCTTTATACTCAGGGGCGCTTTACCTAAGTGGACACATACACCTAATTAAAGATAAATCATAGGAAATAAGATACGAGCAATGAGGAAGATTCCCAGCTCCAGCCTCTGATTGCCACGCATTTAGGGTGTGCACACACAGTAATAATAATATAAAAATGTAAGCTTTGAGATAAAGATTACAGGATCCTGATAGCAGCTGCCGGAAGGAAGAAAAGGGAAAGTCATACCTCTAAGTTAGGCATGGAGACCAGAGAAAGACCAGGGTGTCAGAGAAAGCGTGCTAGGCTTTTGGCTGACATCCAGGAGAGAGACGGGAAAGAGAAGGCTCGTTCAGTTGCAGGCTTCAGATCTGAGTTCAGAGGGCAGCTGCTCCCAGCTCTTGTGCCAAGACAGAGGGGATATGCACCCAGGATATGTAAGTGGTTAGTGGGAGAAATAGAGACAGCTCATTAGAAAGTGAATAGTAGGCTAGGTGTGGTCATGGAAGCCTTTGATCCCAGCTCTCAGGAGGCAGAGACTCTTGAGTTTGAGACCTGCCTGATCTACTTATTAAGTTCCAAACCAGCCAAGGCTACACAGTGAGACTCTTGTCTCAAAATAATTAATACAGGAAAAAGCACTTATGGGGATAGGAGTGGGCCGGTGAGCCCAGGGGAGAAGCCGAGGTGGGGGAGAGATGGAGAGAGGGAGAGAGAGAGAGAGAGAGAGAGAGAGAGAGAGAGAGAGAGAGAGAGAGAGAGAGAGAGAGAGAGAGAGAGAGAGATTTCCAGGGTTACCTTATGGGAATATGGTCACCTACCTATACCATCAGTTTCCTGTCAGCCATCAGCTTCCTATAAACCCTCAGGAAGGTGTAGCGTCTCACGAGCCATTTCCTTTTCATGACTGGGTGTTGACAGGCCCAGGCTTGTAATAGCTGGGTGGAGACTAAGTGTGGGTGCTGCTTCTGCAGATGACCCTAATTCAGTTCCCAGTATTGGTGGCTCGCAGTGACCTGTAACTCTAATTCCAGGGGATCCAGCTCCACAGGACCAGACCCACACACATAATATACACAATTAAAAAAATAGTTAAAAAAAACACACACATTTTCTAAATAGTGCAGTCGGCATCTGTTTCCTGGGCCACACCCCCACCCCCCAACCCCTTCTTCTGGCTTTTCTGTTGTTTCCTACCCATGAAGCCTGGAGAGCCTGCTACAGATGACCAAAGCTGACCATTGCTCTGTTCTTTGGGCAGAAACAGTAATGTAGAAGGTAAGGCGTTCTGGGCGTTGGTGGCGCACGCCTTTAATCCCAGCACTCGGGAGGCTGAGGCAGGAGCATCTGTGAGTTTGAGCCACGAGTTCTAGGACAGCCTCCAAAACAATACAGAGAAACCCTAGCTCTAAACCAAACAAAAACAAAACAAAACAGAACAACAACAAAAAAAGAACTTCAGTAGCTTCTGTGTGAGATTGTGTGACCTTCCAGACATGGGCTTCTTCCAGACATGGGTTTTGACTGACTGGTTGACAGACAATACCAAGGTGTAAAAATTCCCTTATGTGGAGCAGGCATCGGGTCCAGGCAGGGGGTTGGTTATTCCTGTAACAGACTTGCCTATTCTACATCAAGATCCACACCGGTGTAAGACTGTTGATGATGGTTCTACCCCAGTAGCCTTCCCAGTTTCTGCTTGATTTCTCGGTGTCCCATGACCAAGGCAGGCCACTGGAGGCTGTCCTGGAACTCACTCTTGTGGACCAGGCTGGTTTCAAACTCAAAGAGATCCGCCTGCGCCTGCCTCTGCCTCCCGAGTGCTGGGATTAAAGGCGTGCGCCACCCCCCTCCCCCGCTATTATTTTATTTTTTTTAAAGATTTATTTATTATGTACAGTGTTTTGCCTACATGTCTGCCTGCACACCAGAAGAGGGCACCAGATCTCATTACAGATGTCGTGAGCCACCATGTGGTTGCTGGGGATTGAATTCAGGTCCTCTGGAAGAGCAGCCAGTGCTCTTAACGGCTGAGCCATCTCTCCAGCCCCCTCTCCCCCCCTCCTTACTATTTTATTTCAATTCATTTAAGTGTAGATGATAAGGTGCAATTTATTCTCAAGGGTGAATAAACAATGGCCAGAGATCGTTATGTTTTCATATTTTCTTCCTTTTTCCTTCCTTAGTAGGCTGGTTCACAGCTGTGTGTTTGGGGGCTGTGTTAGGGCCCAGGCAAAACGGATAGTGGTCGCATAAAACAGTCTGACCCACATGGAACGGGCACTCAAGTAGAATAAATGTTAATAGTAATTAATACAGATCAGTGGCTGAGGCTGGGGGATCCAGACCGTGAGGAGAGTTGGGCTGAACGAGCCAAGGCCTGCCGCCTGGGTTACGTAGCACGACACTGTCTCCAAAAGGCACACGCAAACTCCGTACGCCTGCGTGATAACACAAATCACTGGAGTGCACAGTTGTGATGAATCCTGAGAGGATGTGTGGTTCTACGCTAAGTCTCAATGGAGGCCTTGGTCCAGCCCTGTGGGAGGGGTCTCAGCTGGCTCCACCCCAGCATTCCCCGGCAGAGACAGGAGCATCTGGGGTTTGCGGCTTTCCTAGATTATGAAACCCCGACTCAGGAAAAATGGCACCCGTTGTGTCTTCAGAGCACCTGGGTTCGGTTCCCAGTATCCCAGGCTCACAGTCACCTGGAACTTCAGTTCTAGGGGACCCTACACCCTCCTGTAGGCATCGGGCACACGCACGGTGAACTTGCACGCATGCAGACAAATCACTCATGTACCTAACATACATTTCTAGAAATAACGGGAGGAGGTGAGCTTGGTGCTGATGGTGTCTGAGAAGGTGACAGTGTTTGTGTGGCAGCAGTCTAGCGAGGATTTGTTTGTCACCATTCTCTCTTTGCTGCCATCGTCAGAAGAGCTCTTTCTTAGGCAGTTTTAGCTACGTGCCTTGCTATATAGTTGAGTGATTAGACAAAGAAATTTTATCTTGTACCTGTGTCGAAGACTGGGGTTAATATCTTTGTTTCTTCCTTTAAAATTCCAGGCATTCCTACCTTGCAATCTTTAGAGTCTCTCTCTCTCTCTCTCTCTCTCTCTCTCTCTCTCTCTCTCTCTCTCTCTCTCTCTCTCTCTCTCTCTCTCTCTCCCCCTTCCCTCTCTCTTGTGCTGGGATTAAAGGCGTGCACCACCACCACCCATCTTTGTTTTATTTTATTTTTTTAGTGGTTTTTTTTTTAAGCTTCACAGAACATTGTTTAGATTGTCTACGTTTTCTTATCTCTTCCCAATGGTCTCTCTTTTGTAATAACTTGTTTCCCCTGCTTGGATGTGTGTTACTTTTAGAGGCCAGAAGAGGGCACTGTGTCCCCTGAAACTAGAGTTAAAGATAGTTATGTGGGTGCTGGGAATCAAACCCCAGTCTGAGCCATTTTTCTGTCTCTCCATCTCCCCTCTATTCCATTTTATTTTTTACTCTATACTTTTGTTTAACAAATAGAAATATTAACACCCAGTACAGTAAATACGTGGCCCAGGACCACTGACGCTGTGTCTGAAGTGTTAGGAAACTTTGCTTTAAAAATATATTTAGTCAGCCGGGCGTTGGTGGCGCACGCCTTTAATCCCAGCACTCGGGAGGCAGAGGCAGGTGGATCTCTGTGAGTTCCAGGCCAGGCTGGACCGATAGCCTCCAAAACAATACAGAGAAACCCTGTCTCGTAAAAAACCAATATATATATATATATATATGTATATGTATATGTATATATATATGTATAGTCTTCATTCATGAAATGTTGTGGGGCACTCAGACTGCTCAGAGACGGCTTTAAGCCAATAGAAAGTCTTCATTTGCCGGCTGATGACTTCACTGGGTGTTCAGATCCCAATGTAGCCCTGAGCCTTTCTCTGGGTGAGCATGTAAGCATAAAACCCCTGATCCAGTTTGACATACTTCAGTTAACCAGAACAGTTACCCAGAAGCAGAACTACAGGAGCCAACAAGCAAGGTTGGGACATTTAGAGACTGTCCCAGAGCTGTAGAGAGCAGAGGGCCTTGTGCCCACAGATTAAACACTGGAGAAGCCAGGAAAATTTAACACACATCTTACCTCTTCAAAGGAATGAGGTGCATAACCTCTCTTCCTGGAAAGCTAGGAACGAGGCCGCTTTATGACCCGGTAATCCTTTGCTGCGTGATGGCACAGGCTCTGTCTTAGCTCCCAGGATTTATGTTTTACTTATCTAAGACCTTTTCCTCTAAATCTTGAGCATTGTTGTCAGACCATAAACCCACCCTTATGAGTGAGGTCACTTGGACTTTACAATAGCCTAAGTGACTTGTGTATCTCAGGACCAGACCCATCCTGACACCCTAAGATGTTATATTTACCTCACTCAAATTCCCTAGACCCTAAATCTCAGGTGCTATCTCTGAGTCAACAGTACCCATCTTTGTGAAGGAAGCCAGATGTACTTTGTAAGGAATCTTAGTGTAAACATGCCTTACATTGTTGTGACTTGCACTTAAATATGGCTGAAGCAAAGTGGTCTGGACCAGACTCTACAAGGCCTAGTCTAGCACCGGTCACCATAAAATTGGGCTGAGCCCAGTTTCATTGTTGTCTCTCTATGGATGTTTTATCCCCCCCCGCCTGCTGTAAAGCCTTCAGGGGAATCGCCACACAAAACTATATGGACTTTGATGGATTAGAGCTTCATTTTAGTTTTGGCAGGTGGTGCTTGTCTAGGTGTTGAGTTTCACAGCCTGACTGGCACTTCTGTCTTGGAGACTGTCATGCTAAGGTCTGGGGCCCTGTGACATTGCCCACTCACTGGTCTTAGGGAATAATTCAAATCATGGACTCATCTTGTTTTAGTTTAAAGATGCAGGACTTCACTCTTAATCCAATCAGAAAGAGAATGAGAGAGCCAGCCAGTGCCATCGCTGGTCTTAAAGAATAATTCAAATCATGGACTCATCTTGTTTTAGTTAAAGATGCAGGACTTCACTCTTAATCCAATCAGAAAGAGAATGAGAGACCCAGCCAGTGCCAATAGCAGAGTAGTTAGCCAGGGGGAACAAGAGAACAGAGACTGTACCAATTATTTTTCTAAATGATGACAAGATTTTCTCTAATTACTCCTGATCGATTAGCATAGAAACAACACATTTCTCCCAAAACCATGCATAGTTTTGTTTATCTCATGAGAAGTCTTAAGTCTTTCCAGTTTTGTAGGACCATTTTTTTGCAAGGGAATCTGATCGTTCTTTTAATTCTCCAGCTGAAACTTTTAATGCCTCTCAGTCATGATCAACCTGTCTACTCAGCTTGGAAAGCATCATAAGAGGCACATTTAGTCAAACCATTGGCACACGCCCACCAGGTAGTCTCAAAGGCCCAGTAATGTTGTTATCCATATGAATTAACCCACGAGGCTTCTGACATTGACTTGGGCTGTGCCCGGTCACGGTGAGTTTTGTCAGTCAATAGGTTACTTCCGAGTCACTGTGTAGTGGGGGGCCAGGTGTGAAAGACCCCAGGCCGGGGACTTTCACGGGAGGGAGACCCGAACCCAAGGAACAACGAGACCACGAGCTTGGATGCAACAGCAAGAGGCTTTATTTACACACGGGTACCCGGGCGTCTCAGTCTTGGGGGGCTGAGCGCGCCGAGCTGGGGACTCGGGGATTCTTTTATAGCAAAAAGCGCAGTACAGAAGCGAGAAGCCTAGTTACAGGACCCTGATTGGGCAATTTAAATGAGGCTGGGGCTCAGAACGAGGGCAATTGAGGTTTTGCTTGGAACTCAAGTCTCGGCCTTGGCCCTATCTGAGGAACAATAGGTCTCTGTGCTTGCCCAATCTTGCTGGGCTGGCTATGCAGACAGCAGACACCTGTGTCCCTGGGCAGAGTTCCCTTCTGATAGTAGTGACTATTCAGCCATTCAGCCATTAGGACCTTGAGCTGAGCTCCCTTCTGATAAAAAATGACTATTCAGCTGAGCTGTGGGGGAAACGGAATTTTCCATAAACCTCAGCTGCCTGTGTATACTGGGCCGGGGTCTTTCAGGTGTCTTAAGTATAACCGGCACTCCTGGCTGATTTCTGGCTGGGAGCCCATTTGTGTCGGAGCTGTTGTTAAACCCTCAAATGCCTTTTGTTTAGTCTCAGTTCAGAATAGGAACTCAGCATCGCCCCCATTCCCCCCACCCCCTTTACTATGGTAGAAGAAACAAGACAAAAAACAAGAAGGAAGGAAAAGTTGGTTTGGGCTCAGAGTTCAAGGGCTCAGATCCTTGTTTGAGGTGGAAGTTAAAGTGGCTTTTAAAATTTCCCTAGTCAGGATCAGGATAATTCCTGGCAGACACCCCCCAACAGGCTAGCCCGATGTAGATAACCACAGGTGTGTTTGTCTTCTAGGTGGTTCTAGATCCTGTCAAGATCACAGCGTTAACCATCACACCCCAGTCCTGCCAAAACAAACCTTACTGCTTCCTTAGTTTTATTTCTTTCAGCGGATGCTGAACAAGGCGAGGATCTTCTCCGGTGGCAGACATGCTTGTTCCGCAGGTGCTGGGGAGCTGGCTGAACTCTGGTCCCCCATGCTCTTGTGTGACAAGCACTTTGCCCGCCGAGCCTGTAGAGTTCGGGTGTACTGGTTGTATTGCCAGTTAGGGCATTTTAAACTGCTGGGGGGGAGATAACAACAGCAATTCCAAATGGGATGGGAACTCTTAGAATTGGTTACAGTTGCAGTTTTCTCTTCACCTAGCAAAGGGAACTCGCTTATGGGTTTCTCTTGGGTCCTTAAGCAAACAGCTACAGAAGGGAAGTGTTCTTTATATGTTAAAGAGTAAATACACAATGGTGGTAGTCTTTGAAGTGTATTGTTATCCAAGTTCTTGGGAAAGGAAGTTAGGGGCTCCCAGACCACACTGTGGGAGCAGCGCGTTTGAACACAAGATCCCCTTGTGCAGCACCAAAAGAGCGTGTGTTTGTGTGTTTTGGGAAGAGGATCCTTTTACTCTGTGGCTGCCTTGGATTCACTATAGAGCTGAAATTAGCCCTTTGGCTTGCAGGAATCCCAAGAGCGAGCTACTTGTCCTCTGCTATGTCCTTCCCGTTCCATGTCCCAGCTCCAGCCTCTTAAGTGCTGGTACTTTTAAAATTTAGGCTCCTAGGTCCCCGTTGCTGTCAGTCATCCTTGACTGGATTTTGTGCCAGGTCTGCCTTGTCACTCTGTGGAATCACTTTATGGGACGTAAATGTGACTGCTTTCTTGTTTCCAAGGCAGAGATCTCATAAGACTGCCTAAAGCAGTCTTTCCTGGAGGTTTCTGGGGGGTTGCCCCCTACTTAGTACATACATACATAAGTGTACACACACAAGCACATACACACACACACAGAGTTGTTTTTGGTTTGTTTGTTTGTTTGTTTTGTTTCTTGAGGGTGTTTCTCTGTGTAGCTCTGGCTATCCTAGAACTCCCTTCATGGAGCAGGCTGGTCTGGAACTCACAGAGATCCACCTGCCTCTGCCTCCTGAGTGCTGGGATTAAAGGTGTGCGCCACCACCTCCACCACCACCTGGCTAAAATTATATTTCTTACTTTAAAAGATTTATTTTTTATTATGTGCACGGGTGATTTGCCTACATATATATGCGTGTACCACTTGAACTCCTGGTGCCTACAGAGGGCGTAGGATCCCCTGGAACTGGAGTTACAGGTGGTGGTGGGTTCTGGGAACGGGAGCTGGGTCCTCTGCAGGAATAGCTAAGCCATCTCTCCAGCCCCTGTGCAGTATGTTTCTCAGGAATTACATGGTCCTGCCCCGCCCCAAAGGTATGCACCGTCACACCCAGTTGGTCCAGAATTTCGAGTGTATATCAAGATGGCTCGCCTAAGAATTATGAGCAGAACCCAACCAAATCCAATCATGGAAATTGATTGGGATCCCTGTTGCTGCCTTGGCAGATTGGCTTTATTTTGTGCTGAGTGATGGCTGGCTGGCACACTCCCTAGGAAAACATCCTGAGCCTCCCGCCTCATAGCAGGAGAACAGGATGAGGTCTGAGAACAGGGTGTGGTGGCCTCCTTGTGATCAATAGGCCAAAGACTCTTATTGGAAACCATTTGCGGCTTTGCGGGCACCGAATGCGCAGGTTAATTGACAGGGACCCGAGCTCACGATCACTTGGGTTGTTGAAACTACAGAGTCATCTGAAGTGTGTGTGGGAGGGGCAAGGTAGATTGGTGACTTAGTTTATCACTCGGGAAGCTCTGTCAGTAGGATAAAGCCATGGGTATCTAGAGAACCAAAAGGCCTGGTTGGGGGGCCATTAAAAAAAACCTTTACATTTTAAGCACTCCCCTATTGGCATGGGGGGGGTCTGGTAAATACAGCGAACTGTTTCATAATTTGAGGTGTCTGCTCCCCACCCCCACCTCCACACGCCACCGCTACCACCACACACACAGTGTTTCTCCGTGTAGCCCAGGCTGTCCTGGAACTTCCTCTACAGACCAATCTGGCCTAGAACTCATAGACCCACCTGCCTCTGCCTCCCGAGCGCTGGGATTAAAGGCCCCGATCTATTGAGGGTCTGGAGCGGCGCAGCTGGTAGTTGCTGTCACATGACTCAAGGCTGAAAGTACTTTGGGTCTCTGGAGAATGTACAGGGACCTAAGACACCACTTAAGTAATTGGACAGAAGTTACATTTATTTACACGTGGAAATACTCACTGAGAACAAGGGAGGAAAAAAAAGTGTCACAGCACAAGAATAATTGGTACCTACTTCACCGAAAGAGACACAGCCAAAAAACACAAGCGAGCTAACTAAAAGAGCTAGGAGGGATGCCTTTTGCATTGAGATTAGCTGTGACCATTACGCGCAGCCTGTTCCCGGCAAGTCTCAGCGCTATTGTGGTTCTCCTTTGTGCCGGTGTTTCATACTTGGTCAGAACTGACCATCTAGTGGCGCCTGCAGTCTCAGGAAGTTCTTACCCCGCGCTGGTTGGGGCTTTAGTTGTGTATTTGGCCTCTTCCATCTGAAGGTGGTTAATAGTTGCCATGGCGAGCGAGGAATGTATCCCCCCCGCTTCTTTGTGCTGACCCGAGTTCTCCTGGATACTCCCCTATTCATTCCCTCCTTGGAGCCGAGTTCCTGCCCAGCCGTTGTTTTTTTTTTTTTTTTTTTTTTTTTTATGTAGTAACGCAGAGAAGACAAGTCAAGTCAGATTCTCTTCGGAGGATCTCACCCCTCAAAGAGAAGAAGCACGGGGATGAGTCGTGCGGAGGAGGGGCCCCTGGAAAGAACCACGCCTTCCACGAACCTCCAGCCATGTGGGAGGCCAGAATGTTGAAAGCCCAGAGCCGCCTTCAGCCCCCATGATAGATGTTTATTACCAACCTCTGTATGCGGCCTGACAACCGACTATGAGATAGTCCTCTGGGATGTACCAGCAAACCCCAGGCTCCACCAGCCCAAGGCTGGGAATGTTGTCAGCACCCGAGGCTTGTAGCTGAGGGTCCCCAGTTTTCTCTATCCGTCCCCCCCCCCCGATGTTTCCACCAGTAAATGATGTGGAAGTGCCTTCATTTACTTTTTGTCGTTGTTATGTCATGGTACAGTTTAGTGAAACTGTTACCACAGTGGAACACGGAATTTGGAGTCATTCATATTTGGCTTCGGGATAAACTATCTCTTAGCTCTTTGAGATGAAGAGTTGTGGGGTTTTTTTTTTTTGTTGTTGTTGTTTTTTGGTTTTCTGGATGTGACAGTCACTTGGATTTGCAAGAGGCTTACCCCTTTTCCTTTTAACACTCTCTCTCTCTCTCTCTCTCTCTCTCTCTCTCTCTCTCTCTCTCTCTCTCTCTCACACACACACACACACAATTTAAGCCGCAATGGTGCAGCACACCTTTAATCCCAGCACTGGAGAGGCAGGTGGATCTCTGTGAATTCCAGCCAGGCCTGCATAGTAACACCTTGTCTCCAAAAAGCATTTTTTAAAAAAATTATTTCTCCGTCTTTGTGGCGTGTGCATGTGTGTGCATGCGTGTGACATGGCACGTAAATAGATCAGAGGACAACTCAGGAGTCAGTTGTTTCCTGCTAGGGATCAAATCAGGTCATCAGGACTTGATGCAGGTACCGCTCTACCTGCTGAGCCGTCTCGACACACCCAAATGTTGATACCTGAATTACTGCGCAACACACAGGGGCACTTGGAGGAGGGAGCCTGGGCGGTACCTGCAATACAGAGAAAGGACCAGTGTCGTTGTAAAGCAGTAGGGCATGCTAGGGAGAGAGGAGGGCACACCAAACCGATAGAAATCCCCCAGGGAGAGTCGAGAGACCGTGAGGGGGAAGCAGAGACACATTAAGCTGTCAGAACTTAGGGGGGAATGTTGGAAACAGGGCAGGCATGGACGGAGGCACAGAGTAAGAGGAGGGTTAGGAGCCAGGTGGGGCAGCTGGCGGCATGATTGCCTGACATGGTGTCGCCCAGGGACTTGCACCAGCTAAGACCTTGTCACCTTCCCAGCCATCATTGCTGGTAGTGACAGTGTTACTGGCTTGAAGTCAGGCTTGCTTGTTTCTCTTGCTCTCAGGTTTACATCTGGTCACTTTACAGTGTCTCTAAGGACTCTGGCTCTGTGGCACTCACCTAAGCACCTGGGGCCACTCTGGATAACATGGAGTGACCGGCTCACGGAGGCGTGAGAGTTGAGACATGAAGTGGCTTGTTGCTGGCGGTTTTCTTGTTCCTCTGCCGCTTCAGACCCCAATAAGCACACAAAGAGTTGTATTAATTATTAAACTGTTGGCTGATGGCTTAGGCTTCTTATTGGGTAGCTCTCTCTCTCTCCTCTCTCTCTTCTCTCTCTCTCTCTCTCTCTCTCTCTCTCTCTCTCACTCTCACTCTCTCTCTTGGTTTTTCGAGACGGGGTTTCTCTGTATTGTTTTGGAGCCTGTCCTGAAACTAGCTCTTGTAGACCAGGCTGGCCTCGAACTCACAGAGATCCTCCTGCCTCTGCCTCCCGAGTGCTGGGATTAAAGGCGTGCACCACCAACACCCGGCTGGCTAGCTGTCTCTTAATTATTAACCCATTTCTATTAATCTATGTATTTCCACGTGATCTTAGCTTACCAAAGAATGCCGGGACCTGTTACTCCTTTGGCCCCGCTACACGTTGACTGTCGTTGGCAGGTCCTCCCTGCCTACCTTTCCCAGAATTCTCCTCGTCCTAGTCCCACCTATCTTCCTGCCTCATTGGCCAGACAGTGTTTTATTCATCAACCAGATAAGAGAAACGTACATACAGAAGGACATTCCCCCCCATCAGTGACTAAAACCTAAACTGTGTTAGTAGAAGGCTCAGGGCAAGGTCTCTTTAGTGAGAGGCTCTGACCATGTCAAGCCCACCCTGCCTGTCTAGAAGAAAGTCCCCAATTCCTGTCCTGGCCTTCAGGACTCTCCACCAGCTGGCCAACAGTCTCCACCGCAGGCCCACATCCTGGTGTCTTCACTAAGGCAACTGCACCCTGCCTCCCCAGTCAGTCAGTGTCTGTCTAGATGCCTTGACAATCAGCCTTCAACCCCAGTAACCACATCCGCCTTAGCTTCGGTTGGGGACTGTGACCCTCACCACGGCCCAGACGTATTAACCAAAATAATTCATGTTTGCGCAAGCTAAAACAGAGAACTACCTAGAGGAAGTGTAAATCAAACATGATTGTCCTACAGCGTCTGGGAAATACTGCCAAGCTCTGCAAAAAAGGCAGATGTTGTAAGGGTACCCAATCCCCGCCCCTAACATCAACGTAACTGTGGGTTTTGTCTTTAAAGATACTGAGCTTTGGCACCAAGAGGTATTTTGGAGGCATTGGCCTACTCTTAGTCTGGCCGTTAGTTTTTTGTTTTTATTTTTTTCGAGACTGGGTTTCTCCGTGTATCCCTGGCTGTCCTGAACTCACTCTGTAGATCAGGCTGGCCTAGCACTCTGGAGGGATGGGGGCAGTAAATTAGAGGCCAATGTGGGCTACGTGAGGCCCTTTTACAACCCCCCCAAGCCACTAACCCCATGTATGTGTACGTTCTGGAATTGCTGTTCTCATCAAACTTTATCTGCCAATTTGGAAAATAGAGGAAGAAAAAAAAAAACCCCAAGTCCTTCAACAATCCTAAAGTAGTATCTTGAGATTGTCACATTAAAAAGTTCTGCAGTGGATGCAGAAATCCACAACTAATCGATGGGCCAACCTCCTTGGAGTACAATCGAAGTTGAGGGAGGAGCGATAATATGAACAAAGGAGTCAAGACCGTGATGGGGAAACCCACAGAATCAGCTGACCCGAGCTAGAGAGAGATCACTGCCTCAGGTCTGACAAATGGGGAACCTGCATAAGACTGAACTAGACTCCCTTAATACAGGTGACAGTGGTGTGGCTGGGACAATATATGAGGCCACTGGCAGTGGGTCCAGGATCTAACTCTAATGCACAAACTGACATAGTGGAGCCCATTTTATATGGAGAGACACCTTGCCCAGCCTAGACATAGGGGAGTGGGCATGGAGAGGTGCCTTGGTCCTGCCTTAATGAGATGATGAGACAGACTTAGTAGACTTCCTAGGGGAAGCCTTACCCTCTCCCTGGAGCAGATGGGCTGACAGGGGGAGTGGAGGGAGCTGGAGGAGAGCAGGGAGGGAGAACTGGGATTGGAATGTAAAAGCTAAATTAATTTAAAAAAATGAACAACAACAAAAGTTTCTGCCGTGGGTGTTTAAAACCCACCAACTCTGAATCTCTCCTGTGGTAGGTTCTTCCAGTAGGGTGTGCCTTTAGATCTTGCTACTAAATGACCTTTTCTCTCCATTTCGGGGAGAGTGAAACAGAGCATGCTCATGTTTTTTAACTTGGTGTAGGAGATGAGTGGTGAGCTCAGAGATAATGGAGTCACACGTGTCAGCAGAAGGCTTGACGCTAGGTTTGGGATTAAATTCCTGACAAGCCTCCCTCTGCAGTCCTAACTTTCTGATTTGTGCAGTGTCTTTAACCTTCGGGCCTCAGGTTTCTCCTCTGTATAATGGGGATCCCTTTGCATTGCTCTCATTAACTTGAGAGGGTTTGCAGGGCTTGGCCAATCCACATAAAGGCTTAATGGTGCCTTCAAAGTATTGTCCCCCTTGCTTTTTGGTTTTTCCAGACAGGGTTTCTCTGTGTAGCCCTGGCTGTCCTGGAACGCGCTCTGTAGACCAGGCTGGCCTCGAACTCACAGAGATCTGCCTGCCTCTGCCTCCCAAGCCCTGGGATTAAAGGCGTGCACCACCAACGCCCGGCCAGTGTTGGACCCTTTAATCACAATGTGTGGTCCTGATTTATATGATATACACCGAGAAGGATGAGTTGGTTAAGATCCTTTTCATGTGGGTTGGGTTTGAATCCCCACTGATTTTAAAGGCGCTGTCCTCAGTGAGAGACTGGGGGTAGCCGGTGTTTTTGGTGCTTTCCCAGCCTCTGGCCTCTGTGTCTATCTTGTACCGTCTCCCAATACCCTTCAAGGATTGTGTATTCGTTATAAAATTCCATGACCAAGGCAACCCGAGGAAGAGAGGTTATTTAGGCATGTGGTTCCAGAGGGAAAGGAAAGCATGACATATTTGCAAGCACAAACCAACCAGAGAGTTAAATGGCTGAGACTTTTTAATGCTCACTCCCATGGCATGCTTTCTCAGGCAGGGCCAGATCTCCTAAACCTCCAAGAACAGTGGTGCTACTAACCGAGGACCAAGGATTCAAATACTGAAGGCTATAAGGGGCATTTGACACTCAAACCACCACAGATTTCGGGTGTGTGTGTGTGTGTGTGTGTGTGTGTGTGTGTATGAGCACATCATGAAGGTCAGAGTCTGACTTTCAAGAGTTGATTCCCCTCCTGAGTGGGTTTTAGGAACTGAACTCATATCGGTGTTTTCGGGTTTGATGACAAGTGCGTTTACCCACCGAGCCATCTTGCCGGTCCTCCATTGCTTTTTCGAAGTGGATTCTGGAGGTCCGACCCCGCTGAGCCTTCTCCCCAGCTTAGCTGCCTCCTGAGTTGATGGGTGCCCTCTCCCTGGGGGGCCTTTGCATGCTCCCTCAGCTTCAGATGTGAAGCACCGTGGTTGGTGTGACTCTCTGAAGCATGGTGGGTGGTCTGACTCTCTGAAGCATGGTGGGTGGTCTGACTCTCTGGCCCCTTGGGCGGGCATCTCACCTCCCATTCTTCTTTTCTGCAGATCATCAACTCCGTGGTCCTGCTGGTCCTACTGAGCGCACTGGCAGATCCCGACCAGTATCACTTCTCAAGCTCTGAACTAGGAGGGGAATTCGAGTTCATGGATGATGCCAGTAAGTACCTCAGATGACCGCTGGCGATATTTTAGGATTTCTTGGGACAAGGAGCCTGACTGTCTGCCTTTTCTGTTAAATTACAAATATTGATTCAGGGGTCTGTTTGCGCTGCTATTTTAACTTTGTTTTCTCTCCGTCATTACAAATCAAATCAGCAAATGCGTGCTGCCCATGCTTGGGCTCTGTTCTTAATGACTGTCAGATCCATAGTTTTAGACATCTCATGAGAGTGCCCTTTTCCTCCATTTTTCATGGGGTCCCGTGTATTATATACAGTCCACACATTCTCTATGTCCCAGTGAAGACCTTGAAGCCCCTCTTGTTCCTGCCCCTCCTCCAAGTGCTCGGATGATAGGTAAATGGGCTGCTCTGCCAAGTTGGAATTCATACCTTTTAAAACCTACATCTTTCTCAGCATAAGAGCCTAGGGTTCTGGTCTTAGAGACGTTTCTCTATAGGGAGGAGAGCATTGGGGGATGGCAGGGTGGCTGGGTTTGGACAGAGGCTGTTGAGATGACATCTCTTCAACTTGGCTAGACGGCTCATGTGTCCACGGAGCTGGCGAAGGGAGCAAGCACAACCTAGGGTGAACACTAGATTTTTGACTTTAGATGTTGTAGGCTCTGGGGCTCGGACTGAGTGCCGGTTACGCCGAGGGTGCTGTGTGCTCTCTTGGAGCTCACCACTAACCTTGGTTTACTTTGTAGTCCCGTCTGAAAAGCAGAGGGATTCCTTGTGCCTGACGCAGATAGGGCTGTGAAGTGTTCGGTAAGACGCACCCTTGCCGGGCACGCAGACGGCAGATCTCCTGGGATCGAGGCATGTGGATTAGTGTAGGCTGAGACAGACGTAGGGATGAGGAGATGCCTTTGCCCTGGATGCTGGAGAGGTGAGAAAGGAGTCCTAGAGCAGTTCTGAAGGGCTCCGACTCTCGCAGGTCGGGGGAGGAGGAGCCAGAGGGCGATCAAACTCCATACCCATCTTTTACCACTATTGTTTGATCTCAGTGGTTATCTGTCCAGGTGTCTGTGGCCCCTAGAAGACAGGAGGCTGAGGCAGAAGGATCAGAAGTTCAGGGCTACTCTAAGCCACATAACAAGTTCAAGGCCAGCTTTGAGGGGTGGAAGACCCTATTTCCAAAATAAAATAAAATAAACAATGAATACTTTATTAGTTAATTGTATTTGGAGAAAAGCCTGGCCTGGTGGAATGCTTAGCACCTGATGAGTGTGCAGGAGACTGTTCTGGTCCTCAGAACTCCACGGGGTCGGCAGGGTGGGACACTAACTTTGTAGGTCAGACCTCATTGTACTGGACAGGCCTTTAAGTATTTAAACCAGGCTGGAGAGATGGCTCAGAGGTTAAGAGCACTGGCTGTTCTTCCAGAGGTCCTGAGTTCAATCCCCAGCAACCACGCGGTGGCTCACAACCATCTGTGATGAGGTCTGGTGCCCTCTTCTGGCCTGCAGGCATACAGAACACTGTATACATAATAAATAAATCATTTTTAAAAAGTCCTAAATATTTAAACCAGGAGTAGATAGAGTTAAATAGGCCTTGCAGTTTGGTTCAGTCAGCTGTGTTAGTTATAATTGGAAATTCTGTAAGTTAATAGAGCTATTTTTGGTACTGGAGAGATGGCCTAGGGTTGAAAGCACTTGTCTCTTACAAAGGATCTGGATTGGGTTCCCAGCATACATGTGGCAGCTTATAACCGGCTGTGTAACTGAAGGCGGGGTTTAAATGAGTCCACCAGACCCAAGGTAGATGATAAATAGGTATTTATTAGGGAAGCACTTACAGAGATAAGATAAGATAAGATAAGATAACCACCGCAGTCTTCCTGCTCCAAAAGATGCAGTCTCTGCCCATCCAATGCTCTCTGCAACCCAAGGGAGCACGAGCCAGCACCTCCTCTACCTTATGATGGGTCACGGCTGCACCTGAAACCACCCCCAAAGGGTGTGGCCGCCACCACAAGTTCGCTGGCAAGGCAAGATGCCAGTATTTGTAACTCTAGTTCCAGAGGATTTGACGCCCTCTTCTGGCCTCTCTGGGCCCTGCACACACATGTGTACATGTATACATGCAGGCAAAAGAACACTCATCAACGTTAAACAAATCTTTTTTAAAAGGATCCACGTGTGTACATGTTTACACGCATGTGCCTTTACTTACATATATGGCGCAGTGGCATCTTCTGTAACCAACAGTGGCCTTGACTCTCTGTGTACCCTAGGGTAACTTTGAGCTTATGATCACCCTGTTTCAGGCATATACCACCATGTGTAGCTTTATGCAGTTCTGGGGATGAGACCCAGGGTCTTGGGAATGAGAGCCAGGACCAGCATATATTGCTGCCTGAGTGCTGGCAGATCTGACAGGACATTTTGGCTGGCCAGGCAGCATGGATTTACCTCTTTGCCATGTGGGTACTTTTTCTCAGGTGATCTGGTAGAGGATGATCAAAGTAGGGAATTCCTTGTTGGGGGAATCCATAAGGATAAAGAAAATGTCGGAATTTTTCTCACCTTAACATCTAGCTTTTAGACATTTCTGTCAAAGAAATATTAATTATATGTATATTTATAAATTTTTCATGTTATCAAAAAATTTGACAGGGTCATGGAATAGATTGGATGGAGAATAAACATCCATCGATTCTCAGCCTTGAATCTATCTGTGTGCCCTTGAAGTTGCCTGGCTCAGTAGTTGACTACAATTTGATGGGTTTCTTTCTGGTTTTTTTTTTTTTTTTTTCAAGACAGGGTTTCTCAGTCTAGCGCTGGCTGTCCTGGAACTCGCTCTGTAGACCAGGCTGGCCTTGAATGCACAGACATTCACCTGCCTCTGCCTCCTGAGTGCTGGGATTAAAGCCATGTATGTATGTGTGTATATGTATATATGTGGCATATATTTGCTTTTTCAGATTTCCTGTATCAAAGAAAATTATCCAGACACTAAGGGTGTGAAAGACTTTAATTCCAAAGGAAATCCAAAGCTGGGATCCAAATTCCCAGGACTTGGGGAGGCTGAGGCAGGAGGGGTGTGTCTTTCAGACCAGCTACGGCAGAGTAGTCACAGGCCAGCCTTTTGGTGCAGATGCTCTCAGAATGTCCCACAACCCCAAGCCCTCACTTTATACTCTGTTCAGTAACAACAGCATCTACCTCAGCTGGGAAGAGTTAAAACATTTGAAAGCTATCGTGCAGATAGTTCACTGACCTCGGCACCACGCGCTAAAGATACAGGCTTCCTGGATAAAGAAGTGTCCAACTAGTACCTCCAGGCACCATTCCAGATCAGCGATGTGCGGTAGGAATATGTCAGGGGCTGGAGAGATGGCTCCAGTGGTCAAGAGGACCCAGGTTCAATTCCCAGCACCCACAGGGCAGCTCACAACTGTCTGTAACTCCAGTTCCAGGGGATCTGACGCCAACGCACATAAAATATAAAAGTTAAATACATTATTTAAAAAAAAAAGAGGGGCTGGGCATTGGTGGCGCACGCCTTTAATCCCAGCACTCCGGAGGCAGAGGCAGTAGGATCTCTGTGAGTTCGAGGCCAGCCTGGTCTACAGAGCGAGTTCCACGACAGCCTCCAAAGCAATACAGAGAAACCCTGTCTCGAGAAAAAAAAAATGCGAACGTGTCGTTCTCTCGCAGCCGTGTTATGCAAAGCAACAAAAAAGCCCCAATTAACTGGGATTATTGTAATCAGTATAAATGCCATTAATGGGGTAGTTTTCACCCTCTGAACTAAGTCTGGAAACTGAGCATGCGAGTGTGCGTGTGTGTGGTGTGTATGTGCATGAGTGCGCGTGTGTGGTGTGTGTAGTGTGTGTGTTCGTCTCATAGAGCTTCTCGCTGTAGGTGCCCATGCCCACGTGCTGCTGCCTCTAGAGGGGTTAGACGGGCATACCTCACCCAGATGGTGGCAGCAGCAAACAGCGTTTAGAGTTCTTACCTGGGGAGAAACCAGCAATCACCAGAAAACAGAGTAAGACTCATAATTCTGCGTGTGGGAGGGTGCAGCGGAGGAAGCATGGGAGGGCTGCACCCACCAGCTGGAATGCTCAGGGCAGCTTCCCAAGGAGGTGAGCTCGCCTGGGACCCTTCTGATCCCACAAGAAACGAAGGAAGCCGCGGGCGTAAGGCTCGAGCGGCTGATGATGTTGCTTGAGCATCCTTAGGTGATATAGACGGCCTGAGCGATGAAGGGAGATGAGAGGTGAAAACACTGGAGAATTGTAGAGTGTGGTCCGGTTGCATGGGCCCCGCCGCGCTCTCTGAACCGCCAAATAACACACAGGAGGCTGTATTAATTATGAAGCTGTTGGCCGTTTGCTTGTTTCTTACTGGCTATCTCTGACTTAAGTATTTAGCCCATAACTGTTAATCTAAGTATTTCTCTTACCGGAGAAAGAGTCTGGACCTCTTACTCCTCTGGAGGCTACATTGTGACTCTCAGTGTCTCTCTTTCCCAGAATCCTCCTTGACTCCCAGTCCCACCTATCTTGCTTCCCTGTTGGCCAACAGTGCTTTATTCAAACCAATCAGACACATTTTTACAGAACGACGTCTCCCAACAGAGAATAGATTGGGAAATGAGGGTCTTGAAAAGAAACCTCGGTTTGTAATTTTAAGCGAATGAGTGAGGTATGGAAAGGTTCCACACTCGTGAGTGTAATAGAATACAAATAGACACCTGTGTGACTATGGGATGACGGAGTTAACGAGTATATCTGTGGTTAGTGGGCTAGGAGGCCAACTTGTGTTTGGTGTCTGTAAACAGTGTCTCTTTGCTCTTTTGCAACTATGTAGCCGCTCAGGATTTACGTTGAATCAGCGTGAAGGTTTCGCCTATAGTTGATGTATAAACAAAAAGACTTTGGAAAGAAGTTCAGTGCTGGGTCTAATTGTGTGCCCCCCCACCTTTGACTTTTTGCCAGATATGTGCATTGCTATTGCAATCTCTCTCCTCATGATCCTGATATGCGCTATGGCTACTTACGGAGCGTACAAGGTACGTGGTTCTCAATGTTCCTAGGGCTGCAATCCTTTTAATACAGTTCCTCATGGTGTGGCGACCCCTCCCCCAAAACCATAAAATTATTTCTGCTACTGGTTTATAGCCGTGATTTTGCTACCGTTATAAGTCACAATATAAATATCCCGCACTTACTGATGGTCTGAGTTGACCCCTGTGTAAGGGTCGTTTGACACCCCAAAGGGATCTTGACCCATGGGTTGGGAACTTCTGTATTAGAGTGATCTGTGGGTCTGCCTGCTTGGATTGTAGGGTCGTTCATAGTTTTCTGCAGGAACCTTTAGAACTCTGTGATACTTCGTGGTACTAGGGAAACTGGTAAAACCAACATTACCAAGAGCACTCACCAGTTTGTTCTGACCGCCCCAGCTTGGCATTGCCAGTTGCCATGATGGTCTGGCTTAATGACCGCCAGCTCCAGGCCCCTCCAGACTGGTGAACTCAAAGTCCTGTTACATGCATCACGTGACCAATCTGTTTTCTTGTGCTTAGCAACACGCTGCCTGGATCATCCCGTTCTTCTGTTACCAGATCTTTGATTTCGCCCTGAATACCTTGGTTGCCATCACAGTGCTCGTCTATCCAAACTCCATTCAGGAGTACATACGACAGCTGGTAGGTGGCCCTGCCTCCCACTGCCTCTTGTCCTGAGGGGCCTGAGTGAGCCGAGGACAGACAAAGCGTTAAAGGGACATACGTTATTATCAGGACATACATTATTGTCGGACATATGTTATTATTGGGACATATGTTAATATTGGGACATATGTTATTATCGGGACATATGTTACTATCAGGACAGACATTATTATCGGGACATATGTTAAGTAGATTTTGAACTCGCACTCGAGTGGCTGTTCAGATCGCTGAGTGTTTTCTTAAAGGTGGGAGTTTTAATTACTAGGACATTTTTTGGGGACACTGTGTCCATCATAACCTCCCGGGACCTGCAGGAGATGAGTCAGGGATGCCTTGAGACAGCAATGCAAGGGGGCGCCGACGTTTCCCTGATGGCTACTGCTGGCAAGCTGGAATACAGCGAGTCAGAAACGCGGTTATCTGAGAATGCTGCAGGTGATCCCTGATCCCTAGCCAGAGTCCTGCAAAACAGTTACTATAAGTGCGTGTGCCCTTTCATAGTGTGAGCTCTTGATTTTTTGTTTTTTGGGTTTTTTTTTAGCCTGGGGTTGTCACCGTCTTTGCTTACATAACAAACTCGTAGGAGAATCTGCTGTCTAGAAAGATGTGCCAGTTAGCAGGGGCATTCATTTTGGGAGGTCTCTCCTCCTTGTCCTGCCCCTTTAGAATACCCAGAGCTTGATGAAAATCAAGAAGACACTGCCCAGTCACGGCACCAGAAGTGTCCCAAGTACCACACACTGAGGGTGGACTCCAAGGTGCAGGGGGAGGATTGAGTGACTGGTGCTTCATATGGTGACTCCTCCTTTGACTTTTGTTCTCTGCCGGGGGCGGGTCAGTGGAAGAAACAGTCACTCCAGAATGAAAGCAGCAGCAGGGAGAAGCAGCTTCCGAAAACTGACCGCCTCATGGCTTTGCAAAAACCTCTTTTTTTTTTTCTCCTCGTTTTTGTTTTTCCATACGACGCGGTTTCTCTGTGTAGCGTTGCCTCTCCGGGAACTTGTGTAGAACAGGCTGACCTCAACTCACAGAGATCACCTGCCTCCCCAGCGCTGTGCAAAAGCCTCTATTATTGTTACACAAAAAACACCTTTAGCAAACTAATATCCGTATACCAAAATTTCTTTTTCTCTGGAGTTGTTTGAAGGGACCATTACCTATGCAATTCTCCACCATGTGAGACCTTCTGGTTTGCCAGGTCCAGTGTCAAGACTAAGTTATACAAAGGCTCTGGAATTCCTTCAGGAAGAGCAACTCAGTAACAACACCTTGACTTGAACAAAAGGTTACCTCAAAGCCCGGGTGCTGTCACTCTGGAGTTCATGCCAGGGGCATGCAATGGCACCGTGGAGTCTCTGTACAGACCTTGCTTGGCCAGAGCGCCTGGGTTAGGAAAACGCCGTTATCACTGTTTGCTGCTGTTTCATGGGTAGAGATGGGAGAGAATTTTGTGTCTGTCCTTGTGGTGATACTTTGCTTATGATCTAAACAAGCTTGCCTGAAGATCAGAGTGCAAAGCTAGCCACGGCCACAGAGGCCAAGCAGTGGTGGCGCACACCTTTAATCCCGGCACAGGAGCAGAGGCATCTCTGTGAGTTCAAGGCCACCCTGGGCTGCATGAGAGTCAGTCGGTCTAAAAGAGAAACAGTGCTCAGGCCTCTAATCCCAGCGCTTGGGATGACACTCCTTTAACCCCAGCACTCGGGGAGGTGGAGACGGGAGTGATATGGCTGGGCGGAGAGAGGAATGAATATAAGGCAGGAGGAGACAGGAGAATCATTGCAGTCTCAAGTGAGTCTGAGGAGCAGTGTAATTTGAGGTTTGGTGAGTCTTGGTAGAGGTTCGAACTCTCTAGTGGCCGGCTGCTTTGCTTCTCTGATCTTTAATGCTGGGTTTTTATTGAGCTGTCGGGTGAGCACCCTGGGTTGCTGCCTTTGGAGTCTTTCTTGACAGATGAATGGAATTTGCTAATGAGGTCCGCTTCCCTTTCAGCCTCCCAGCTTTCCCTACAGAGATGATATAATGTCCGTGAATCCTACATGTCTGGTCCTTATTATTCTTCTGTTTATCGGCATTGTTTTGGCGTTTAAGGTAAGCATGAATATTCTCCGTATGGATTAAATGCTAAACGCACTCCCGAATTTGAAAGAAATGACAAAATAACCTGTCCGTTGCCTCTGTGTGAGAGAGAAATCCTAACCCAAATTCCTCAGGGCAGTCAAGGAGAGATGGGCCGTGGTTAGGAGTACTTACTGCTCTTCCAGAGGACTCAAGTGCTGTCAGCGGCACCTACATGGTGGCTCACAACCATCCGTAACTCTAGCTCCAGGGGATCTGATACCCTGTTCTGATGTCTGTGGCACCAGGCATGGACGTGGTGGGCAGATACACACACAGAGACAAAGCATCCACGCACATAAAATAAAAATTAAAAAAAAAGATGTATTTGGTTGCATAGTACATAATACTGCAACATGTATTACGACGGTCTTCGTGTTTTTAGTGGTAACGTCACAGAAGTTAGATGCAAGTATTTGAATAGGTATCTCACATACGCAGTTTTTATTGTCCTACAATTTGTGTTAACAAGGTTCAACTATTTTAACAAATGGCTTAGTGGGTAAAGGTCCTTGCTTGCAAGGCTGGTGAACTGATCTGAGTTCAGCTCCAGGAACCTGAAGAATGGGGTGAAGAGAGCCAGTTCCCGGAAGGTCGATGTCCTCTGACCACACCATGTACACATGCACATAGGTGTGGGTTTTCATGCGCACACACACACACACACACACACACACACACACACACACACACACACACAGAGTAAGTGAATGCTATTAAAAGAAATGCAAGTCAATACTTTCTAGTCCACTATAGGAGTACACAGCTGTAAGCTCCATGGCTGTACTTACTGTATAAGTTTTTTTTCCCATACTGTGTAAGTACAGTGATTGTTTTGTTTTGGCTTTTGGTCTTTGGTTTTTTGAGACAGCATTTCTCTGAGTAACAGCCCTGGCTGTCCTGGAACTCACTGTTTGTAGACCAGGCTGACCTCGAACTCACAGAGATCCGCCTGCCTCTGCCTCCCAAGTGCTGAGATTAAAGGCATGCGCCACCATGCCAGGCAGGTTTAGAACATTTTTACCCCCTTGCCACCAGTCCTTTCTAGTTACCCCTGGAAAACCACTACATTCTTTTTCTTTCTATCTCTCTAGATTGATGTGTTGTAGACACTTTACATCAGTACAGTCACGCTGTGTGTTGGTCTTTGTGGATGGCTTTTTTTCCTCCTGGGTTGCTGCCCTAGTTTTCTTTCTGTTACTGTAATAAAGCCCATGACCAAAAGCAACTTGGAAGAGGAGAAAGTGTTGGTTTTCCTTACACCCCTGGGTCACGGTCTGATGAGGGGAGCCAAGGCAGGATCGGAAACAAAAGATCGTGCAGGAAGACTACTCAGTGGTTTTCTCCGTTGCTTCTTGCTCAGCTTCTCATTTTCATACAACCCAAGACTCAGGGCGATACTGACCACAGTGGCTTGGGCCCTCCCATACCCGTCATTACTTAAGAAAAAGAAAGGCCCCTCGGACTTATCTTCAGCCCAGTCTGATGGAGGCGTTTTCTCAAATGAAGTTCCCTCTTCCCTGTGTCAGGCTGACAACACTCAGCGGGATAGTTGCAGTATGACCTGCTGTGTGACATGCCATGTATCCATCCAGCACGCAGCAGGCATTCAGTAGCTCCTACTTTGGCTGGAGTGAATAATGCTGCTCCTACATAAAGTGTGGGTGGACATGAGGTTTCCGGTCCTGCGGACGTGCCCGTCCCTGGGGTAGGCTTGCTGGATCCTCTGGCAACTCGATTAAAACTTGGGGGCGTGGGGCATATTGTTTGACATCTCTAACATTCCTGTTTTCTTTCTCCGTCTAGCCTTTGTTTTAGTCAGGGAATTTTAAAATTTGGGGGAGGCATTTTGAAACAGTTGAGCTCTAATCCAAGTAATGATGATTGATGGAAGAGCACAGGGAAAATCCCTGATCTAGCATCTCTCACGAATCATTGCTAACTCGCTGTTCTTCTGGGTGTTAATCTTAAGTACCTCCAGATACCATAATAGGCTGGAGAGATGAGCTCAGTGGTTAAGAGCACTGGCTGTTCTTCCAGAGGACCTAGGTTCGAATCCCAGCACCCACATGACATTCACGCCTGTCTATAGTTACAATTCCAGGGGATATGGCACCATCACACAGACAGACATGCAGGGAAAACACCAATGGACATAGAATAAAGACCAGTAAATCATTAAAAAAATCAAACAAACAAAAACTCTTAAAAAAAAGAAAATAGTGTAATAAAAATCAGACTGCCCTGTGGAATAAAAAACAGTCAAGTAGTGTGTGCCTATTATAACGGGAAGTCATGGTACTAAGGCGGGGGTGGGGTGGGGCTTGAGGCTAGCCTGGGCTACACAGCAAGTCTGTTTCCGCCTCTTAGCAAAGAATAAGTAGTATAGTGGTAAGTGGGTTAATAAATTTGATTTGTGTCTGTGGCCATTGTTCCTTTTAGCTGCCCACTTCTAGGGTGGGCAGCCCTCCCATCCCTAACCTCACCCACTACCCTAGTACCAATGCCATCATGCTCCGGTGTGCTGTGACAGAGCATGCCTTGCCGGAAAGCCACCATACCCAACCTCTGCAATTTTAAATGCATTAGGTTTGGTAATGTTGGCATGCGTACATAAATAAAGGCTTTATGATGATGTTACTTTGTGTTGCTTTAAGTCATGCGTGGTTTGAGAATTAACAACCCAGTGGCTGTTGCTTGCAGGGTTACTTGATAAGCTGCGTTTGGAGCTGCTATCGATACATCAACGGCAGGAACTCCTCTGATGTCCTGGTTTACGTTACCAGCAATGACACCACGGTAGGTGTGACGTCACCAGAGGTGAGACCTCCCCCCGCCCTCTGCTGTGTGATGTGGCTAATGTTTTTAGTGTTTGCTACTTCTTACTATAATTGAGAGACATGGTTGCTTGTGTGTGTGTGTGTGTGTGTGTGTGTGTGTGTGTGTGTGTGTGTGTGTGTGTGTTGTTTGTTTTCTCAAGACAGGCTTTCTCTGTGTAACAGTCCTGACTGTCCTGGAACTCACTCTGTAGGCCTAGTCCAGGCTGGCCTTGAACTCACAGAGATCTGCCTGCCTCTGCCTCCCAGGTGCTGGGATTAAATGAGTGTGATTTAATGAGTGGCTAAGACATGTTTTACATTTGCTTGGTGTACCGGGCTGTGGCGTTTTGTTAGTGTGACATATACCTGAAATGACTTCGAGGGAGAGGAGTTCCCTTGGTTAGACTTTAGACATTTCTGTCATGTGATTGGAACTTGTCCCATTACCATGGGCTTGCGGTGGATAAGAAGAGTATCATGGCAGTAGACCCTGTGGTGCCAGAGGCTGCTCACTCCAGGGTAGCCAAGAAGCAGAGAGCACCATGGAGACACCTCTGACTAAACTAGGGCTCCCGGTGAGCTGCTTCCCGCTAAGCAAGCTCTGCTTCCGAAAGTTTCAATCAGCTCCCAGTAACGCTATCAGATTCTGAGACCATATGGAACCATCAATAGGGTTACTAATAGATCAATCCATTGATCAGGTCAGAGTTCTTGATGTCCAGCTGCTTTCAGTGATTGGATCCACTAGCTGGAGACTGAGCCTTTAACTCGTGAGTCTTGGGAGGGGCACCCAGGGCATCTGACATTCACACCATGGCATACGTAGTAATTGGGCCTGGAAAAGAGTAACGTAAAACACCCACCCAATGAAATGAAACGGTCTGGCGAGGTGGCTCAGCAGTTAAGAGCTGCTATCCCAGGGGGCCCTTGTTCATTTCCCAGTGTGACACGGTTCCTCAGAGCCCCTCCGTAACTCCAGTTCCAGATCTGGTCGTCTCCCGCAAGCACCAGCCGTGCACACAGTACACAGACACACATGCAGCCAAAACACATCAACGTAGACTGTCCATGGAAGTTATTCCAGTGGAAACTACATGTGTCCTGTAAATTGTGTAAATGATCCTAAATGAAACTTCCCGTTCTGTACCTATTGTGCGTCTTTAGGAAGGGAGGCCACGAGCTTTCGCTAATGCAGACACATTGCAGTTCATCCATGGCCGGTCGGAGGGTTCTTGCTCTCCAATATGACATAGGCTCGTGTGTTTCCAACACCGGATCTGTGGTCTGCCATTTCTCCAAGGAGCCCTTTCTTTTTTTGTTGGAAAATGATATCTGGAGGACGTAATGTGGACTCTGGGGGTTAGAGTACTCCATAATTTTAAAGATCTCTATTTTGGCAAGAATTCGGGGTTTTAATGTTGGCATTCTAACTTAAGAACCAAATGTGCCGATGCCTGACCCAGAGACCTTCTAGAAGGTTGGAGTGGTCTAGTTTCTCATGGAGCATAACAACGTGAGTTTCTCCTTTGCCAGTGTCAGTCAGTATAGGACATCCGCACCAACATGAAATTCATGTCCGGTTTTCACTTCCTATTAAGCATCGGGCCAGATGGCTCTTCTCCCAGGCTAAATAAATTCATGTTGACCTTTGTGGACAGTTACTGGGGCTCTTGTTAGTAAGTAAACATGCTTAGTCTCCTTTTCTAAGACAGTGCACATGCTGTGGTTTGCTCAGGGGGAGGACAGAAAAGAGTTCTAGATAATGGACATCATTCCCAGGGTTGCCCTGCCTCTGTTTCCAGCCAGACCGTGCTGGGAATGCCTTGGGGGGGGGTCCCAAACACAAGGCCTTGAGGTCTGAGTGATTCCTTCAGGCCACAGGGGTAGATACCCAACTCTTCATTGCACTAAATAGTCATGTATGCACGGTCTGACAGCGGCTTGCTCAGTGTGTTTCCCCTGAGAGGAATAAATAAAGAGTTTAAAATATCCCAAGGTGCCCCCTTTACGTCACCGCAGCTGCCTGGCCCCAGCACTGTTAGTGCCTTAGGGAGATGCGCCCTCCCTCTCGAGCCCCATGTCGGAGAAGTCACGTGGTGGATACATTATGTAACATCACATTCTCTTCCTAATGCCACGAAAACGTGCTCACTGGAGGAAGGAAACACATTAAAATGATAAACATGTACATTGTAGAAATGCTCTTCACCTTAAACATTAGAAAATGGACGTTCTTAAAAGCTTACTATATGTAGACTATATGTCACTGATAACTTATTAGTGAAATAAATCATCCTAAAACCCAGGTCATAGCAGTATTTTTACCAAGTGTGTGGATCCCAATTCCTGTGGCACCAGGGTCCTCTAAATCAGTGAGATTAATAGTTAGCTAAAATGTGTCTGAAATTACGATTCCGGATAAAAGCATTATAGCCTTAGGTACAGAGAGGGGACGTTCTTAATCATTTTAAGGAAAAATGTAAACTTCATGGAGTCGGTTATGCTATTCCAGTATAGGTGCTGGAAGCCTGTCCTTCCAAAAGTATTTCAGCATACGAGGCTGTCTCGTGAACCTGCTTTAAAAATGCAGTTAAAAGAAAAAGCTCCCATGGAGAGCAGAACATCTTCCCAATAGATTCTCTGATGTACTGAAGGTCAGTTGAGGCCAGCCTTTGGCCACCAGAATGCTGTGCACATCTTAGCAGTGGGGGTGGCATTACGGTGTCCCTGTGAGTTTCTGTAATTGTCCACAGTTTCCGCTGGTTCTCTTCTCCTTTTTCTTTTCCTCCAGCTGCTAGTCTGGGTTTTCTTTAGTATAAATTAGTCCTGGTTGGACGCAAGTTCTTGACCAAATTCTGTCGTTTTTCTTAAACATGGAGGGAGGGAAGGGGGGGATGTTGAAACGGTCAACAGGAAAGAGCGTTAGTTGGACTTGAGAGTCATTCATCAATCACCAAGAACCAGACAGTCAGCAGCATAAAACACAAACAAGTCTTGGTCTTTCTGCAGAAAAGTCACAACTAATTGGCTGGACAAGGGGACGAGCTTAGGGTGTGTTTTAGCCAGATTCAAGAACATCTGTTTAAATGACCCGAAGGGCCTGGGAAGCAGCGAGAGTCTTCAAGTGTGGGACAAGAGGAGTGTAGACTTTACTGGGTTTAGAGGTTTAGAAACGTTTCCCATAATCTGTTGGTTTTGAAACTTCTGGACTTCGGAATGCTATGCTGCAAAAGGGAGGTCTTATTTCCAGTAACAACTTTTTTTCCAAAGATTTAATCTATCTAGCCGTTGATGTTGCACGCCTTTAATCCCAGCATTTGGGAGGCAAAGGCAGGTGGATCTCTGTGAGTTCAAAGCCAGCCTGGTCTACAGAGTGAGTTCCAGGACAGGCTCCAAAGCGATACAGAGAAACCCTGTCTTGGAGAGAAAAATGAAAAAAGATTTTATTTTATTTATCACGTGTACAGTGTTCTGCCTGCATGTACACCTGCAGGCCGGAAGAAGGCACCAGATCTCACTACAGGTGGTCATGAGCCACCGTGTGGTCGCTGGGAGTTGAACTCAGGAACTCCAGAAGAACAGCCAGCTCTCTTAACCACTGAGCCATCTCTCCTGCCCTCCAGTGACATTTTTTAAGTGGCTCTTTTCTCCACTAAGTAGTTTGTGTGAACTGTTTAGCACCCCCCCACCACTCCTCACCCTTTTAACTTTAAGAGGCCAAGACCGTGGTGAGAAGTTGGCGTGGATGTGGTAGCTGTGAACTGGGCTAAGGGCAGAGCTGGGAGGCGAAATCCAGGAGGGACAGGTCTGCTAGGAAAGTAGGGGGGTGGGTTCTGAGAGCTGTAGGAGGAAATGAGAGTTGGTGGTCATGGGAGCGAGTGGCAGGGTTCTTACATCTCTCTCCTGTATGTGACTGTACGTTTAAACAGCTTATTGGAAAGGCTCGTTCTTCAGCCAGCTGCAGAAACTCAGACAAATGCACCACTTGCCCGGTGATGCCACCCAGGGAAAGAAGTTAACACAAAATGTATCTGTGTCAGTTAACAGTTAATACCATGCCCCTCAGAAATGCCTGTAGGACAATGATCTGGGAAATCTCTCAGTTGAGCCTTAGGTAGTTTGGTTGTGTCTGGATGATAACTAGCCTATATTTTAACATTTTGTGATACTTGTTTTGGGACCGTCTGAAATCACATGTAGCTTATACACAATACCCTACAACTGCAGAATTACAGAAAAACCTATACTGGCTAAATTCAAATATGGTTCAAGTCCAGCATTCACCCTGGTGGTAGCCATTGTCTTGTTTTAACAGTAAATAGGCACTGGACAACAGCGTTTCAGTCTACGACAGCACACATGTTACATGGTGATCCTGTAACTGCATTGCTTGGGTGATGATGTAGCCATCTTCTGTTGCATGAGACACAGCCATCGCTTTTTCCCTTGACATGAATTTGTTTTCCAGATTTTAATTTATTGTATTATAATGTTGTGTGTGCATGCATGTGTATGTGTACGTGTACAGGCAGGAGGTTGGCACTGGGTGTCTTCTTCGGCCTTACCTCCGTAGAAAAGCACTTTACTGACTGAGCCAGCGGCCCTCAGGGGAAGGTGTGTGGAGACAGAAAGGGTGTTTGCATGCGTGTAGGATTGTGTTCGTATAAAGTGGCCCACAGCTGTGTGTGTACTTGTATGTTCTCAGTCATTAGCTTCTGATTGCTAGCAGCAAGTTTACATTGAAGTAATTGGCCTTTTATTTTATTGTATTTTTTTGGTGTTTCATTGTGAATGGTTAATTTTTTTTAAAAATCATTTAACTAAATGCCAAGTGATAGACATGTCAAAATAATCACATTTTATCTTACTATATCATGGCATTCTCGTTGGCAGATTTTGTGTTGACACATATTAGAATTATTTCTCTGGATGTCCAAGTATTTCATCCACCTTGCAGAAAGGGAGCCCGGCTGCATCCTCGGTGTTAGCAAACCATAACAGAAACAGAATGGCGGTCCTTGCTTCACCATCCTGGCTAGTATTTCAGGCGTCTGTGCTGGCCTGCTCTTGGGGTTCTGACAGGATGCGCCCTCAGCTGCAGCACTAAGAGCACCGCCTATGCATATTCACTGTGTTCCTTATAAAATGGCCCCGCCCACCTCCCATCCTCTTTCCTTCTCTCCCTCTCTGTCTATTCCTCTCTTTCTCTCTCTCTCCCTCTCACCGTCTTTCCTCTCTCCTGCTGCTCCTGTCCCTAGAGGAAGCTGGTCTTCCTCTCCCTCCCCCTTCCCATTTTTATGATCCCTTTCCTTTAAAAAAACCCTCTGCTTGAACCCTCTCGAATGGTCTTTCTCTGGAGTGCTGCTTTTCTTAAATTCCAACCATCCTGCCTTTCAGCCAGCATCAAGTTCAGCATCATTTAGATAAGATGAGATGCTGAGCCTTGAGAATTCAACCTAGTTTGTCTAGAGAGCTTTCTAAAGTAGCAAGAGAGGCCACGGGAGGATTATTTCACAGTCAACATAGAACAGTGAAAAAAACGGTGTCTGTCTGTCACCAGCTTCGGTGGAGGGAGAAATTCTTTCCGCCGCTTGACTTCATCTTACAAGCGGAAGTCAGTGGAGTATTTCGGAGAGGAGATTGTCGGTGTTCAAATGCTGACTCACAGGGAGACTTTGGTTTGATAATGAACATCGAGAATGCCAAAGTGTGAAGGTTTTATTTAGACAGAACACAGTTGTGCATCCCCAGAAAGAAAACATCGTGTTCCGTTTGTGGGCATCTTGGAGAAATCTGACCTGGCTGCTCCCTATTGTGAGAAAGGAGAGAAACAAAGCCGCTTGTACTGGCTGCTTTGATTTCCTCAACCGACCGCTGTGTAAGAGTTCTCCAAAGACAGTGATAGTTACAGCCCCGGGACATTCCTCAGTGGAAGATAATGGCCAACTGTCATCCTACAGTACTGTTCCTAATGCTGTTCCCGGCTTCCTCCAGCCATAGGTTACCCTAGTTGATGCAAGCATTCGAGTGACTGCTGGAGGCCTTCTCCCATAAGTAGACAGTGGCCAGCCCCTCAGACTTTCCAGAGGCCGTTCCCCTGCCCCTCCTCCTCTCTCCCTGCCCCAAGTGTAGTAATATTCACCTTTTCATGAGAAAGAGTTTTCTCTCTACTGGCTAGTCACTGCCTTCTGGCCTTTGGGGGAGGCGTTCCTTGATGTCCAGTCTGCACCGGAATCCCCTGTTCTCGATGGTCCTTTCACGTTTTGCTCCTCTCTGCTCAGTAACAGACAGCACAGCGCGTTACTGGGTTTGTGTTGCAGATGTGAGTGCCTTGAGCGCTCCAGCGATTAGGGTATGCATCTGTCAGATAGAAGAGTGGCTGGATCCTTTGTGGGGACCCCTGCGGGCACCTCCTTGCCTTAGAGTAATCTAGACCCAGCATCTCAGGTGCTTCTGTCCTTTGCCTAACCTGTGATACATTCAGAGCGCAGGGACACCACTAGCTACCCCCACACACACATTGGAAACAAAGTAGCCAGGAACAGCTACACTGTAGCTCCACAGCTGCCGGTTAGTCTGATTGGAGCTAGACCTTGGCCGGCTGTCTGTCACCTGCTTGCCTGTGAGCCCTGCCAGTCAAATGCACCGTATGGGGGGAAGGTGATCTGGGTTCTGTGTCCCCTGCCTACATGCAGCGTGCCTCTGAGTCGGAAGTAGGGGTAGCAGGAGTAGCAGTAGTGGATTGTGTTAGGCGCCCCCCCCAACATAACTGCTTGCCTGCTTGTGGCTTGCCTGGAGAAGTCTGAGCGGGACACTCTCACACATCCTAGCTTTGCCTTGCGGACAGTAGTGGGTGAGCTCTGCCCTGTTCCAACAGGAAAGGTTACTCTTCATTCAGCGGTTCAGCCACAATAACACTGCTGTGGTTTCTGATTTCTGGCTGGGTCAAAACAACCCAGACAACCGCCTTAGTGGGCCAGCTTAACTTCCCGCACTGGGGAAACTTCAGAGACGGCCTACATGATGTGTGCCGTTTATACCCCCAGAATCCCACTGTCAAGTGGATACTGGGTCCCGCTCTTGAGTGAGATCATGGCTGCAGCCTATGGGAGTTACGAGTGGAAAAGAGAGAAAAATAGTGACACGTGTTGTTAAGTTAGAGGGGTAGGAGTGCTGTGTGTGAGGTAAGGAGAAGCAGGTGTGAAAAGCTGAAGGAGCCTATGGGACAGGCACACTTTATGGCTTGTATGGAGATTTACTACTTTAAGTGGATCTAGAATAGAAAATACACAGTGTGCTTTTTAAATCAATTCTATATTTATTTATTTATTTATTATGTATGTAACATTCTGCCCCCCCCCCCCGTATGCCTGCATGCCACAAGAGGGCACCAGATCTCATTATAGACGACTGTGAGCCACCACGTGGTGGCTGGGAATTGAACTCAGGACCTCTGGGAACGCAATCAGTGCTCTCTTAACCTCTGAGCCGTCTCTCCAGCCCCCAATAGTGTTTTTTTAATATATATATCTGTTACTCCTTCTCTTTCGGTGCAGTGGATAACCTTGAGCAATTCTGGTTTTGTGCTTGAAATGTCAAGCACAGAGGTGCTTACCTGTCAGTCAACACGTACTCCTTAGTTCCTGTCCAGCTTCTACAGGTCATGCCAAGAAGGGTGTCAGGTACTTCCTAGGCCTCTGGTCTTCAGATCTTTATAGGCGTAAAGCCCCAAGAGTATATAATCTGCTCAAGGATACCATGATGAAAATATAGAATATTAAAAATGAGTTAATTTAGTCGGGCGGTGGTGGCACACGCCTTTAATCCCAGCACTCGGGAGGCAGAGACAGGCAGATCTCTGTGAGTTCGAGGCCAGGCTGGACCGATAGCCTCCGAAACAATACAGAGAAACCCTGTCTTTTAAAAACAAAAAACAACAACAAAAAAAGAGTTAATTTAATTGTGAGAGCTAGTCAGTAATATGCCTGAGCCAGTGGCCAGACAATTATAATTAATATTAAGCCTCAGAATGATTATTTAATAAGTAGCTGTGGGGATCGACAGGCGGGAAAGGAACCAATGGGACTGGGAGAGACAGAGAAAACCTTCCAACTATAATACTGGTCGCAGGAAGGGCTTGATGCATGCGTGTTCACCTCAGGGTCAGGGACTGTGTGCCTACTTTAAACACTGACTCTGGGCTCTCCTTTCCAGGTGCTTTTGCCTCCGTACAATGATGCTACTGCCGTGACCGGCACTGCCAAGGAACCACCACCACCATACGTGTCTGCCTGAACCCAGTGTGCAGGAATCGAGGAGCAGCAGTCTAACTCTGCAGCTGCCTGATGGATTTATTGATCGATGGATTTATTGATCGGCCCTTTGAGCCTGTTTGCTGATAAAATAACCACATTTTACAATTTAGATGTTAACATTTGAAGCCTCTGTTGTTAGAAACCTCCTCTGTAGCTAGAACACCAGGGTAGCTGTAGATTATTTTGGTGGGGGTGGGGTGTAATGAGCTCCCTTAGTCTGTCCCGGAACTGAAGACAGCCTTTTCAAGAGGCTGGTTTGTAGCTGCCTGGTCCCACAGCTGGGCGCTCGATCACACTGTTTCTCTCCTTCCCTTCTGACTCTCTTGAAAGCATAAAATGAAAATTAGGCAATACTCAAACCATTCCAGTGTATAGGACAAACCCTGATACAAATAATATTGGTTGCTCTAATCGGGTAGTTAGGAGCCCTTGCATAGGTGATACAAGAATTTCCCTGCTATCTCCAAATTCAGTGATGATCCGAGTTTGCCAGTCAAGGATTTACTCTGTACCGAATAAAGACTGAGAAGTAACACCAAACGGTGAGAGAGAGCGGGAACCCCCGCTGCCCAGGGTATCTGTTGTCCTGCGGTGGCCAGTTTGCCATCAAAGCTTTTCTCTTGGCCTGTTGTTGCCCCAGCAAATCTCTCTCTTGCTGCATCGAGAGAAGTGTTTGTGTCTGGAAGTATGGAAAAGGGTTTTCACCCTCTCTCCTTTTGCAGGATACACCCTACCTGGGTTTTGGTTTTGTTTTGTTTTTTTTAAAGTATGTCTAATCTATTGAAAATGTCAAGCAGTCTTCAGAAAGACGAAGAGGATGGCTCCCTTGTGGAATGCTCTAGACCGAATCGGGAAAGACGGGCTGTGTCTCTCTTGTCTCTGAAAGTTTGTCTCGTCGCTGAATGTGCTGTACGTGGAGGCTTTGCAATAAAGGTTTGTCTGCAACCAGGAAAACAGTCTTGGCTCTAACGGTTGCGCCCAGCCATTCTCCCTGCCCCTGGGGCTACGCAGATGCTCACAGCTCCGTCATTTTACACAGATGTTGTCTAATACTCAAATGCTGATGAAATGGGGTCGGTTGGACCAACAGTGCCACTCACTAACCTGTCACTAACATACTTTGGGTATCAAGCAGTGGCGTGTGTGATATCTTTGTGCCACAGTACTTGGTAACCCTTTTTTTTTTTTTTTTTGGTTTTTCGAGACAGGGTTTCTCTGTGGCTTTGGAGGCTGTCTTGAAACTCGCTCTTGTAGACCAGGCTGGCCTCGAACTCACAGAGATCCGCCTGCCTCTGCCTCCCGAGTGCTGGGATTAAAGGCGTGTGCCACCAACGCCCGGCTTTTTTTTTTTTTCTTTAAGAGATGGGTTTTTGTTTGCTGTGGCCCAGATAGGTTGGCTTCCAACTCATGCACTTTTTACCCTTACATCCCTCTTGCTGGGGTTACTGGCACGTTACACCACACTTGGTCACCAAGCACTTTCCATGAACAATATTACTGTGTCCCAAAGTGTGATGTTGGTGTTGTCATCTTGACAGGATTTAGAACTGCCTGGGAGATGGGCCTCTAGGCATGCTGTCAGGGCTGTCTGGATTACATTGATTGACTGGGGAAGACCTGTTTACTGTGGGTGGGACCATTCTCCGGGCAGCAAACACTGGGCCCCATACCAGTGGAGAGGTGAAGTTGAACATCGTCAGTGTGCATGTTGCTTTCTTCCAACTGGACACAATTTGACTAGTTTCCTGTTATGATGAAGAGTGAACCCTGGAGGTGTGAACCGGGAATAAGCCCTGATCAAAGGCATTTTATCACAGTCACAGGAGAGAAAAAGAAAATCACGTGAGATGGGGAGAAATAAACATGAAAGATGGGTGGGGGGGCAGTGTCTTATCCCTGAGAATCAGCCTTACCACCGTTATTTTTTTTTTCCTTTCTTTTTTTAATTCATCCTGAGAAATCCTGTCCCTTGAAGCTTCGTGCCTGTAAGATTCACACAAAGTTAGACACATTGAGCCTTCAGAGTAGGAAGGGCTTCTATCCAGTAGTTGACAACCCCAGTGGAGGGCACATGGGAAACCACAGGTGTGCGCTTGTTCCCCTGTGCCTAATACGTTTGCAAATGACACGCGGTGAAGTGGAGAGGCGCACTGGCCTTTGGAGTGTGGGTGGGGCTGTTGGAAATGAATACAGACTGATAACACACCGACTGATAGATACCTCGTCTTGATATCCAGTTACAGGCAGAGGCCATTGTTGTGCCCAAGTTGCAGAGTCCCCAGAGACCACCAGGAAGACAGACCCACTAAACTACAAAAGCAGGGTTTTAGTTATTCATCCACCCGTGACAGGGACCCCGTCTGGCTGGCTGTCCAGCAGCCTCCAGAGGGAGTGAAGCTCCTTGTCTATTGCTAGGTTTTATAGACAAAAGTTACAGGATTACATCAGTAGGTACTGGTTGGCTTCTGATTGGTTGACATTTGGGGACAATTAGGGAGAATTTCTCAAAGTCTTATTTTGGCACGAAATACCGGTGTACCAATTATTTTCATTAGTCAGTGCCGGGAGGGAACATTCTGTGGGTTCTATGGCATTGTCTTGTTACTTGCAGGTGACCTGTTGTTCATAGATACCAGTAGTTTTCAGAACTGTATCCTGGAGACTACGGGGGAGGTTTTGGTCACCACCGGAGTATTTTTTTGGGACCAAACAGTTCCCAGGAACCAAGCATCTATGAGGCTGGGGGGCGGGGTGGATTCTGGAGTTTCTTTATTTTCAATTTTGACCCTAGGCTCTGGGAGGCCACAGGATCTGGAGTTTCCTTGTGTCAGAGGCCTACGTGTCTTTTCTGTAGCCTGTCATGGCTGCTAAAGCAGGGGGCTGAGTGAGGGTCTCGTCCCTTCATTTCTAAATTATTAGAAGTGAAGCCCTTGAGTTTAGTTTATCCCTTTCAGCCATACCTAGATGCTCCCTGTCCTGTGATCGCTGCATGGGAATCCTTCAGGTTTCTCATCTTTAATTAAGGTTGCAACTTCAAACCCAGCCTCTCAAAGTTCACAAATGGGGCTGAGCTTGAGGCAGTCCATGCAGGAGGGAACCTTAAGCCCTGTGCTAGGCTAACAGGGAAGGAGTAATTTAACCCGTTTTTGCTGAGTGGTGGTTTGCCCACAGATTTCATTAGAACCAGCTGCTCAGACTGCTGGAGGGAGGATGGGCAGTCAGGGAGAGAGGCCGATGGATCCCCCACCTCCTGCTCTTTCTCCCTCCTTAAAAGCTGCAGCCCCTTCCCAGGGTCTGCCCATGCCCTTCCCTTGCCCATAGTCCCCAAGAAGACAAACATTAACTCTCACTTTAAAGAAAATGCTCTCATCTCCAGCACTGGTTTAGTTTCTCTTAGCAAAACCTCATCCTGTGACATGTTTCTCCACCCTTAATAACAATAGTCCTTAATAATCCTCTCAGTAGAGAGTCTTCAAGGCTGCTGCCATTAAAGTAGCTTTCTTCATAGAGAGATACTGCATTTGAAATACTCACCATTGGGGCTGGGTGGCGGGGTGGGGAGGGATCCTGCTGTGCAGACCGAGCTTCACGATAGAGGAAAGCTAATGAGACTGAAAACATTTCCTTTTTTAATTTATTTTTTTAAAAGATGTGTTACTTGTTTGCAGCCAGTGTAAAAGCTGACTTAAGTACTGCATTGTCATGCTGCAGGCCCATAAGCTAGGCCCTGGTTCTGGAGGGGAGAAGGCAGATGTCTTTGCCAAGGCCTTGGAAGAGCCGTTCTTGCAGGAGAACTTGACAGCCTAGGCAAAGTCATTTCAGGGCTCCCTGCCTCCAGCCCTAACAACAACCGAAAATAGTGCCGGCGGCAGCGGCTGTGTGCGACGGGTCTTGGCAGCTCCTACACATGTGTTCTACAAGGGAAGGAAAAGGCAGACTGCAGGGATGTCTCCACACCCATGGAATTCGCTTCAAGTGTTTCTGCACAGTGGCCAAGTTCTCTGCTAAACGGCTCACAGTGTATGGACGCCGGCCAGATCGACACCGGCCACCTCCCCCAGCAGCCCATGCCTGCTCCCTGCACCAAGACAATGCCTTAGCCGCCTAGAACGTGGGTGCTACCTCAAAGTGAAGCTTTGAGCCCTCTAGGCCCAGTAGAGGACCCGGATTAGCAAAAACAGCTGCTGCCTTGGGGCAAAGGGTTTGGCTTAGAACAGCACAGTGGACTCACTTGTTTTATCCTATCCAATACGTCCTTGTGGTTTACAGGAGAGTCATTAGCGGTATAGTTCTTGCCTTAGCACAGGAATCTCTCAGCATAACAGACTGAGATCATCAACTGCCGAAAGGTTTGCTTTGGCTCTTTGTTTTGGGGTTTTCCCGTACATTATCATTTGGGCCTGTGGCAAAGCAACACAATCTTACCTTATCGTGAGGAGAAAGAGGCTGGGGTCCCACCATCCCTTTTCAAGGGCACGAGGCGACCCAACACCCTCCAGCTAGAGTTAGTTTTCTTCAGCATTACTTTTTAAGACTCAAGTATCAAGGGCATCAGGGAACATAGCATACTTGTGGATTCTGTTGCATTTGAAATTTTCCGTTTTGTTTATCCGGGACAGGGTTTCTCTGTGTAGCCTGCATTTGAAAATTTTATTGTGTATGTAGCTGGAGAGATGGTTCAGAGCTTAAGAGCAGATACTGATCTTGCAGAGGGTGTGAGTTCAAATCCCAGCACCCACGTCAGGCCACTCAGGAGTGCCTGTAACTCCAGCTCCGGGAAATCCTCCACCCATGAACTCCTCATGTATCCAAAATAATGTGCATATACAGGACCATAGTTAAAAATTAAATCTTTAAAACACACGCTCGCTGCAATGCATGGGCGGAGGTCAGAGGGTAACTTTTGTGAATCACTTCTTTCGCCATATGGGTCTAGGGGTTGGACTTGGGTGATGATGGCAATGACCTATACCTACTGAGCCATCTTGTTGGCCCTGGAATTTCGTAAAATTAAATAGAAAAGCCAATAACTCATTTGTTGGGTCTCACCCTGAAAGTGGTTTCCTTTTTGAAGTCTCAGGAAGCAGTAACCCACGATGCATTTGTTCTGTGGTGCCCGTAACACACCCAGCAACATTCCCCCCCCCCCCCCCCCCCGAAAGCACATGGTACATTCTGGTCATCGCTGATTTTCTTGTCTGTGAGTCCCCCAGTTGGGTATGTGTTGCTCCTTTTTTTTTTTTCTCTCAGTGCCCGGCACACATCTGGCAAATAGAAGCCCCTCAAAAAGTATTTACTAGAATGAAAATAAACACATGAGAAAAAAATTAAAGCCAGCTGTAATCCCCCCCTGGTAATCACAGATTCTTAATTCAGCAGAGCTTGAATGCCACAGAGAAAAGTTATCACAGAGGAGCCCATGGGGGTGGGGCGGGGTGGGGCGGGGTGGGGTGGGGCGGGGTGGGGTGAGGATGCATTCTGCTCTTAACCTCTGAGCCATCTTTCCAGCCCGCCTATGGAGCACACTAAGGCAGACCCACTGAAGTCACAACTGGAGGAATGTTTACTATGTGTGCATGCGTGTGCGCGCGTACATGTGTGCGCATGGGCACGAAGACGTGTGTGTGTGTGTGTGCGAGTGTGCATGTGTGCTTGCATGCATGAGGGTGCGTGTGTGTGCACATGCGTGTGCATGGGCGTGCATTGTGCATGTGTGTGTATAGGAGAGTGTGTGTATGTGTGTGTTGACTTTTAGAAGAGAATCAAAGGTCATAGGAAAAGGACATCAACCCACTAATTAAAGGATTGATCGCTGAAGAAAGGTCAAAGGTCAAAGGTGAGAGCCTTGCTAATACTCTGCTTAAATTTGAGATTAAAAAAAAAAACCAACTCAGCTCTTACTATTCTTGCGATGTGTCCCTTTCATGTGAACTTAATTTGTGTGGATTTAACTTGTGAATCCCTGAATGGGGAACTTGTAGATGAGTCTTCGTTGTCTCCGGGATTTTCTCCCTTTCCCTGTCGCTGTATCAATAAAGCAGTGGGTGACAAAATCTGAACCCTGAGACCTTAGGTGTCTAGAGGGAATCTGAAAGAGAGTGTGCAGCTCAAATGCAGTTTTTACACACTTACTGAAGTCCCCGAGCGACTGGGCTAAATAGTCTCTGTCCTTCATACTTTGAGATCACCTCCACGGAATTCCAGAAGGCAGGCCATGGGAATTTCTCCATGTCAGGCCCCTGTGTTCTTGTACAGAAATCTCCACCAGCAGATAATCTGGGGTAGAGCATTTGTCTAGTTCACAAGGCTCCAAGTTCGATACCTAGGCACTGCTTGAGTCATTGATTTTTGTATCCCGAAGACTCCCCCAACTCTCATGTTCATCCTTATGGTTCTGTAGACTGTGCCTTGGCGTGTTTCTATGTAGCAGGCTCTCAGCAAATGGGTCTGACTTTGCTTTTGTCATTCCACCTGGATGCCTTTTGTTTTCTGATAGAATAGTGAATGATAATGATGAGTTAGGGAACTTCCTCCCTTCCTTCCTTCCTTCCTTCCTTCCTTCCTTCCTTCCTTCCTTCCTTCCTCTCCTTTTTAAAGATGTATTTATTATGTATACACTGTTCTGCCTGCACACCAGAAGAGGGCGCCAGATCTCATTACAGATGGTTGTGAGCCACCATGTGGTTGCTGGGAATTGAACTCAGGACCTCTGGAAGAGCAGCCAGTGCTCTTAACCTCTGAGCTATCTTTCCAGCCCCCAGGAAGTTCCTCTGTATTTCTCCTTTGTGGGGTATCTTTTCTTGGGGTTTTATAATTTGTTAGATATGTTTTCTGCTTCTGTGGAGAAGATTGTGTGGGGCTTTGTCCTTTAGCCTGTCGGTATGTTACATTATATTTAAACATTGTCCTGACAATCTTTCTACCCCTATGAAGCAGTATTGCTTCACTAAGCCTGATTGGGAAGGCTGAGCTCTTGTAGCAGGTTTGCTCTAAGAAAAACCAAACAACCAACCAAACACAAAAACTCATCTGGGGCTGGAGAGAGAGTTCAGCAGTTAAGAGCACTGGCTGCTCTTGCAGGAGACTAGAATTCCATTGAATCCACATGATGGCTCATAACCATATAACTCCAGTTCCAGGAGAGCCAACACACCCTCTTCTGGTCTCAAAAGGCATCAGGCATGCATGCAGATATGTATATAGGGGTGTGTGTGTGTGTGTAGGCAAAACACTCATGCACATGAAATAAATGAATCTTTTTTTTTTAGAAGTCATTGTATTTTTTTTTAGTATTTTATTTATTTATTTATTTATTATGTATACAGTCCTCTGCCTGCAGAGGGCACCAGATCTTATTACAGATGGTTGTGAGCCACCATGTGGTTGCTGGGAATTGAACTCAGGACCTCTGGAAGAACAGTCAGTGCTCTTAACCGCTGAGCCATCTCCCCAGCCCGAAATAAATGAATCTTAAAAAAAAAAAACACCCTTTCAACTCTTCCAGAATTTGATTTTATTGCATCTTCTTCCACTGTTTTTTTTGGAGACTTCACCATCAATGAAATGGTCCACTTTATTGCACGGCAGATGTTTTTTCCATCTGGTGATGTACGTGAGGTTCTTGGCAGGTAATCACATTATTCTTTCCATTAACTATTTGTATTGTTTCTCCTTCTGTTGGACTCTGGTACTAGCCGTGTCACTGTTGGCTTTCATGGGCAAGGGAGGATGTGGGAAAGTCTTCGCAGCTGCTATTTTGTTATTCTCCGGCCTCTCCTTGCTAAGCTCTGCCAGGGCTGGGTGGTGTGTGTGTGTGTGTGTGTGTGTGTGTGTGATAGGACAGATGGATATAGTCACTGCCCAAGTATCTCACAAGCTGATTTTAACAGCAGGCAGCCAGTGCATAGACTCAGTAATGTCTTTGAGGGAAGATAGATATAGACCACTTGGTGCCCGTTCTTTGGAGGTTTTGGATGGGAAGACCGTAATGTGTTTCCAGGTGATGGTTCTACACAGGTCAAGGTCCAATTGCTTACAGACTCCCCTGCACTCTCTTGTCTCATTCTACTCTTCGTTTCCACGGATACCACAAGCTCTGAACTCCCGGGTTAAAGCTGAGAAGTCCCCGCCAAGCGTGGCGTAGGGCAAGTTTTGTAAAGAAGTGAAAAGCTTGCCTTCATCCTCAGGACCTGGGTTCGCTCAGGACTCCACAAAAGCATCTGAATCTGCGGAAGCTAGAGAGATGACTCAGAGCTTAAGGTTCCATACTGCTCTTGCAGAGCACCGGAGTTTGGTTTCCCAGTACCCACGCTGTAGAGCTCACAGCTGTCTGTAACTTCAGCTCCAAGAATTCAATTCCCTCTTCTGGCCTCCTGATGCTGCACTTGTGCAAAAACCCATACCGCACTCACATATATAATATATATAATTAAAAATTAAAATTAGCCGGGCATTGGTGGCACACGCCTTTAATCCCAGCACTCAGGAGGCAGAGGCAGGGGGAATCTCTGTGAGTTCGAGACCAGCCTGGTCTACCAAGTGAGTTCCAGGACAGCCTCCAAAACAATACAGAGAAATCGTGTCTCAAAAAACATAACAAAAAATAAAATAAAATTCAATCCTTAAAAAAAATCCCCAAACCAAAACATTGGAATCCATAGGTTGGGGACACGGCTCAGTTGGCCAAGTGCCTGCCTTGCAAGCATGCATGAGGAACTGAGTCAGATCCTCAAAACTCAGATCAACAACAACAAAAAACCCAGGCATGGTGATAAGTGCTTGTATTCCCAAGCCCCGGGGAAGCAGGAGACAGCGGATCCCTGGAACTAGCAGGCTGGCCAGGCTAGCCTGAGCAATGTGAGACCCTATCTAAGTGAGTTCTCAGTCATCAAGAGACCCTGTGTGGGAAACCAAGGCAATCAACTTCTGAGCAATGCAATCCCCGTAAATGTGAGACCCTGTCTAAGTGAGTTCCCAGTCATCAAGAGACCCTGTCTAAGTGAGTTCCCAGTCATCAAGAGACCCTGTCTAAGTGAGTTCCCAGTCATCAAGAGACCCTGTCTAAGTGAGCTCCCAGTCATCAAGAGACCCTGTCTAAGTGAGTTCCCAGTCATCAAGAGACCCTGTCTAAGTGAGCTCCCAGTCATCAAGAGACCCTGTCTGGGAAACCAACGCAATCAACCTCTGAGCAATGACAGTCAGGGTTGTCCTCTGGCTCTCCACAGGCATAACCATGCATTAAACACGCCCCACCACACACACACACACACACACACACACACACACACACACACACACACCTTGAGGAACAATCTACATTTGAGCCCTTCATAAGTTTGAGGCCTATCTGAGATGACACACTCCCTCCAACTCCAAATAGACCCTGTGCTAGTTTGCTTTCTATTTCTGGGATTAAAAAAACAAACAAAAAAAAAACAAAAAAACCACTGATCAAAAGTAACTTCAGGAAGAAAGAGTCTATTTGGCGTATATAACCTTGGTTCCAGTCCATTGAGGGAAGTCAAGATGGAAACCTGGAGACAGGAACTGAAGCAGAGAGCATGCAGGAGTGCCAATTACTAGATTTCTCCATGGCTTGTTTCTTTTATTTACTTGTTTTCATTTTTTTTCTTCAGGATAGGGTCTCTCTGTGTATCCCTGACTGTCCTGGAACCTGCTCTCTGTAGACGAGGCTGTCCTCAAACTCAAGAGACCCGCCTGTCTCTGCCTCCCAAGTGCTAGAACTAAAGATGGGTACCAGTAAGCCCCAGTCAGCTTGCTTTTAAAAATAAAACCCAGGACTCGCTGCCCAGGAGTAGTACCACCCACAGTAGGCTGAACTCTCCCATATCAATCATTAAACAAGAAAAACAAAATCCCCCCACGAGTTTGCCTACAAGCCAGTCTCATGGAGGCATCTTCTCAGTTCCTTCTTCCCAGACGAATCTCGCTTCTATCAAGTTGACAAAACAACTAATGAGCTCTCCAGACCCTCGTCAGAGACTGATCTAACAAGTCATCTCTCAAGCCCCCAGATCCTACTGCCTTCAAGTCTTGTTTCTCGTGTGGGGCCCCATGTAAGTTAGAAATCTTAGCCCAGGCTTCTTCTGAATGCGGCTTCCGGTGCATCCGCAGTGGAGCCTCATGCAGGAAGGGCGGGTTTGGGCTTTTCCTCCAACAGCCTTTCTCATCAACTTGCCCTGCATCCCTGCACTGGAGGTACCAGAGAGGTAAACCATTGCTCTGAGTATGTATTTCAGGACACTGAACTTGCATTCCAGTCACCACTTTTATTTATTGATTGATAGACCTGAATTGCGTCCCTCGAGGTGGAGAACCATTCGTCTGACCCCTTTGCCTTGTTTGCCCTCAGCCCTACTCCACCCAGAGGTTTCCGATTCCGAAGAATTCCCATGGAACTCCCCAGAGGGTGGGAAACACCCATTCTTGCTGGCACAAACCAGATAATGGGGATCGTTATTAAGCCAGAGCTTCCTTAAAAATCGGAAGGGTTTCCAGATAGCTATTGTTTCCCTGGTAAATCCCTCAATCCTACGGGTGTCTTGGAGCAGAGACACACATTTTTAAAACACAAGTTTCCACAATTTGTCACTTTCCCAGCCCCTCAGTGGTTTCCACTGGCTTTAACTCAGGGTGAACTTTCCTCAGTGGGATCCGAGACCAAACATTTCCTGAAGACTTTGCTCCGTTTTCTGATCTCAGTCTTCTTCCTCCCAAAGACGGAAAGGAAAACATTTTTTAACTGGTGCAGACTGCGAGCAGCATCCTGTGGGCCAAACGTTCAGGTGAGGAACACAGAAGGGTTACTCCCTGCTTGTTTCTTGGCCGGAAGGCCAGAGTGTGTTAACCCTTTGTTTGTTTCTGTTGCTTTGCTTTTGACTGCCTCACCGTGGCACCCTAGCAGGCCTGGAATCACCATGGAGACCACACTGCCCTCATACTCACAGAGATCCACTTGCCTTTATCTCCTGGGCTCTGGGACTGAAGGTGTGCACCGCCACCAGGGACTGTGGATGGTATTTTTAACTACCCACCCCTGGAACTTTGGGAAGGAATAGGCCTTGTGCGTGACACTTAACTTGTATTCTAGGGACCCCCTCTCATCGAATAGCAATTGATGGGTACTAAGAAAACACAGGCAAAAGCAGACACACACACACACACACACACACACACACACACACACACACACACACACACACCCGGAGGACTTCAAAGTAGTTAGCTGGTGATTCTCCCTGGTGTTTTGCTAAAAACCGGGATGGGGTTTAGCAGTTGGGTGATAAAATTCGGGGGTTTTATTGGGAGATGTCCGGGCCTACTGTAGAGTCCTGTCCTCCCAGATGTAGTAGAGAGGGTGTGTGTGTGGGGGGGGGGTCAGCTTGGTTCCCTGCTACTGATCAGGCCCGCTTTCTGTGTCCCTCCAAGGAGGGCCGCTCTATCAGGTGAGGTTTCCCTCCCTTAACAAAGTTACAGAAATCTTGCCCATAATTTCGTTAAGTCTTGCCTGAACTAGACTTTGCTCCTTCAGGGGAGGAATCTCGATTCTTCATCTTGGCATCCTCTTCTCCTTCCCCACCCCAGGGGCTGGTCCAAGGCCAGTGGATACTGTTAATATGGATTGGCGCTGGTGGGGCGGTCCTAAACTGCCCAGACAAGCTCCTGGCGCTTGTCACAAGTCGTCTTCAGTTCTCACCATTTCCCATCATCGTGGTCGATGGATGCCCCCTGCAGAAAATAGCCCCCCGATTCAGGTTATAGGACTCCCGCTATGCCTCCTGTTACCAGGAACCCCCGCCACCCCCGACCAACGAACGAGCTCCTAAAGCCTCCGGTTACTCCTATCTCTGGGGACTCATCCATCCCACTCTGGCTGGGGACGCATAGGGAGAGTGAGGTTGGCAGTAGGCAGGGAGCTCAGCCACGGTTCCGGGCTGGGGGCTGTCTGCAGGGTTGGGCAGCTCTGGCCGCCGCCTCTCCCCGCCTTCCCCATCCCCAAAGAGGACACCCCCTCCTTCCGCCCGCCCGCTCCCCACCCCCGCGCGGTACCGCCTCCCCGCGCCGCCCTCGCCCAGAGCCTCGCAGGCAGCCAGCAAGCGCGGGGAGCGCTCTGGGATGGGACTTGAAGGCGGCGGCTCAGGACACGGCGTTGGCGCGGGCTTCTTCGTCGCGTCTCGGGAGCGGTGCTCCAGGGGCGCTGCGGTCCTCGGCGGGGCGAGGCGGCGAACGACCGAGACAGACCCGTGCGACTGCGCCCCTGCCTCGCTTTCCCGGTGCCGGCGGCGGTGGCTGCAGGTGAGCGCGGCGCGCCGCCCCGGGCGCGGACAGACCGACCCACCGACCGACAGACGCGCACGGCGCAATCGGGGAGCCGCTGTCCACTGGGGAGAGTGGGAGAGGGAGGTGACGCTGCCGGGTCCCCCTTCGGCAGGGAGAAGTCCCGCCACGCCGGGCCAGGCGCGGGCGCACGGCGCCGCAGCGGCCCCTGAGTGCCCCGCGAGGGCGCTGTGCCCCGCCACAGGGACACCCAGACACGCTCGCTCCACACCCACTAGGGAATGGGGACTTGTTGAACGGTATTGTGGTCCTATCCATCAGGTAGAAAATGACTCGGTTTCCCCTGTAGACTGGAGTCCCCAGGCCAGGGTCGTCTGGATTTCCTTTGCGTTCTCTGTAACTGCTCCGACTTCCTTGCAATGCGGGAAGAGGGCATTTTGTGGTAGTTGCTGGAAACCCGGAGCGCAGTTTGGGGAGAGGGCAGAAAAACATGGAAACAACCCCAGGTTAGATCTCCAGGAGTAGGTGTATTGGAAGATCCTCAGCTCTGGGACATGCTTCCACCACCCTGAACAAACCCAATTACTAGTCAACAGTGATAACGATGGCACTCCCACAATGCGTGTGCAGAATACACATCTCCTTGGCCTTTGAGGGATGGACAAGGAAGAGGCTGCTGAGCCCCGATGAAGAACAGATACTTGGGAGCCAGTCCGCCGCGTTCAAACCCCAGCTGCCAGGTTTAAAGGCTGGAGTACTTGGGGAGAACCAACAACGGTTTACCTCCGTTTCCTCATCCATCTGGAGGGGATTAAACGAGATTTGACAGAAGTCCAGGGAGTAGTTCTAGAAGTCTCCTTCGGTTAGTGATCTCCACCACCCACCCACCTTTCTGGAAAAATGTAAAGAGTCCACATGGACACTGAATTCACCCCCTCCCCGCCCCCATTCTAGGGGAAAGCCTCTTGAGGGATGCATGAATATGACAGGTAGTTTGTACGTGTAAATGGTGTTTTTGTGCCCAAGTCTATTTCAGGACCATTCCCTTTGTCTGCTTTCAAAGGGATAGTTTCACAAAGCCAGTCAAGACCCCGAGGTGGGTTTGTGTCCTGGGAGGCTTCCCCTATGCCTCTGAAGTTCATTCTCTTAGAAACCTCGCTGAAGGCTAATGCCTGCAGATTTTCATCTTCTGTTTCTCCCTGTTCCTATTTTTATTCCAGTTGATAGAATTTAGCCTCAAGCCTCCAAACCACCAGCCAGCTCTTTTTCTATAAATCAGGGTTCTGGAGATCCTGGCTCCTGAGTACAGACCCAGGCAATCAGAAGCCAACAGGCCAGAGGTACCATAGCATAATTGAAGTCTGAAATACCTTTGGGCAACTGGCAGGCTCTAAACTCCTACTAGCTGAGACTATCCATCCATCTCTGACAGCAGAAGGCTAGGTGAAAACTGGGCATGGTGATGTATGCTATAATCCCAGAACTTGAAATGTAGAGAGGCCAGGGGATCAGAAGTTCAAGGTCATCTTGGTTAAATAATGAGTCCAAAGCCAACCTGGACTACAATGAGACCCTTTCTCAAAAAAGAGGAGGTGGAGGAGGAAGAGGAAGAAGAAAGACAGACAGACAGACAGAGAGAAAGAAAAGAAAGAAAGAATTGAAATGAGGCTTAAGATTTTAGGACAGGCAATGAGATGTTGCTCCTTGAAAGACAGGGAAGGGACATCAACTACTGTAGAGTCTGGGGGGGGGGAAATCAGTTTGCCTAGAAGCAATTTTCATCGGCAACTAAGAGAAGGCACAGGGAGATATGGGGGTGGCGAAGGAGAGACGGAGAGAGGGCATCTCTCAGGGAAAGCTGGCCCAGTGAGCTGTGACTAAGGAGAGCTGGGATTGGTAGAGCTCTGTGGAGAAGCAGGAACAGCCAGGGCAGCAAACACCTCTCTAGGAATCCCCCCAGGATTTGCTTTCCTGGTTCTGTACCATGCACAGCCTCCTTTCCTGGGAGCCCCAGTTCTCTGGGGGGAAAGCTCAGCGGGACTCCCCTCCCTGTTTAATGTGAACATGGGGTGATGCCCAAGACTATGGGGATGGCTGGTCCCCCAGAGAGTTGTGCACTGTGGTGTTGCTAGGAAACAGTGCTGGATGCTCTTGCAAGAGTCCGGTGAGCCCCTTGGAGCTCCAGCCTATGAGGTCACCTTTGAATTCTGCAGTACAGTTCAGCAGCCAGACAGTCACCACAGCCTGAAGGTGGCTTAGTGGCGGGGCTGGGCTAAGCCCTCTGCCATGCATGTTCAGTAGTGAAAATGACAGTGGCCTGGACAGATGAGGGGAACTACTGTTCTTGACATCTGAAGGGGTTGGGTTCCATTGCCAGAGCCTCACACGGGAAAGGACTTTTAAAGGTGACGCGGGCCCTGTGCCTCAGTTCCCTCGTCTGTAAATCAAAGAGTAGCATTGTTGGGAAAAGCTAGTGCACAGGGAATGCTTAACACTGAGGCTAACCCTGAGCGGAAATGCCTGGTACTCACTGTCTATATTTGTCAACACCTTGTCCTCGGTTAGACCACTCATCAAACAGGAGATATACTTCCGTGGGTTATGTCGTAGGTTCCGAGGGTCAAACGTAGTTAATGTGAGTTTGTCCGGTACCCTAGGTTGCTGAGTGAGTTGGTTGAAACTGAAAATTTCACAAAACAGCTGTGTGTGTGTGTGTGTGTGTGTGTGTGTGTGTAGTCAGTGACTAAGCAGGTTTGAAGTTCTAAGACCGCTGGCAGAGGGAGTCACTGTCTACCTGTGGATGTGCCTACCAGACTCACTGATTGCCACTTAAGGTTGTTGGAGTTCCTCCCAAGGCTGCTATAGCACAGTCACCGCAGATGTAACGGCTTCATGCTAATTCATTATCTTGCGGCCCCGGAGCTCAGAAGTGGAAATGGATCTCAAAGGGGCTACATGGAAATGCCAGCCGGGCACCTTCTTCATGTTGGTTCCAGGGGAACATGGCCCCTCCTGTAGTTTGGCTTCTAGGACTGACTGCATGTTTTGGCTCCTGGTCTCTCCTCCATTTTCAAAGGCAGGAGTAACATCTTCCAGTCTCTCTGTCCTGTTTCCCTCTCTGTCTCTCTCACCTCCCCAGTTGGTCTAACCCCTACCTGCCCTCCCTTCCTGCTGCCCTTCTCCCATAACTGTCTCTCAGATTCTTGTAATTACATTTGAGCCCAAGAGAAAACTGAAGGAGATGAGCTCACTTCGCCATCTCAAGACCTTGAATCATCCATTCCAGCTAAGTGAGCCCTGGGCTTCTTAAACTCAGACTAGAAATAGCTTTTGTATGTTCTCTATTCTTTGACTAACCACAATTTTTGTTATTTATTTGTTTGTTTTTTGAGACAGGGTTGCCCTGTGTAGACTTGACTATTCTGGAACTCACTCTGTAGACCAGGCTGGCCTTGAACTCACAGAGATCCACCTGCCTCTGCCTCTCCAGTGCTGGGATCAAAGGCGCGCACCACCACCGCCTGGCTCAAATATTAGTTTCTGGAAGTAAACCTTTTATGATGTGTACATGTATAAAGTGCTCAAATCCAGGGTGCTCCTGCATGAGGACATGTGTATAAAACAACAATCTAATTTATCCACAGAATAACCGCAGCACCCAGACCCCCTCATACCCACGTTTGTGTGCCAATCGTTCTGTGTAACCACCATACTGATGTCTAGGACTATAGATTAGCTTTATATTTTTTCGTTTGTTTGTTTGCTTTTTGTTTTTCAAGACAGGGTTTATCTGTGGCTTTGGAGGCAGGCCTGGAACTAGCTCTTGTAGACCAGGATGGTCTCAAACTCAGAGATCCGCCTGCCTCTGCCTCCTGAGTGCTTGGATTAAAGGCGTGTGCCACCACCACCCAGATAGCTTTGTGTTTTATCTTGTTCATTATTAGTAACTTACCATGCTTGCTGTATATTATGTTATACACTAAGTAGTGAGTCCTTCCTACTACTACAGACTATTCCACCATGTTACATTTTATCTGCTCAGCTGTTAAGGGCTGTGTAAGTTATCCCCACTGACATTTTATTTTCAAAGGGTGATAACCTACCCGGTACCTCAGCTGTCCTAAACTCCATTCAAGCGAGAATGAAGACACCGAGTGGAGTTACGGGTCTGCCGTGGAAGGTTAATGCTGAAGTACGCACACATGCTGGTAGTGTCCGTGGGGAGTTGCAACGCAGGGCCAGGTTATAGGGTTTTAAATGCAGAGCAGAGAAGTCTAGATTTGCTTCTTTGGGATGTGAGAGCCGCTTTTGTCGCGCAGGGGTGTGGTAAGGCTGATACTATATCGGCAAGATGGAAGCTAGCACTCCTGCCAGAGGGGGATTGATTTGCAAACAATCCATTCATTAGGATTAGGTTCAGCTGCAAAATGCAGAAAGGGCCAAAATAGCAGGTGTTTGGTGATTTTTTTTGTTTTGTTTTTTCCCTGTTGTTGTTTTGAGGTCTTTCAAGACAGGGTTTCTCTGTGTCTTGGCTGTCCTGGAACTCACTCAATGGACCAGGCTGGTCTCAAGCTCATGGAGTTATATCTGTCCCTGCTTCCTGAGTCCTGGGATTAAAGGCTTGTTCTACCATGCCTGGCTAAAATAGCAGGCATTTAAAAGAGGAAGATTACTTGTGTCTTGGGTGTCTGGGGGCCGGGAGTCCCAAGCGGTTGTGGGGTCAGGGACCTACCTTCCTTGTTTCTTTTGCTGGGTATGACTTCCAGTCCTGTGGAGCCTTAGAGCTCAAGATAATTGTTCAGTCCCCAAAGGGGATGCTCTCACTAGGAGTTGAGAAAGCACGCACAGGAAGCACGCCATGCTCAGATCCCAGGTGTCAGGTGTGCCTCTGACCCTCTGAAGTGCGCTTAGGGACCAGGCAGAGCAAAGGCAGAATCAGGGTCACCACTCTGGCACCTCATGTGGCTACTTGGAAAGTGGGGGTTCTGCAAGCAGGGAGGTGGGGTGCAAAAGGAACTGGGATTGACTGGCAATGTCTGCCGAGGCCTTTACAGTTTCATTGTGACTGCGTGTCAGACCTGTGTCTGTTGGGGACAGACAGGAAGACATAGGCATAGAGACAAACTCCGGGCAGAAACCCAGACTCTGCCTGAGACTGAAGAAGGGAGAGACAGTGGACACATTAGTTACCATGTGTATCCAAATGCCATGATGGTTTACCCCAAATGTGATTGCTTGCAAGAGAAGGAGTAGACTTACACGTGAGTCCTTGAAGGGAGTTTTGTCAACTATTTTGAGCCAAGTATTGTTCAGGGAAGGTGTGTTCAGGTTAAACCCAATTGTGGTCGTTTTGGGTGCATATAGAAATCAACTGTGAGAAAAAAAAATCAACTGTAAAAATGCCAAAAATTTCCACTTAGAATTCAGTAATTAGTCTTGAGTATGTAACACCATGATGACTGGAGCTGAATAACGCCAATGGGCAATCCTGCCAGCATAAGTTCTGGGCACTAAACTTGGGTCCTCTGGAACATCAATCAGCAAGTGCGCTTAACTCCTGAGCTATCACTCGGTCCCTTAAGGGTGATTTTAAAAGAGCGACACACAATGTGTAGCTTCCTTGTCTAGAGTATGAATTCAGAACATACTGAGAATGTGATGGCCTTTATGGTCTATAAATTAGAGCTGTTGGCCTGGGATAACATTTCTAGTGACGTATAATGTACGCATTCAAAACTGGCTGTGTCCCAAACAGCCCAGAAATGGAGATGGAGAGAGCTTCAGAAGGCGTCTTTAGTGAACATGTCATCTGTGTGAAAGAGTCACGTAGCAATCGGAAACATCGTTTCATGAAACAGAGAACTTTGTTTCAAAGAATATTTTTTTGTCAGCTGGGCGGTGGTGGCAGATGCCTTTAATCCCAGCGCTCAGGAGGCAGAAGCAGGAGGATCTCTGAGTTTGAGGTTAGTCTGGTCTACAGAGTGAGTTCTAGGTCAGCCAGGACTACAAACAAACAAACAAACAAACAAGCAAACAAAGAATATTTTTCATCAAAAAGGACTATTTTACAACTTTAAAATGTTTCTAATATGGCTCTGTGACAACTGACATGTTACTCTAGGAATTTTGCTAGTTCATCTTTCGTCTTTAAAAAGTGTATGTTTAGGCTGGTCAGGAAATTGCACCCAAGTAAAGATAAATGGCCTGAAGTGTAGACTGTGCGACTCCATGGACCGCAGCTTCCACCACAAGATTCTCCTTTTGTTGTTGTCCCTTTTTGTTTCTGTTCTGTTTGGTTTGGTTTGGTATTTTTTGGTTTTTCTTTTAATTCGGGAGGGTTGCAAAGGCAGATTTGAAGGGAGAGGGAGCTAAGTGGGGGTTGGAATGCATGATGTGGAATCCACAAAGACTCAATAAAAGTAAAAATATTTTTAATAAAAAAAGAAATTACATACTAGGGGCTGGAGAGACGGCTCAGTGGTTAAGAGAGCTTGTTCCTGCAGAAGAGTGCAGTTCCCAGGACCCACGTGGCAGCACACAGCCACTTGTGACTCTAGTTCCATAGGATCCGACGCCCTCTACTGACTCCCGAGGGCTCGATGGGAGCAAAACATTCATAAACATAAAATACAATAAATAAATCTGAGTTTTAAAACTTCATTTCAAAATGAAATTTCATGTGGGGTTCCCTGCCATTAGGAAAATGAGAACCTTCTAGTAGAGCTGCCCACATTTGGGCAAACACAATGAGTAAAAGACACGGGCTGGAGCAACCAGTGTGCTTTGACACTTATTGATCTTTTATCGGCTAGGCACTTATCCGACACGTTGATTATCTAAAGACTTATTTACAGAACTTGCAGCCCAGCATTTGGGGGGCAACGGGTGACAGGGTGTCATCCCCGAAAGACAGCTCGTGTCTAGGAAGGAAGAGATTCATCGTAGCAAGAAGAACGAATGAAGTGCTTTAGACCCCAGTTGGGAGCTCGGGGTAAATGTGAAGACGTCCGTATTGGAGAGACGGCCCAGTGGCCAGTCATGGAGGGGTATGAATGTCACATATGTTCAGCGAGGCCATCGACAGACCTCAAATGAACGCAGGAGCCGCACGGAGGACATCACAGCAGCGTCTGTGAGGGTCCAGGCGCCTAAGGTCTGGGCTGCAAAAAAATGGCTGCAGCCACGGAAGCAGCGAGGAGACGGGAAGGAGGCAGAGAACGGAAAAGGGAGCTTGTGCGTTCTCGAACGCAGTCAGGATGCCGAGGGCAGGTGGCAACTGGTTTGCAGTTACTGGTCTCGGTGTGGACAGCTAGGCCAAGGGGTGGCCTTGGCTTTGAAAGGCTCAAGGGGGAAATGAGCTCGTGTCTGGACAAGCGGAGTCGGATGGAAGTCACAGACAGTCATATCAGGTCATAAGAGCCAGGCTCTAAAATTCCGAGTTGCCCTTGTATCCCAAGCAGGGCATGGCAGTTCTGAAAATGTGTGGGAGGAAGAGAGGAGAGGCCTGACTATGACATTGATTCTCAGCCTGGTCTGGTTATCTGTGAAGGCAGAGTCACGCGTCCATGTGTGCGCTGACAGACATCTGTGAGGCATGCACCTGCTGACGTGACGTCTCTCTCTGACTGCCTGAGAGGTGGCAGGGGCAGAGTGTTCATGGTGTTACCAGCTAATTAGTTCTGAGTCCGAGGAGGGTGTGTGGTGCTCCATCCACAGAGGTGACGTCTTACCCGCTTTGCAGGGTGATGGCGGGGAGCAAATGAAATGATAGTTTGCAAAATGCCTGGTTTCCCCGTCTGGCCTGTCGTAGGCATGACATAAACTCTAGTGTCCTTCCCACTTTTTCCCTTAGTTACCTTAGAAAATTTCTTTTTTTTTTTTTTTTGGTTTTACGAGACAGGGTTTCTCTGTATTGTTTTGGAGGCTGTCGGTCCAGCCCAGCCTCGAATTCACAGAGATCCGCCTGCCTCTGCCTCCCGAGTGCTGGAATTAAAGGCGTGCGCCACCACCGCCTGGCTGTTACCTTAGAAAATTTATTGTTTGTGTTTGTGTGAGTGTGTGTATGTATTTGTGTTTTATGTACATGTATATGTATGTATTTGTGTGTATGTGTCTATGTATGTGTATTTGTGTATATATGTATATATATATGTATTTGTGTGTTATGTAGTTGTGTGTATGTATTTGTGTGTCTGCATGTATTTGTATATGTATGTATTTGTGTGTTATGTAGTTGTGCATTTGTATGTATGTATGCATGTATGTATTTGTGTGTCTGCATGTATTTGTGTATATGTATGTGTATTTGTGTATGTCTGATTGTGTGTATGTATGTGTGTGTATGTATTTGTGTGCATGTATGTGTGTGTGCATCTGATTGTATGTGTGTATGTATGTGTGTGTATTTGTGTGTGCGTCTGATTGTATGTGTGTATGCGTGTATACATGTATGTGTGTATGTATGTGTGTGTATTTGTGTGTGCGTCTGATTGTATGTGTGTATGCATGTATACATGCATGTATGTATGTGTGTGTATGTGTGTGTAATGTGTGTATACATGCATGTATGTATGTGTGTGTATGTGTATATGTAATGTGTGTATGTGTGTATACATGCATGTATGTATGTGTGTATGTGTGCATGTAATGTGTGTATGTGTGTATACATGCATGTGTGTATGTGTGTATGTAGGTGTGTGTATGCGTGTATACATGCATGTATGTATGTGTGTGTATGTGTGTATGTATGTGTGTATGTGTGTAGGTGTGTGTATGCGTGTATACATGCATGTATGCATGTGTGTGTATGCATGTATACATGCATGTATGTATGTGTGTGTAGGTATGTGTGTAGGTGTGTGTATGCGTGTATACATGCATGTATGTATGTGTGTGTATGTGTGTATGTATGTGTGTATGTGTGTATGTAGGTGTGTGTATGCGTGTATACATGCATGTATGCATGTGTGTGTATGTGTATGTATGTGTGTATGCATGTATACATGCATGTATGTATGTGTGTGTAGGTATGTGTGTAGGTGTGTGTATGCGTGTATACATGCATGTATGTATGTGTGTATGTGTGTATGTGTGTGTATGCGTGTATACATGCATGTATGTATGTGTGTGTAGGTGTGTGTATGCGTGTATACATGCATGTATGTATGTGTGTGTAGGTGTGTGTATGCGTGTATACATGCATGCATGTATATGTGTGTATGTAGGTGTGTATGTACGTAAGCACATATGTTGGGGGTGAGAGAACAACTTGTGGGAAATGGTTCCCTTCTACCACATGGCCTTGGGGGTAGAACTTAGATTGTAAGGTTGGCAGCAAGTGGCCTTTACCCACTGAGCCAGCCCCCAGCCCCCCACTTTCTTATGTGAATGGGGATGAGCATTGCCTGTAGATGTCTTCAGTGTAGCAGGATTCTCGTGCAGGGGGGGGTTGGGGGGGCTTCTTTAGGTAGAGACACGACTTTCACGTCATGCCTCTTACTGACCGCTAGTTAAAGCCCAGGGGATTATGACCCACTCCCGACTCCGGAGGGATCCTGCTTTCCCAGCCAGTCAGAACAGTGATGTTCCCAAGAACCAGGGCAGCCTCCTCTCTCTGCCCCAGCCTCCAAACTGCATGAAAGAACCCATTGTCTCGCAGAAAGAAGGAAAAATGGCTAAAACAAAAGTCAAAGCGCTTGTCTCATTTAAAACACTCTTTCTGTGCTCCCCGGGGGTGTCACTGCCCACCCCAGACCCCACGGACCTCTGTTTCCCACACAAGCGTCTCCTCATTTGCTCAGAGTTGAAAGGACTGTCCTCAAGAGCCGTTTCATTTTCCATCCAGAGATGACGCGTGGTCTCCAGATGCCAGCAGCTGTAAATGCCAAACCCAGAAGCCACCACTGACCCGAGGACACGCATCAGCTTATTATGTAAAAAATCTGTATTGTCTGATACTAATGATGCCATTATTATGTATTTATACGAATCCTTTATGGTTTTATTAGCATATGTAAATGATATGTAGCAATGGGTTCACTGGGACTTTTTATTCACGTATCCAATGCACTTGGACTACATTTGCTCCCGTGACGACTTTCTCTCCCCTCCCACTAGTCCTTTTCTTCCTAGCTAATACCTTTTCTACTCGAGTGTCTGAAATCTTTAGTGGGGCTCACTTGGAGATGGAGGGTAACCTTGTAGAGTTGGTTCTTCCCAACCAGCCAACTATCTCCAGGCTTCAGAAGCAAGCACTTGCGTTTCCTGAGCCATCTCACTGGCCTTTGTGTCTTTGTGTGTGCCTGTCTGTCTGTCTGTCTGTCTGTCTGTCTGTCTGTCTGTCTGTCTGTCTGTGTGTCTGTCTGTCCCTCTCCCCCCCCCTGTTGTGTTGTGTGTCTGATATTTACAGGAACATGTGTTAGGATAAATCTCGAGGGTGGACCTTGAGTGGGGAACCTTGGCGGATTCCACGTTGGGTGAAGTTGACCAAGGAGGAGGGACAAAGGCGCCAGGCAGGCAGAGCTTAAGTGAGAAGTTTTGTTAGAAGGGGCGGAGGGAGGTAAAGAGACACAGAGCCAGAGAGAGGACAGAAGACAAGAGGGAGACAGGGAAAGTCCTGTCTGCCCCAGGGGAACATGGGGGAAGAGAGAGGGAAAGAGAGGAGCAGGGAAAAGAGAGAGCAAAAAGAAAGCCTAAGTGGTTGGGGGTCTGACTTTTAAAGGGGTCCTTTGCACCTGCGTGCAGACTACACAGTCATGGAACCCTGGGCTGACCAGGGTACTGCCCGAGCGCACTCTGCCGGGTGACAGGGGCAAGCCAGCATAATGCCTGAGTCCTTACACAACATGGGAAGCTTACAATGACTGCACCACCGGAGGCAACCATTAGCTGCCTAGACATCCTCAGGGAGAGACAGGACCTGGGAGCTTGTCTCCCCTCCATGGGGGGATATTGACAGGCCCACCCAAACCTGTGCAGGTCTTGTGTTAAGTAACTGCAGGTGCTGAGAGTTCACGCCTGCCACAGCCTCACCATGCCCGGAAGACAGCGTTCCACGACGTTCCGCCCCTTCCTCCAGCTCTTTGATGCCGTCCCTTTATTTTTTTTTAATGGATTTTTGAAGTTTAACTTACAATGCAATTCGTTAATCTTAAAGGGTAAAATTTGATAAATGTCAACAAGTACATCGCTCCACCATAAGCATAATGTAAACACATCCAGAACCTCCTCGGTTTTCCTTTGGCCCCTCCACAGCTGGTTTCCTTTCCTTGCCACAAGCCCCTGGAATAAACTGATCTGCTTCCTGCCATGTAGTATTTTTTTTGCCTTTTGTTGAATTTCGTATAATCAGAAGAATTCAGAACACAGTGGTTTTGTGTCTGGTTGCTTCCATTTGGTGTGAGATCACTCCTCTAATAGCTCTCTGGAAGTCCATTGTGTGGATGTGTGGTAATTTGTTTCTCATTCATCAGCTGATAGTCATAGGGGTGTTTCGGGTGTTCAGCTTGTAGAAATACAGTCTCTGTAAGCATCCGAGACACAGTTACTGTGTGGTTGCATGATCTTGTGTGACAAGGATCCGGGCTGATAGAGGACAATGCGTTTGATTTTCCTGCCGTTGAGGGGTTTCCCAGGGTGTGGGGGTCCCCTCAAGTCGTGGGTGAATAGAGACCTTGTGATGTATTTTTGCGAGGGGTAACTTTGCAAGAAACTGTCAAACTGTATCCCAAAGTGACACATTGTTGCATTTTTTTTTTTTAACAACAAAGCATGAGGGTTCCATCGTGGAAGGGAGAGGCTCTTTCCTGTGGAAGAACATTTCTCGAACTCTCAGCATTTCCATTCTTGGTCTTAATTTCCCAGTTGCCTATTGTTCTTTGTCTAGGGTTTAGGCCCCATGAGCATTTCCCATTCCGTGTTAGCATGTCCACTGGGGGTGGGTGGCATTAAGGTTTTGTTTAGGCAGCCTTGAGATTTCATGGGTGTTACCTCTCTAACATTTCTAGGAGTCACAACCTCACCGTAAATTTCTTGTCTTTCTGGCCTTTACTGTCTTTTCACCCCATCTTCCACAGTGACTCCTGAGCCTGCTGTGCAAAAAAAAAAAATGTGTTATACATGAGCCAGCTGGGATCGGACACCACACATCTCTTGATCTCTTAGTTGTGGTTTTTTTCTCTAATGACCTCTGTTGCAAAGAGATGTTTCTTTGATAAGGAGTGAGAACTATACTTATCTGTGGATATAAAGATAAAAATTTAGAATGTAATTGGGAATTGTGCCGGTTTAGGAAAATTGTGTTTAAACCATTTTTAATCTTAGAGCAGCACCCAGCATGGAGGTGCATGCCTTTAATCCAAGCATTTGAGAGGCAGAGGTAGGAGGATATCTTTGTGAGTTGGAGGCCGGTCAGAGTTATATAGGAGACCCTGTCTCAATAAATTCTAGCTAGGCATTGGTGGCGCACACCTTTAATCCTAGCACTCAGAAGGCAGAGGCAGGAGGATCTCTGTGAGTTCGAGGCCAGCCTGGTCTAGAGAGTGAGTACTAGGACAGGCTCCAAAGCTACAGAGAAACCCTGTCTAGAAAGAAATAATCTAAAAATCATGGTGCAACATGTGTATATAATTGGCTCAAATGCTCAATGATAAGAATAGCAACAGCGCATGCCTTTAATCCCAGCACTCGGGAGGCAGAGGCAGGCTGATCTCTGTGAGTTCAAGACCGGGCTGGACCGACAGCCTCCAAGACAATACAGCGAATCCCTGTCTCATAAAACCAAAAAAAAAAAAAAAGCAACAGAACAGCTGCTGGGGGTGGCTCAGTGGGTAAAGGGGCTTGCCCTGAGCCTGATAACCTGAATTCAGCTCATATATTCATTTGTGGAACAAAACAGATTGAACCGGAGGACATCCTACTACTTGAAACAAGTCAGACACATAAAGATAAAATAATAGCCAGTCGCTTATAGATAGCACCACACATTTAAAGTGTTGTATCAAATTGTGTGATGATTATCAAGAAGTTATGGAAGCAGGCAATAGATTTTAAGGTTAAGTAAAGAGGAAAGGGCTGGAGAGATGGCTCTGCAGTTAAGAGCTCTGGCGGAGGACCAGGGTTCAGTTCCCAGCACCCACATGGAGACTTACAGCTCAGTGCCACAGGATCTGCTGCCCTCTTCTGAACTCTAAAGGTATTGCAGTCATGTGGTGCACAGACATACATGCAGGCAAAACACCCGTGCACACAAAGTAATTCTTAAAAAAGAAAAAAGTAAGAGGAGCGAGATAGTTTAAGTTTTCTTATTTTTCCTTTTCAGAAGGGATCTCAGGGTTAAACTATTTAAATGGGGGAGACAGACAAGTGACCGGTCATAAATGAAGCCTGATGAGTCACAAGATTTAGGCAGATTACTTTTTTTAATTACTAAGCGAGAATCCAATCACTTAGTATTTTCCAGGTCTTTAGCCCAGTGCCTGGCACATAGTAAACACTGAATAGACAGTGTCTATTTTTTAAAAAGATTTACTTAGCCGGGCGTTGGTGGCCCACGCCTTTAATCCCAGCACTTGGGAGGCAGAAGCAGGCGGATCACTGTGAGTTCGAGACCAGCCTGGTCTACCGAGCAAGTTCCAGGACAGCCTCCAAAGCCACAGGGAAACCCTGTCTCGAAAAAAAAAAAACCAAAAAAATAAAAAATTAAAAGATTTACTTATTCATTATGTATACAGTGTTCTGCCTGCATATATGCCTGCAAGCCAGCAGAGGGCGCCAGATCTCATTATAGATGGTTGTGAGACACCATGTGGTTGCTGGGAATTCAACTCAAGTCCTCTAGAAGAGCAGACAGGGCTCTTAACCACTGAGCCAGTCTCTGGTTTTTTTTTTTTTAAGTATGGTTCTGATGCTAAGTAACAAGTGGGCTGGCCTTAGCGGTTGGCAGGCCTGAGTTCGTCAGCAGGTCAGTTCCTAAAAGCAATTTGAGGAACCATGTCTCAGTTACTCTGGGTTGTGGGAGTTCTTTGTCCTAATTCTTGGAACTGCTCTTTTTTGGGGGACAGTTTGGATTTCTGCTAACTGATGCTATACGTGACCTTGGGGCAAGCTGGTTAACCTCACTGAGCCTTTGGGAATGTAGGGGGAATGTTAGCTAATGAAACAATTATATGTGACTGGTATGGGGACCCAGTCTAGCAGAGTCCCAGCCTTAGTCACTGTGCCATGCTCCTCCTTAATAAGTGTATACAGGTTGGGTGTGGTGGAACGCAAGAAACTGAGGCAGGGGGATGACAAGTTCAAGGCCAACCTGGGCTACTTAGCAATGCTCTGCCAAAATAAAAAAGGATGCAGGAGGCTGGGGATGAGGGTATAATTGCCCCTGTTATAATACCCATGTCAGCGCCACACTGATTTCTACGGTCACTTTGCCTGTTAACTTGTATAATCTGCTATTGATGGGCAGAAAGACCATTATTATTATTATTATTATTATTATTATTATTATTATTATTATTATTGTTATCTTGGTTTTTTGAGACAGGGTTTCTCTGTATTGTCTTGGAGGCTGTCCTGGAACTCACTCTGTAGACCAGGCTGGCCTCGAACTCACAGAGACCCGCCTGCCTCTGCCTCCCGAGTGCTGGGGTTAAAGGCGTGCACCACCAATGCCCGGCTCAGAAAGACCATTATTACCTGGAATCATCAGACGTCCCCTCCTCCTTTTCAAATCTACCCATGACTACTTGATAATAAATTAAGTTGATAAAAGCCTTCAAAGATAGGTTGGTGACCCAAGGCAATGACGGTTTCTGTCAGTTCAAGAGTACTTAGATGCCAGGTGGCGGTGGCGCATGCTTGCAATTCTAGCACTTAGGAGGCAGAGACAGGCAGATCTCTGTGAATTCTAGGCTAGCCTGATCTACAGAGCTAGTGCCAGGACATCCAGGGCTATACAAAGAAATCCTGTCTCAAAAAAAGAAAAAAAAGAAAGAAAAGAAGAAGAAGAAAAGAAAAACCCAAAAAAAACCCACACAAACAAACAAAAAGCAAGCCCCCCCCCCAGTATCCCAGAGGACCTGGGCATCCTCAAGTTTGGAAGGGTTAAACAGACAAGTGGCGTTTGTTTGGGATCTGAAAAATCTGGGCAATGGGGCTGCAGCACCCTGACATGAGGGACATGCAGAGATCTCATGTTTCTTTCTTGTGTTGTATTACAGCCACACCCCTGCTCCCCTTGAATATGGAGAAGATGCTGGTGGCGTGCTTGCTAATGCTTGGGCAGTTCCTTGTTCTGCCGGCTGGAGCCAGGGATCGTCCCCAAACCAGGTTCCCCTCCAGAGGCCGCCATGTCCGGACGCACCCCCAGACTGCACTGCTGGGTGAGCGAGGGGGCACCTGCAGCAGCTCGCAGTGGTGTGGACCCTGGAGCATCCTGGACTAGAGCACCCTGACTGGGGGGACTCTTGCCTCTGGGTCCTCTACTGGCTGTGCTGGGGATGGGGGTGGGGGGGGCTGGGATGGGGGCTGGTGTGGGGTGGGGAGGAGTGCCTCTGGACTGAGGATGGGAAGTATCCAGTTTTTCAGGTTACAGTTAAGCTTCTTCTATTTTAAAGCCTTGGGTTTAATGTGAGCTCATGACTTTGCTCCATTACACAGGGGCAAAGAGTTTTCTTCTGGCCCGGGGTGGTGGCACACGCCTTTCATCCCAGCACCCAGCACTCGGGAGGCAGAGGCAGAGGCAGGCAGATCTCTGTGAGTTCGAGACCAGCCTGGTCTACAAGAGCTAGTTCTGGGACAGCCTCCAAAACTACACAGAGAAGTCCTGTCTCCAAAAACAAAACAAACAAAACAAAACAAAAAACCCAAGAAACAAACAACAACAATAAAAAAAGAGTTTTTCTCTGAAAATGTCCCTGATGGACTTACCTGGACAGGGATGCTATGAGAAAAAAAAAGTGTATTAAACTTGTCTGGATAAGTCCGTCCATATTCCAGCATAGGCGGTATGGGGGAAAAGCAGGCGTGACAGAACGGAAGGAAAGTGGAAGGTCCCGGTTATTTCCATCTAGTGAACATGCTTTCTCCAGAAAGAAAATGTCACAAAACATAGCGGAATACCCACAAACTGTCTGGTTTGACAAGCAGGCTGGCCAACTGTGGTGATATCTTGTTTGTGCTGTAACAAATAAAGCTTGAATGAAGATCAGAGGGCGGAGCCAGGCACTGGTTAACCATAGAGGTCTGGAGGTCTGTGCAGACAGACAGGAAGTGACGTGGCTGGGTGGAGAGAGGAAGTACAAGGTGAGAGGAGACCAGGGCTCGCCCCTTCTTCAGCTGATAAGTTGGCGAGGTAAGAGTTGGTTGTGGCTTACTCCTTTGTCTCTCTGGTCTTTCAGCATTTACCCTGATATCTGGCTCCGGGTTCTTATTATTTTTGATGAATTAGAACCCGTGCAACAGCCAGTGTAGCGAGAACATATTTTGGCGTGGACCTGGATTAAGTCCAGCTGCTAATTTTTGCTGGGTGACTTCTCTGAGGGCTCGGTTTCCTTGTCTGTAAAATGGGCACAGAAACGTTGACCTTGGAGCATTTTCCAGGGAGTCAATGAGGCTGTTTCTGTAAATTCTACATGTACAGTAAACATTGGCTTTAGCATACGTCTGCATGACAGTCTGTGAAGACACTTTATGTTTATGGCTTGTGGGCAGCTGGTAGAGCCTGGGCCCTTTGGACACATACTGTGGTGACCACGAGTTGCAGTCCAGGGACCAAAGGACTGAAAAGCCCTGTTCTGATGGGGTCTTTAGTCTCCCGAGAGACCCGGTGCATACATTGAAAAGAACTGGGAAATGTTTAGCATTGATTCCAGGGTCAAAACAAAAAGCCATTTCAAGATATTTATATGATTAACATGATATGTGTCTAAGTATACATAAATAACTGAATGTATCCTGATGCTTCTTATGTCGCCATCTGTGACTGCACGGTTGGGCTTATTTTACTTTTTTATGATGTTAGGGACGGAACCCTGAGCCTTTCACATACTAGGGACGCATGGCATCATGGGGCAGTGTCAGAAGCCCCACAAAGAGTTTTCATTAAGGCTAGTTTGGGGGATGAACCATCCCCAGCTTGACTGGGAAAGCATAAACCTTCTCTTTTCTTCTCTTGGCTCCAAGTCTGTCTGTCTCTCTGTCTCTCTCTCTCACACTCATCAGTCTCTGAACTGGTAATGCTAAAACTTCTGAGCCAAGAGGTAGACACCTATTTTGCTAAAGGCATTGGTCCCTGTGTGACAGTTTGAATGAGAATGGCCCCATGGGCTCACACGTTTGCTGGTTTGGTTCCCAGTTGGTGAATTGTTTGAGAAGGATCAGAAAGAGTAGGAGGTGTGTCCTTGTTGGAGGGGGTGTGTCCTTGTTGGAGGGGGTGTGTCCTTGTTGGAGGGGGTGTGTCCTTGTTGGAGGAGGTGTGTCCTTGTCGGAGAGATGTGTCCTTGTTGGAGGGGTTGTGGCCTTGTTGGGGAGGTGTGTCCTTAGTGGAGGATGCGTGTCCTTGTTGGAGGGGGTGTGTCCTTGTTGGAGGAGCTGTGGCCTTGCTGGAGAGAATGCGTCCTTGTTGGAGGGGTTGTGGCCTTGTTGGGAGTGTGTGTCTTTATTGGAGGGGGTGTGTTCTTGTTGGAGGGGGTGTGTCCTTTTTGGAGAGAATGTATCCTTGCTGGAGGGGTTGTGGCCTTGTGGAGGGGTGTCCTTATTGGAGGAGGCGTGTCCTGTTGGAGGGGGTGTGTCACTGGGGGGTGGGCTCTGAGGTTTCAAAAGCCCACTCAATTCCCAGTCAACTCTTTCTCTGCCTCTCACTGTGGAATCGCATGTACGCTCTCAGCTACTGCTCCAGTGCCGTCTTGTCTATTATGCTCCCTACCATGATGACCATGGACTAATCCTCTGAAACTGTGAGCCCCAGTTAAATGCTTTCTTTTATAAGAGTTGCCCTGAAGCTGGGCGGGGGTGGTGCACGCCTTTAATCCCAGCACTCGGGAGGCAGAGGCAGGCGGATCTCTGTGAGTTCGAGGCCAGGCTGGACCGACAGCCTCCAAAACAATACAGAGAAACCCTGTCTCGTAAAAAACAAAAAAACAAAACAAAAAAAGAGTTGCCCTGGTCGTAGTGTCTCTTCACAGCAACGGAACAATGACCAAGACATCCCCCAACCAGTGCCACGCTCATTTTCCTGGGGACAGAGCACACCTCCAACTTGGGCCTGGAAGTCAGTCGCACGCTGTGTGTAGTTGCTTTTCTGAGCCTTGCACACTGATGTTCCCAGAGATGCAGAAAGGCAGCTGCTCACACAGGAGGTTAGCCACGAGACTGCAAAGCAAACTCTGCCGCTCTATCCGGTGTTCCGGATCACAGTCTGCTTTGGGTAGCACTTTGAAGGGAGCCAGGGTGGAGAGGCCACACTTGTTGGCTGGCCTTAGCCCGGTTGTGTGACCTTTCCTTCATCCTCACAGTAGGGTATCTTGTTTTGTATGTGTGTTTGTTATTCTTTCCATGTTCAGAGCTCTGTTCAGGCCACAGTGCCTTCCTGAAACAAGTTACTTTGGCCACATTTGTGGTGTCTCTCAGCATGATGTATTCCCTGGTTGTTTGCTTACAAGAGTTTCTCTGTAAGAAACAAAATTGTCTCTTAGGTTATTTTATTTGTTTATTTATAGGTAGCTCTCTCTGGTCTGGAACTCTCTATGTAGATCAGGCTGGCCTCAAACTTTAGAGACCTTGTCTGTGTCTACTTCCTGAAGACTGGGACTGAAGGCATGTGCCACCATGCCCAGCCTACTTAGGTTAAGCTTCCCCCCCCGAACTGTTTAGGCTTATTATTATTATTTGTTTTTTCAAAACAGGGTTTCTCCGTGTGACCCTATCTGTTTCTGGAACTTACTCTGGTAGACAAGGCTGACCTTGGACTCACAGAGATCTGCCTGTGCTGAGATTAAAGGCACATGCCATCATGCCCTGCCCCCCCCCCAAATATAGGAATCCTCCTCGACTCCTAGTCCCACCTATCTTGCTTCCCTATTGGCCAACAGTGTTTTATTTATCAACCAATAAATAGGACAACATATACACAGAAGGATTTCTCCCATCAACTGTCCTGTTGGGGGTGGTGTGTGTGTGTGTGTGTGTGTGTGTGTGTGTGTGTGTGTGTGTGTGTGTTGTGGGGAGGGTACTATTTCCAGGGCAACCAGCACAGCATGGCAGCCTTTGTAGAAACCCTCAGTGTTGTGGCTTAACTGCTCACATATTCTCCATGTCTTCGTTCCTGAGGGGGCGTGCAAAGCAGTCTCTTCACGGTCTTTTCCTGTGGATATGCAGTGGCCAGCTTGCTTCCCTAGTTCTGTCTCTCTCAGGGTGTTGTGGAAGGAAGGGTTCACTCCTTCCTACATGTTCCAGCCTCGCCCACTTTGCTTCTACTAACTGACCTTGACATCTTTCCCTTTCCCAGCATTCCACGCAGAATTCATGGGTTTGTCTCGCAAAGGGCGACTTGAGGCAGTGTGGCAATAGACTCAAGAAATGAGTGGACCGGGCATTGTGGGAGCAGAACCCACTAATCTTCCCACGCAGTGTCAGGGAAAGTTTCAGAGGCGTTCAAGGGTAAAAGGCAACAGAATTTAGGAACGCTTCTTTATAAATGTTGTTTTGCTACTTGAAATAAAGCTAGTGAATGTAGGAAATCTGTATTAGTCAGTGTTCTCTAGAGTAGCGTAGCTTATAGAAGGACTCTCTCTATAGAGAGAGAGTCTATAAAGAGTATTTATTAGGATGACTTGCAGGCTGTGGTCCAGCTAATCCAGAAAGCGCTGACTGTGAACAAAAAGTCAAAGAATCTAGTAGTTGTGCAGTCCACAGGCCAGATGTCTTAGCTGGTCTTCCGTATACACCGGAACCCTGAAGGAGTGGGCTGTAATGCCAGTGATGGAATGGATTTGCCAGCAAGGTGAGAGTAGGCTGGCAAAAAGCCAAGACTTCCTTCTTCTATGTCCTTATATGGCTTCCAGCAGAAGGTGTGGCAGATTAAAAGTGTGTTTTCCCTCCTCAAGACCCAGATTAAAGACATGTTTTTTTTCCCAGCCCAAAAGATCTGGATTGGGGCTGGAGAGATGGCTCAGTGGTTAAGAGCACTGGCTGCTCTTCCAGAGGACACAGGTTCAATTCCCAGCACCCACATGGCAGCTCACAACTGTCTACAACTCGAGTTCCAGGGGATCCGACAACCCTCACATAGACACACATGCAGGCAAAATACCAATGCACATGAAAATAAATCATTTTTAAAAGTTGTATTATAAATATAAAGAAAAAGCCAGGCAGTGGCATCACACACTTTTAGTCCCAGGAGAGACAGGCATATCTCTGTTAGTTTGAGGCCAGCCCGGTCTGCAAAGCAAGTTCCAGGACAGTCAGAGCTGTTACACAGAGAAACACTGTCTTGAAAAATCAAAAACAAAAAACAAAACAAAACACAGGTGTGCACGAACACACGGACACACACACACACACAATGAACAAACAGAGAAACCTCAATCAACTGACCGACCAACCAAACAAACAAACAAAAAGATCTGGATTAAAGCTGTGTCTTCCTACCTCAAAGATCTGGGTTTAGAAGTAGATCCTCCCATTTCAAATTAAGCAAAAACCCCTCACAGGTGTGCCCTCCAATTTTGAATTCTAGTTAGTTCCAGATGTAGTCAAATTGTCAAGCAAGAATAGCTATCACAGGGACTAAGATTCCATCTCTAAACTTTGCTCTTTGGAAATCACAATGTATCACGAAAATGTATTTACTGCGCTTTGCACACACCTTTCATGCTGCCTGACGTTAAAACCGAGGTAGAATTGGTAGCCGAGGAGGTGGCTGAATGAGTACGGGTGCTTGCTCCTCGAGCATCGAGGAGTTAGAATCCCCAGCACCCATTGCAAAACACTGTGTGTGGCCATGCATTTACCTGCAACGTCAGTGTTGTGGGGGCAGAGACTGGAGGATGGGTGGGGTTCGCTGGCTGCCATCCTAGCTCCAGGCTCAGAGAGACCCTCAAAGGCGTAAGGAGGAGAGTGACTGAGCAGGGCCGCCAGCACTCCAGGCCCCGAGTGTGCGTCGCCCGCGTAAAATTGCCATGCCTTTCATTCGGAGACCAGACCCTTGTTGAACTATCTGTGTGATGGGGGGAGGTAGCTGACCTGAGGGAGATGAGAATCCCTCCTCTGTTACCCATGAAGGCTTCACAGTGCTTGGTAATTCCTGACATTTTTAACCACTGGCTTCCGATAAGGAAGTAGGATATCCACAGTCTGGGGGTAGTACCCCCGACTGACATTTGTCGGTGTCCCTGGTGAGGAAAGGAGGCAGGTACCAGCAGTCCTTGACTTCGTTAAAGCTCCCTGTCCTTCGTCCCTTGAAACTACTTCTGGAGGCTACACCTTTTATTTTCACGCTTCGCCAAGACTTCTGTTTTTCATTTTCTTCTACCTGGAATATCTTTCTTCAGCCAAGACCTATTGTGCTGGGTAGCTTTAGGTCACCTTGACACATACTAAAGTCATCAGAGAGGAGGGAATCTCAATTTAAGAAAATGCTTTCGTAAGATCAGGCTGTAGGCAAACCTGTAGGATATTTTCTCAATTAGCGGTCGATGGGGGAGGGCCCAGCCCTTGTGGGTGGTACCATCTTCGGATTTGTGGTCCTGGGTTCTGAAATAAAGTAGGCCAAGCAGGCCACGTGGAGCAAGCCAGTAAGCAGCACCCCTCCGTGGCCTCTGCATCAGCTCCTGCCTCCAGGTTCCTGCCCTGTTCGGGTTTCTGTCCTGACTTCCTTTGACGACGAACAACAAATCAATCTGTAAGTGTTGTGCCCAAATTCTGAACCCCCAAACCACCAAGAGGCCCATTTCGATGCAGAAGCAAAGAGTTTTTTATTGTAGATGTTTAACGAGCTAACCCCATTAGCTCGGGCCCTTCACCCCACCACCACGGCGGATGGCTGGAGAAAAGACCCCAAGCAACCTCGAGGCAGGGACCTTAAAGGGCAGCATAAGGGGAGTGTCTAGGGGATGAAACAGTCTCAGGATTGGTGCACTTCCAGGTTTGGGTGACCCGCCCTGTGTTGATTGGTCAACTGGTTGCTATGGCCCATAGGCTCTCCCAGGGTGGTTGCTATGCTCTGCTAGTCACTGTTGTGCACTGTCCGTAAAGCACGCCCAGAGCCGTAAAGCACAGCCCCGCCAGCTAACTTCTGATTGGTTCCTCACCACGAGGAGGGCATCTGACCTTAGTGACCAGGACAGGAGCGGCAATGTCATGCAAGCCCATGTTAGCCTGTCATGGGTGCTAAAATGGGGGGCTGGTCACTACATAAGCACACCAAATAAAGCCTCCCCCCCCACCCTGCTTACCTGCTTTTGGTCATGGTGTTTCATCGAAGTAATGGAAATCCTAACCTGTTACCAGCTACAGTCAAGTGAAACGCCAATTCCCACCCCTCCCAACCAGGCAAGACCCACCTTCAGTAGGCCACACAGGTTGTGGGTTGCCTGCCAATGCATTCACCCTGACTGTCTCATGTTCTAAGGCCTAGCATTGATTCATAACTCCACCCCACCCCCCCCATAGGCATTCCGGTTATTTTTGTACTTGCTTAATGTTTACCACCAGGCTGTGACTCACCTGGAAAGAGGGCTGAGGGTCGTGCGTGGGTCGCAGCACGTGGAGGGGGGGCTCATTTTCAAACCCCTGAAACGGGGGCGGGGAGACCACTGCTTGTTATGCCAGTCTCGTTGTGTGCCTCTTATCGACGAGGAGGCAGAGTCTCCGCGAGGTTAAGCAATTTATCAAGTTGTCAAAACTTTGCAAAACCACACGGAAACCATGCCCAACCTCGTGAGAGGCGCCCATGGCTTTGTAGCTCGTGTACCCGGAGCAGAGAGAGGCGTCTGACCTATGCTAGGACATGTTGACTTCGGCCTGGGCTGATTCTTCCGTGGGGACTCTTTTTTTTTTTTTTTTTTTTTTTTATGAGACAGGGATTCTCTGTATTGTTTTGGAGGCTGTCGGTCCAGCCCCGCCTCGAACTCACAGAGATCCGCCTGCCTCTGCCTCCTGAGTGCTGGGATTAAAGGCGTGCGCCACCACCGCCCGGCCTGTGGGGACTCTTATGGAGGCCGTGAGGCGTCTATGCACCTGTCTCTGCAGCCACCACGGTCATGCTGAGGTTCCCACTCACCTCTAGCCTTGGTATACAGGTCCTGTACCAAAAAGCAGAGTGTTAATGTCTGATGGCTGACTTTGGCATTTGGATCCATATTTTAACTTGCTTATTTGTTAATTTATTCACTCTTTTTTTTCTATCGGTGGTGCTGATCAGACCCTTGACTTTACACATCCAAGGTTGGTGTTCTGTGTAGACACTGAGTCACATCTCTACTACCGGATGATTCCAGTTTGGTTTTTTTCTTCATTGTCTTGTCTATTCTCTCTCTCCCAACCTTCCTGTCTCTGCCCCTCACTTCCACCCTCTATTCCCCGTGTTGGTGCTGGGGTTACAGATGTGCACACACCACCCCCAGGTTTTTCCATGGGCGCTGAGAATCTTCATTCAAGTTCTCACGCTTGGGCAACAAACGCTCTTAACTGCTGAGCCATCTCCCTGCCCTGATTCCCGTCTTGATTTGACTACTACTTTTTTTTTTAGGTAAATTGTTTTCTTCTCTGAGACTCGGGTTTATTCCTCTCTAGAAGAGAAGGTCTGTAGGTCCCTCAGTTTTTTCCCCCCCTAGGGAATGTGATATCATTAATTCTTTATTTCTACACTCATCTATGGTGTGTGGGGTTTTCTGCTGCCTTTCATTCCCTCCAGGTAAGAGGGAAAAGAAACTACCACAGTCTGGAAGAAGAGGGAGGAGTTTAAGGAAGATAACTTCAGGGATAGGGAGGATGGGCAATAGGACCAGGCATATCGGGATCCCCCTGCCAAGGCTTGTGGGAAAACAGGTTATTTACTCCCACACTCAGAAGGTCCCCTTTAGCTGGTTTTGCAAGCTTAAACCACAGTATTTCTTTTCTTTTTCAAAAAAATTATTCATTTATTTGCATTGATGTTTTGCCTGAATGTGTGAGGTCATCGTATCTCCCAGAACAGGAATTATAGGCAGCCGTGAGCTGCCATGTGGTGCTGGGAATTGAACCCAGGTCCTCTGGAAGAGAAGCCAGTGCTCTCAACCACTGAGCCATCTCTCCAGCCCCCAACTGCTTTGTTTCTGAAGACTCTAGTATAAGAGCCATTACAGAAGCGTAATCTTTGAGGTGGGGGTGGAAATGGGCAAGAAGAAGGCGGCCTTGGGAGAGACTGGGGAGTGTGATTCAGGAAGAGGATTCGAGATGAATGTCAATCCACAGGAAAAACTGCAGCTGGAAAATTAACTAACCTCAGGCCGGGTCCACGCTAGCATTTTCCTACCCAGGGAGAAGCTGGCAGAGGTAGGGCCCATGCCTGTGTGGAGAGCCAGTCTCTTCCGGTGCCAACACAGTGGAGAATATCTCTCCAGGATATGCCTTGGCTGGAATGTGTCTTCATCATTAGAACTGATCATAAAAATGAAGGTTAAAGTACAGTGCTTACGAGATTGTTTTAAACATAGAAAAGATTTTTGAAGTAAAATCCTCCCCCGTTGTTCAAATGCATACCCAGCAGAATCAGTGGAATTGTGAAGCCAAGAGAGGAAATCACAGCTTCTCTGTACAGGAATGCTGTTCTTTATCAAACACCCTTTTCATGCCTGACTAACACGTCAACCAACCTCTGCTATCATTCGTTTTTAATAAACTGCATACTATGAATGCCTCTCTCCTATCTTGTGATTAACGCTTGGGGAGCCCCAGGAGAGTGCAGTATCTGGTTTCTGATCAGCCGCAGATGTAAAAGCTCTCCTAGCCAACAGATGCGTCGATGTCCCCCTCCTATGCAGTCTGCCTCTTTCCTTCTGTTCCCCATTAAGGTTTTTTTATCTCCCCTCATCTCTCCTCCTCTTTCTGCCTTCTTCAATTCCCAAAAGCTGTATATCCCCACTTTGCCCGTTTTGCGGCCGCGGTGCTTAGGTGTGGTGTGGAGTAGAGTCAGGGTGGGGTCTCTCCGTGGGTGACAAAGCCACTCATCTTTGTTCCTTTCAAGGGCCCATCATGGGCCGGTCACGTCTCTGGCCTCCGTGATGACAACGATGACAGTGATGGCCATGATGGCTGCAGAGGGGCCGTTTGCTTTTTTTATTTCTCCTTCGCTGCCTGCCTGGAATTGTGCTGGGACAGGTCACACCGCTCTTATTTCCGCTTTGCAGGCGAAGGGGCTGAGAGCCCTTGGGAGGTAGAGCATTTCATTCAGACTCCTATAACAACTGCCCGGCGAGGCTGGCATACAGCAGGCTGTACATCCCTAGGAAGGAGTAAATGAAGTCCCCAGGTGGGCAGAGGAGAATCTTGGGAGAGGCCAGCGGGCTTAGGGAGGTTTCCAAAGGCAAGCTGAAAGAACCAAAGGCCTGGGTCTTAGAAACGTGATGGGGGTGGGGTGGGTGTGTGTGTGTGTGACAGAGAGAGAGAATGTGTGCTTAGGTATGTGAGTGTGTGTGCACTTGTGTGTAAGTATGCTTAAGTGCCTATATGCACTCCAGGATATGTGTGGGAGAGAGCGTATGTGTTCTTGAGTGTGCATGTATGAGAGAGCAAGTGTGTGATTGTGAGTGTGCGCGTGAGTGTATGTGTGTGTGTGTGTGTGTGTAAGTGGAGGCCAGAATTCAATACTGGGTAGCTTTCTCAATCACTATGGATCCACCTCACTTTTTTGGAGACAGGGTCTGACTTGGTCAGTGATGAAAACACCACAACCAAAGAGCAACTTGTGGGGAGGAAAGGATCTATTTCAGCTCACATTTCCACGTTACAGTTCATTGTCAAAGGCAGTCAGGGCAGGAACCAAAAGCACCCTGGGACCACCTGCCCAGGACTGGCGCCACCCACAACAGGCTGGACCCTCCCACAAGAATCACCAATTAAGAACAGGGTTGCCTACAGCCTACTCTCACGGAGTTGAACTCTAGCTTGCATCAAGTTGACAAAAAACTACCAGCGCAGGGTCTCTCGCTGAGACACAGCTCGCCCTGCGCAGGGTCTCTCGCTGAGACACAGCTCGCCCACTTGGCTGTCCTGACTTATTAGTAACTGTGCTGTCTGCCCACAGCCCTGGGTCTCAGAAACGCATGCAGCTATACTTGTCTTTTTACGGAGCATCTGGGGACCAGACTCAGGCCCTCATGAGCGCACAGAGAAAGCTCTTACCCACTGAGCACCTTCCACAGTCCCTTGGCTCCTGTCACGTTTTGATACAGGGTTTCACTGTTGAGCCTCTCTGAGGCTGACACTACAGGAGTGTCCAACCATGCTCAGATCTAGTTGCTTTTTTCTTTGCTCGGGCTCATTATTTTTCCTTCCCTTTCCTCTCTCTCTCCCTCCCTCCCTTTTAGCTCTTTCATTCCTTGGTATAACAAGTTAGGATCGTTTGCAAATTGGCGAGATGCTTCTGGTATCTTTCTTCAAGTGGCCATTGGAAATACTAAAAGAATATTTGTTGAAATTGGTGCTGTTTTATGTGCATTGTTGCACACCTGTAATCTGTATCATTTCATTTGTTTCTCATTCACCCCCTGTGGCTCTCAAATCCACGCTGCTCCCCATTACACAAACAATTGGTCTATAAACATCTACTATGTTCTTGACAAGAAATAGTATAGAGACTTGAGTGGTGTGTCAAGTTTGTTGGAGCTTCCAGAAGAAGAGTAGACCACAGACTGGGGGTTTAAAACATCCCAAATGCATTGTCTCATAATTCGGAAGCCTGGAGGTCTGAGGTTAAGTTGTTGGTAGTCTGGTTTCTTCTGAGCTCTCTGACCTGGGCTTGTGGAGAGTTATCTCACTCCTGTGTCTTTACATGGCCTCTTTTCATGTACCTTTCTATAGTTAAATTTCTTCCTTTAAAAACATTAGCAGTCGCATTCAAGACCCCATTTTAAGTTAATAACTGTATCTGTCTGTCTATTATCTATCATCTCTCTATCATCTATCAATTATCTACCTACTTATCATCTATCAATTATCTGTTTATCATCTATCTAACATTATCTAACATAATCTATCTGTTATCTATCACCTCTCTATTATCTATCAATTATCTATCTATCTATCATCCATCTGTCTATCCATCTATCCATCTATCTATCTATCTATCTATCTATCTATCTATCTATCTATCGTGTTTTAAAGAAGTCTCACTTTTTATCCCAGGCTGACCTGGAACTCACTACATTGTCTAGACTGACTTCAAATTTGCGATGGTCCTCTTGCCTCAGCTTCCAGGGTACCAGGGGTGCAAGGATGAACCATCACATCCAGCTATTAATAACTTTTTTTGTTGTTGTTTTCTGAGATAAGACTTCATGCAGCCCAGGCTGGCCTCAAACACTATGTAGCTGAGGATGACCCTGAACTATAATCCCTCTCCTTCTATTCTAGTTCTGGGATTATAGTTGTGAGCTACCACACCTACCTCTTAGTGACCTCTTGAGGCCAATGGCGATGGGACCAAGATCTAACTGTAATGCCTAAACTGACTTTGAGGAGCCCATTCTCTGTGGAGAGACACCTTGTTTAGCCTAAACATGGGGAGGGGGCGCACCTTGGTCCTGCCTCAATGAGGTGAGGGGGCAGACTTGGTTGACATAATAGGGGAGGCCTTACCCTCTCTGAGGAGCGGATGGGAGGTGGGTTGGTGGGAAGAAGGGGAGAGTGAAGAGAGGAGGAAGGGGGAACTAGGATTGGAATGTTTAAAAAGAAAGTAAGTAAATATATACATAGAGGTCTTATTTTCAAATATGGTTAGCTTCTGAAGTATCAGGGGTTAGAATTTCAACATAAACATTCTTTTTGTTTTTTTTTTTTTTTTTTTTTTGGTTTTTGGAGACAGGGTTTCTCTGTGGCTTTGGAGGCTCTCCTGGAACTCGCTCTGTAGACCAGGCTGGCCTCGAACTCAGAGATCCGCCTGCCTCTGCCTCCCGAGTGCTGGGATTAAAGGCGTGCGCCACCAACGCCCGGCTCAACATAAACATTCTTACAGCCTTCAGTGTATCTCCTGGGAAGACACCGTGCTTTCCCACTGTCCTGGTTTGTGTGAAGAAATACAAGTCAGGGAGTCTTCTGACTTCCTGAAGAACTTGCTTTTTCTTTCCGACTCATCCGAGGTGATGGACGGCTTGTGACATCCCTCAACAGTTCAGACTTTAGCAGAGTGGTACCTACCAATGTCCACTTGCAGCTTTGAATCATGAAAGCAGGTCCAACCGCCCATCCCATTGCCCAGCCAACATTCTGGGGCTGCAGATGGGAAGCCAGTATAATGTAACCAGGGGATGAAATCGATTTGAGTTAGTTTTTTTTTCTTCAAAATCCAAAAATGAGAACCTCAAGTTGAGAAAATTCTTCTTTCCATACATCCAAGGGGGCAAGGGAAGATGAAAGGCAGGGCACTGTGTGTATGTTGGCTGCTCACAGTTTGGCTTGGGGGGGAAGGAGGGAGGAGGGAGAAGGTCTCTTAAGCCCAATAGCCAGCAAATGAGTCCAAACTTCAAAGGAGGATCTGGGTGACCAAATACACCAGGAGCTAAAGCTTGAAAAGGGCTGAGGGAAACAAGACAAATGTTGGCTTTGGATAGTTTGGGCCAGTTTGGGTTCAGAGCGAGTAAGAGCCTATGGAAAGGCATGATTTGTGTGGCCCTGGGCCATGAGATGCCAGGGGAAACCCTCCAAATCAGGTTGAACCACAGGGGCTCCATCTAAAAGGGACTGGACCCGGAAAAGGCAGTGGGAACCTGCTATCTGTCTCCAGGTCTTCATTCCCCAGCACCGACTCCAGAGCCGGTACCTTTCTGCTTGAACCACTCAATAAAGAACTACACATTCCAGGACCCCTTAGTCCCAGGGCTGAGCTTGGACCAGTGAAGGATAAAGCATCCTTACATCTTAGAGATGGGGAAGGGTTGGTACTGTTCACCTGTGTGCACCTACAATCAGGTGCACCTAACCTCTTGTCGCTGTACATGATGCTGTCATCTCTAGAGTTCAAGCATGAGAACCCCACAATTCACACACACACACACACACACACACACACACACACACGCACACACACAGGCACACAGATGTATATATGTGTAAACCTCGTGTTTTTGCTATTTTTTTGTTGAGCTACACTCTTAGTTATTCTTGCCTGGCATGGCGTGTGAGCCCTGTGTTGGATATGTCTGATAGATGCTGGTGTTCTGGTGGCTGTCCTATGTGATTGTCCCAGCCTCTTGAAGCAGACTTTTTGTCTTCAAAATGAGGATACCCATCAATTTTATATAGCTTGTTAAGCTATATCAAAAAATCACCTAGTTCTCATATGCTATTATTTTTTGTTGTTTCATTAATTTGCCTGGTTTTTCTTTCATCCACCAAACATATTGAGACCCCATAGTGTTGCAAGCATCATGCTGGATGTAAAGAATGCTTCAGGGTCCTGCCAGAGTCACACCCAGATCACTAACTGTCCTGCTTTACAGTCTGGTAATTCCTCAGCCTCGGGTGCCAAGACTTGAATAGTTTTTTGGGAAAATTTTTCACAGGATCAATAAAAGACATTCTTAACAAGTGATAAATTTACTTATAAAATCGCCTGGGGCTGATGACTTTCTGCTAAGGGATTCACTTGACGACTTACTTAATTTCTTTAAAAACTGTTCATTAATTTGACTTTTGTACTTATTTTGGGGTCTCTTCTGGTAATTGGTGTCTTCCTTAAAAACTACCCCTTCCTTAAAAACTGCCCTGTATTGTCAAGTTTATTGGCATAGACTGCACTTCCCAACACCAAGCCACGTTTTAATAAGTGACTTGGTATCCTTTAATAAAACGTGCCCAGGGTTTTGTTTTCAAAGATCATAGAACTTTTAGCCGACCATTCCGAAGAAACACTGAGATCTTGGGATAGGCTTGTGTCTTAAATACAGGATGTGAGCTCTTGGCTTTCCCTGGGATACTTGACCTTGATGGTGGAGACTTTAAAAAAAAAACAATTTCTTACCTTGCCTCTCTTGTCTCTTTGGCTCATATAATGACCCCAAGTTCTCAGAAGTGCCAGAACTGGGTCACTTATTGAGCCCACAATATGTACCTGCGTTCCAGTGAGGGGGATCATCTGCCTTTCATAGCAAAATTGGGACAGTAGACTTTTCATTGGTGGAGGGTCCAGTCTACTTGGGGACCAGATATGGGGGCGGGGAGGGGCAGCTGCCTGAAGGGTTGTCTGCAATCCCTCACTCCAAGGGATCCTGAGCTTCCTGGGATGCTATCATCCTGTGTGGTAGCGGGGAGTCCCTGGCCCATTTGCCATTATCTTAGTTTCTACACTCTGTCTTACTAAATGTTTTTCCTTCATCTGTTGGCATCTATATTGGTTTGATAATGTGATGGGAATGCATGTCATTAGGTTTCCTGATACCGAACCGATCTTTGTGTTATTGGGGTCAATCTTAGTTGGTCATGATGTGCTTTTTAATAATTGACAACAATTCTTTTTGGAGTTTTAAGCAATCTACATGAGGTAGATCATTTTACAAGTGCATGTTTGTACTTTGACTCATACATGAGATTGGCTAGTTAGGTCATGTAATTTTCTCTCTTTTGTACTATCTGGTTTTGATATCAGATTAGTTAGTTTCATGAAAATACATGTTTTTTTTTAATAGAACATGGATTATTTGTCCCTTTAAAAGTTTGCAAACGTGCACTGGAATTGATGTGTTTTGTACAAAGGATGCCTTTGGAACTAACCCAATTTTATTAAAAACTGTCAGTCTGTGTTTAGTTTTGCAGTTTAGTTTGGAAACTGGTGTATTCCTTAGGAATTGTCACGTTTGTCTACATTCTCAAATGTGTTGCTGCCACTCACACACAGTTCATGGTTCTAAGTTATGTCTTAATAGTCGACACAGAATGCTTCTTTTTTTTTTTTAAGGATCCAGTGTTTTCTTTTCATGGATCATAAGATTTTTTTTCATAAAAATCTAGAGCAACATTGAGACCTGGGGTATGTGTGTGTTGGAAGAGAAGTCACTACCGACTCTCGCATTCCTCTGACTACGCCTGCCGCTTACGAAAGAGCTTTCCAGTTCAAAAGCCCTGCTTGTCTTTTCTTTTTCTTTTTATTTATTTACTTTTTTTGGTTTTTATGAGACAGGGTTTCTCTGTATTGTTTCAGAGGCTGTCGGTCCAGCCCGGCCTCGAACTCACAGAGATCCGCCTGCCTCTGCCTCCGGAGTGCTGGGATTAAAAGTGTGCACCACCAACACCCGGCAGCCCTGCTTGTCTTATCTCTCTTGTCCTCACCGAGTCCTTGAGAGTTAGATTTCACAATGATGCCTAATTTATTGGTAAGAAAATTATGATCTCAGATGTCATCTTAGTTGCTTTCCTATTGCTGTGACAAGACACCGTTGCCAACACTTTTAGACAGGAAACCGTTTAACTTGGCTTGTGGTTTCAAAGGGCTGGAGTTTATGATGGTGGAGCCAGGGCGTGGGGGCGGGAACAGCTGGGAGCTCACTCATCCACACGTAGGAGGGTGGAGACAGCCAACTAGGAATGGTGCAAGTCTTTTGAAACTCCAAAGCCCAACCCCAGTGACACGCCTTCTAAAACTTCCCAAACAGTTCTGCCAGCCGGGGACCAAGTATTTAAATATATGATGTTGTAAGGGTCGTTCACGGCACCCCAGATGTTTAATCACCCATCCTGGACAGATGAAACTGGAAACTACTTCCCGATCATGCCAATTTTAGTTAGAAGAGACCATATTCTAGGCAAAGATTCTTCACCCAAGCCCCTCCTGTGGAGTGGGCCTCAACTCCGATCTGGAAGCAATTGGTTGCAATCTAATAGCTGAATCGTTATTTCACCCACAGGCATGTGTTGCCTGACATGACGATACTGTAGCACGCAGCCAAGCAGGACTTATGAATCCCTCCCCTCCTCGGCCTCCAGGCACTACAAGAGATGTCCAACAGTGGAGGATTTCAAGCTCAGTCCTGATTTATTTCTTTATGTCCCACAACCACAAAGCAACAGGGTCTTAACCATCTGGTCTTAGGTTACAAGCTACAGCAGCAGCAACAGCATTTGTGGTTTGTGGGGAACCTTGGTCCTCTCTGGCCAACACCCCACAGAGAGCTAACTTACGCTGGCACTGGGATAGGCAATAGCATTATAGCTCCCGAGCGTCCTGTTGAATGCCGCTGTTCCCACATCTGTAAAACACTCAAGGGCTAACATTTATATAATCAAACCTTTATGCAACCGTGGGTGGGGTTTCTGGGAGCCCATCACTATGCACTCCAAGTTAAGTGCCAGTTAGCTTGGGCATTTCATGGCTGGGGGATATAAAAACAAAACAAACAAAACTGTTAAGAAGGTCTAACACTGCATGAAAAGACCACACACTCATCTCAGCTGCTTCCTCAAAAGAGAAATGCTGGGTGCCGTGTGGCAGACCCAGCGCACTGTTCCTTAGCTCTCTGTAACACTCAGCCGTTCTCCATGAACTGCTTATGTCCTCATGTTGGGACATGGCTGAGGAGCCACGCATCACCCCAATCTGGCTGAGCAGACAGGGCTGGCTGGTGCTGTTTGGTTCTCCTTAGGGGCATGGGAGTAGGGTTGCGCTCTTGCCTGCTGTACCTATTGCTTGAACTGGCGTCTCAGATCTGACAGGCTCCAGGCTAGCACATCCGGATGCTGAAAGGGCCCAGAGCTGAACAGTCTCCACCCCAATACACTTTCCTACAGGGAAGAAATGTATACAGTTTCCTTTTGGGGGATACCACCTGGGACAGGCTTAGTCTTTTCCTTTTGAATTGTTTTATCACGTAGACTTCTGTTGAATTTCTCCTTGGGCTCTAAACCCTTCCAGAGGCTCAGAGGCATTGAATCTCAGCTCCTGGTCCCTCAGTGAGGACTTCTGCTTCTGTATAGATCTCGCCACATTTGCGTTTGAGCAAAACCTGCTTTGCCCTACTCTTATCTCCTCTGGGTGGCTTTAGCACTCTAAGAAGATTTACATGGAGACGTTTGAATCTGCCTGAGCTCTTCTGTCTCCTAAACATGGTGTTTTCATATTTCAGTAAAGTCACCAAAGCCCAGTTAACTCCTTTCCGAATTCTCCCTTGAATACAGTTCTACCAGGCTCAGTGAACTGGGCATCACATATATCCAGGCCCCAAGTCATACCTGTCCTCCCTCTGTCCCAATCTCTGATAGCCATGGGGCCCCCAGTCCGTGAGGACCAAGTGTTCCTAATAAGGTAAGCCGGTCCATGGGGGATTTATTTCCCATGTATTGATTCACGTTCTGGAGCCTCTGTCACAAGAAGGCCTGGGTCATTCAAAGGTAGTTCAAAGGAAGGATGATTTCACTTGGCTTTTAAAGAATCATGCTAGCTGTGGGATCAAGGTTAGGATGTAGAGAACACAGGGGAGCTCTGGTGAGGAGGTAAGTAGCAGTTGCAGAAAATTAGGGAATCAGTCTGCCTCAAGGTCAAGCAATATAATTTTGGGGCATATACCCAGAGGATGCACACTCACACCACACATGCTCAACTATGTTCATAGCAGCATTATTCATAGTTTCCAGGATCTGGAATCAACCTAGACGACCCTCAGCCGAAGAATAGATTAGGAAAATGTGGTACATTTACATAAAGGAGTGCTACTCAGTGGTTAAAAAAAAAAAGACATTTGAAATTTGCAGGCAAATGGACGGAAGTAGAAAAAGCCATCTACAGTGAGGTAACCCAGACCCAGAAAGACAAATATAATATGTACTCGCTCGTAAGTGGGTATTAGGCATAAGGCAAAGGACAACCAGTCTGCATCTTGTTGCAAATCCTGATGGAGAGGTGTGGTTTGGGGACAGGGGACACGCTAGGAGTCAGGAGGCTGCCCCATCCCGACACGGCATGGCTTCCAGTGGAAGATTAGAAACACTGAAAATCCCCCCTTTTAGCTTTATAATGTACAAGTCCTAAGGGCTTGGTGACTCTGAGTCTTGAAGAAAAAAGACCATTTCAGCTCATTAAACTTGCTGTCTTTTTTATTCACCAGTCCTCGTGTTAATGATCAGCTACAAGAAAGGCTCTTTGAAAAGCAACCCAGAAACCAAAGGCACCAAATCTGTGTGGTGCGGATTCCCAGCGTGTTATTGCTGGCTTCCATGGCAACCCTAACGTTGGGGTTGGGCGGCAGTCTTGGTGGAGTTACCGACAGCAGCTGGAGACAGAGCGTTTTGCTAAAGCGGCATAAGCAATTGCTTGCCTAACAGTTTTCCTTTTGAGTAATTACTGTCCCAGTGTGTTTAGGCAGTTTAAACTGAAGCCAAGTTAAGTAGACTTGGAGGAAACAAAGCAAGATACCGAAGCGGAAAGAAGACAATTTTCAAACAAGTTAGAGAGTGAATACAGAGAGTTAGGGGGCTCACTGTAGAGCGGCGTGGGGGATTGCTGTGCAGATGTGTTAGGTGGCCAGAAGAAGGTTACTTTGTTTCCACGAGGCCTGGGGAGGTTGAGTTCCAACAGTAGTGAGCATGCTCAGTTGTATTTTATTCCACCCCAGCAAACTGGAGCCCTCATCTGTGTGGATGGACAAGCAGAGAAGTAGCTATTGAGAAACCATGAGGGCCATGTCAGGGAAACAGACTGCAAAACAGGTACCAAGCAGAAAGAGATTTCAGCACAGGAAGTTAACTGCTTGCATGGTTGTTAGATAAGAGGGGTGTGGAGTTCACATCACGCGCACACACACACACACACACACACACATCCCTGGACCCTGGATACTACTGTCACCGTCATCTACCGGGATGCTGGTGATCTGACCCTGGATCACGGTGCCCGCCGCTGTGTCTTCTACAGCCTTGAAGGGTGGCAGAGACAACCTCTATCTCGCATCATCCTTCGTGACTGTGTCTAACAGGGGTTTAGCTCGTTCTTATCCACAACTCTGGCTGCAATGGAGTCTGGGAATTGTAGTTTTTCCCCCTTTGGACTTCTGCCATACTTGTGACTGGGGAACGGGCGCGTTGCGCGGGTTGCCGGCATTAAATCAGCATTGCGTTTCAATCTGGAGCCAGGAAGAGGATTGGTTGAACAGGCCTCACAGTCAAAGGAGTTTAAAAGAGTTTCTCTGGGCTTTTTTTTTTCCTGTTAGCTTAGTCATAGAGAGCTGAGAACTTATACCTGGGACACGGCTGAGGACTTAAAAGAAGGAATACATAGGTAGTGGCAGGTTGGGGACAGGCTGGTGAGACCGGGTTGGATGAGACTAAGTATGTGCCTGGAAGGAAGAAAGACAACAAAAACTTTCTATGGCTCTACTTTGGGTCCTTAGTGATGACTGTGTGAGACCCTCCCCACACAGCCCTGTCAGCCCTGCCTCTTCAGAGTCCACATCTCTGTGCTTGGGTACCTCACTCTTGTCTGGCTCTAAGCCTATGCTCATACTGCATGCCCTAAAATGTCCATTCAATCCTCCCGACCTGGCCCACTCACCAGACCATAAAACTGTAATGCAATATCACGTTGTTCAAGAATCCCCCTGCCCCCAACTCTGTATGGTGCTCTCCTCCAGCTGTAGTTGCTCATGGCTTTTGTAAACCTCCCAAAGGCACGCCCTCTCTGTGAGACGTCTTGGTGAGACTGTTATGTGGGGGTCTTTGGAACAAACTGGTTGCTATTGCTGTTTCAGAGTCGCTGTCATAGAACTCAGCCGTACTCCAGGGAAAAGATGCCAAGACCCCATGACGTGAGGCTGGCATCCGGGACCTCCCCCTCCTGGCTCTAAGGGTGTACGTAGCTGCCCTGCCTTCCTGTCCACAGGTCTCTCTGCCCTGCTCCTGGCTTCCATTTGCTGAACCCTCAGAAAGATGAAGCAGCTGCTCGAGTCCTTAAGCCCGAAGCCCCTGTGGGTCGACGCCAGTTTGCTTTGGACGGCTGCCTGTGCTGTTTCATGCTTTACAGGGAGCAGAAGCCACATAGCTGTTTCCCAGAGAGTGCCTCGCATACAGTCTCAGATAGTGTGTGTGCGAGTATGTGCGTGCGTGCATGTGTGCATGTGTGTATTATGTGTGCGAGTACATGTGTGCACGAGTGTGTGCACATGTGTGTGTGCATGTGTTTGTGTGTGGGAGCACATGTGGTGTGTGTGTGCATGTATGTGTGCATGTGTATATGTGCACGTGTGTTTGTGTGCACGTGCGTGTGCATGTGTGTGTGCATGGGTGTATGTGTGTGCATGCATGTTTGCATGAATGTATGTTTGTGTGCATGCATGTGTGTGTTTGTGCATATATGTGTGTGAGTGCATGTGTGCATGCATGCATGTGTATTCATGTGTGTGTGCGTGTATGTATGTGTATGTGCATGTATGTGTACATGTGCTCGTGTACATATGTGTGAATGTGCATATGTGCGTGTGTGAATGTGCATGTGTGTGTGTGTGTGTGTACTGTAAGTGAAGACAGTGCTATTTCTCAATTGGAGGAAGCAAGAAAAATGGCCAGAGTGTCTGATAATAATACTGTTTTTATCTGTTTTTTTAAATTCTGTCAGCTCATATTTTTTAAAGGATCTCAACCCATTGACTATGTAAGGATTTGTTTATACTCTCTTTATCAATTGCGGGAGACTTTGTTTGTGCAGCAAACTCAGAGAGGGTGTGTCCGGCATTTCTTAGTGAGGTTGGAGCAAACTGCTTTACCTTGCAAGGAAATTTCAATTCCCTGGAAACTGTTTTCTCCAGGGCTAAACCAGGACAGCCTTTTCTTTGGCTCTCTTGTAAAGAAACTCATCCAGGGTTCTGGAAACTACAGTTTTTAAACTTCATGTGATGACTCCTTGTAGCTCCTGTAATAGCTACCAGAGGAGACTGGTATGATGTGGCGTTTTTTTTCCCATTTTCTGGCTCCTTGCTGCATATTCCCTGAGGGCCTTAGAGAATTGTGCTCCTGGAGGAATTGATGATGGCAACACTGACATTTGAGCTGGTGTTGACTGGGATCCCTCAGGGGGCCCCTGGCCTTTGACTCTACTTTATTGAGCAGTATTGCTGGCTACCCAAAGATGCCCACTCATTAGATTATTTTTGTTTTGTTTTGTTTTGCTTTTTAAATTTTTTTTTTTTTTGGTTTTTCAAGACAGGGTTTCTCTGTATTGTTTTGGAGGCTGTCCTGGAACTTGCTCTGTAGACCAGGCTGGCCTCGAACTCACAGAGATCCGCCTGCCTCTGCCTCCCGAGTGCTGGGATTAAAGGCATGCGCCCACTCATTAGAGTCCTTGTGAAATAACAGAAAAAGAAACAAGTGTGCTCTGCGGGGAATACTTCTGTGTGTGCCTCCAGGTTGGGGAGAACCCACCCAGAGGGGGGGGTCTCTCTCAGCACATCCGTCTCTCTGTACACACCTTTCTGGGTTAAAGAGAAAACAGAGCAAACCTGGCAGTCGCAAAGCCTCAACTTCCGCCTTTGACTTTCGGTTCCTCTTACAGGTGTTAGACAAAGAGAGCCGGGCGTTGGTGGCGCACGCCTTCAAGCCCAGCACTCAGGAGGCAGAGGCAGGAGGATCTCTGTGAGTTCGAGGCCAGCCTGGTCTACAGAGCGAGTTCCAGGACAGCCTCCAAAGCCACAGAAAAACCCTATCTCCAACCCCACCCGCCCCCCCCCAAAAAAAAGAAAAGAAAAAGACATTTAGGCAGTGTCGGGGTGTTCCTGAAGGAAGCCTTGGTCCACAGTAAGTTCACCGGTGTCCCCTGCTTTTTACCCAGCAAGATACCCTGAGCAGAGACAAGGAAGCTGGAATGTCTGGCAGAAGAGGGAGCCTAGCCACTGAATTTTCCTCCCCTCCAGTCATCTTCCTCTTTTCATTTCTACAGAGCAGTCCACTTAGGCTGTGCAGGAACCAACGGCCCTGAGCACGGTGTCCGTCTTGACTCACGCCATGACTTTTATTCTCAGCGGTGGGCCAGGAGAGATTGCTGTGTGCTTGTGTTGGGCTCGTGAAATACTCCCTGGGTCAGCCAGATGTCAGCTCCGTAGGGACCGCTGTTTGTGATTAGGATGAGGGTCTTGCGGCAAGGCACACACTGTGTGACTTGAGTGGTCCACCCTGGCTTGGTCCGCAGTCTCCGGCCTGCTGGCTTGCCTGTGAGCCTCCTGAGGCCAGGGGCTGTGCCTTAGAATGCCAAGGTCCCCACTGTGTGTAGCCTGGTCCCACAGCCGATTCGCCCCAAATAAGCACACAGAGACATATATTAACTTATAAACTGTTGGTGGACCGCTGGGGCTTCTTATTGCCTAGCTCTCTCATCATTATCAACCCATAGCTACCCATCTATGCATTTCTACATGGCCTTATCTTACCAGAGAACACCCTTTGCGTCCTATCCTCCAGATCTCCTCCTGGAGGCCTCTCTGCCTTCCCCCACCCCCCATTCTCCTAGCCCCGCCTATCTTCCTGCCTCTACTGGCCAATCAGTGTTTTATATTCATCAGCCAATAAGGGAAACATATACACGGAAGGTTGGTCCCCCATCAGCCGTGCCTGATACTTTTTTTTGCCCGCGATGCCTTCGGTTCACTACTCTCTGTGTGTGCATCTGAGCTAGGCCCTCATGAAATGAAGATGAATTCAGTCCAGCTGTGACGTCAAGGTGCTGTCTGTCTGGTTCGTTGGGCTCCTGGGCCAGCAACCATCGTGTCTATGGGGCAACACTGCACCATTAAGTGTCACCCCTTAACTGCCATCACCACCCAGTAGCGAGAGCACTTTGTTTGTTTGTTTGTTTTCTTGCACTGTGTGAAGTTGGGACATTTGAAAGGCGAGTGGCGTCTCGAGTGGCACTTTATCTTCCTGCTCTCCTCCCAGTCTAAGGTCAGTGTGTTATCTGGGGACTGGGAGGGCAAGGTGCCTTGCCCGTGGGACGCTTATCTGTTGAAGGGAAACTACGTGGTAGGCCCCCTACTATTGGAAATGCAGGTAGCGGAGTCAGGCTGGTGGGGTTTGATTCCCTTTCTACCATCTCCCACCGGCCACATTGTGACGAGAGCTTTTCTGTCCTAGCTGTTCCCACGGCCCTTGAGCCCCAAATAAACACGTGCTATATTAGTTATAGAACTGCTGGCCAGTGTCCTGGGCTTCCTATTGGCCAGCTCTGTCTTAATTATTAACCAACCCATCTCTAAAAATCTAAGTATTCCCACTTGGTCTCGGCTTACCGGAGAATGCCCGGACCTGTTACCCCTTCCTGCGCTCCGTGGCGACTCTGACTCCTTGTTTCATAGACCCGCCTATCTTCCTGCCTCATTGGCCGAGCAGTGTTTTATTCATTAGCCAATAATGGGACTTGCTATAGAACATCTAAGTCTTGTCTTCCCCCTTCTCCGTCCCCCACTCCTTCCTCTGTGATAATGGGTCTACCTTCTCTATAGTCTGATTCTATTTTTTTCTTTTTTAATTTAAGTTAGAAACAAGCTTGCTTCACATGTCAATCCCAGCTCCCTCTCCCTCCCCTCCTCCCCCGGCCCCCCCCGCCAGACTCCCCAGCCCCCCACCCAATCCCCACTCCGATCCCCAGGGAGGATGAGGTCCTCCATGGAGGATCTCCAGAGTCTGTCATTTCATCCAGGGCAGGGCCTAGGCCCTCCCCCAAGAGTCCAGGATGAGAGTGCATCTCTCATTGTGGGGTGAGCTGCCAAAGTCCATTTGTACGCCAGGGATAAATACTACCCAAGGCCCCATAGATTGATTATATAGGCTTCCTCACTGACACCCACATTCAGGGAGTCTGGATCAGTCCCATGCTGTCCACCCATCATACATGATTGGAACAATATTTGCACCAGGAGACAAGAGGGAGTCCAGGATACGGGTCGCCATGTTTCCAAGACCACGCCTGGTGGGGAGAGGTTCCTGGGACACAAGCATGGAGTACTTTGCCAACAGCCTTCTTCTAGGCCCTTGGCGGCCAGCCTCTCACACCCACACGTCCCTAGGCCCAAGTACCACCTAGAACAAGTGCATATTCCTCATCTGGAAGAAATCTGACTCATTAAGCTTAGGACTCAGCATTTTGAACACATTTGCCAAAGTGCTTCCTGATGTCATCAGACCACTGCAGGTTCCTGCTATGGCCGTCTCTTGTCATGTCTCTAGATGGGCTTCTCTATTCGTCCAAGCTCGTGGAGGGCTGCATAAACGCCCCTTTCTGCTCCTTACACCTCCGTGGACGCACCAAAGGGAATAAACAAAGATTTAGCTGAGCTGAGAGCCTCCAGGTACCTGGCACTTTGCTGAGTCTCCGGATTCGTAGAACACAGTGCATGTGACTATATAGCTTCATGCATGAAATACGGGGGAGAGGGTGTTCAGCTGGAGGGAAAGGTGTTCAAAATAAGAGACCCCAGGGCTGAGGGCATGTGTATCAGAGGGAGTAGTGTGCAGAGAACCGCAGACAGGCAGCCAGACATCGTGATGTAGAAGACTGAGGACAGGGAGTGATGGGGTAGTTGGGGATACTAACATTCCTGTGCTCAGCCTCTTACAAGTATCAGTGACCTTGGGATGGTGCAAACATCAGTGACCTTGTCATTGACCTTGGGATGGTGGTACAAGCATTAGTGACCTTGTTGCCAGTGACCTTGGGATGATGGTGCAGACATCAGTGACCTTGTTGTCAGTGACCTTGGAATGATGGTGCAGACATTAGTGACCTTAGGACAGTGGCTTTGGTAAACCTCACAGCTGCCAGACCAACTGTTGTGACTGAGATCAATGACAAGTCACAGATGCTCGTCCATGGGAAGTTCTGACATAAAGAGAAGACTGAGGTCCCTTGTGTTAGGAGGGCCATTGATGAGGTGGTTAAGGTACTAAGGTTGGGAGGAGTCTAATTGGTGTTTGATGGTGGATGCCTTCTGTATATATGTTTCTGTTATTGATTGATGAATAAAAACACTGTCTGGTCAATGGGGCAGGAAGACAGGCGGGCCTAAGACGAGGAGAATTCTGGGAAAGGTAGGCAGAGAGAGCCCACCAAAGGCAGTCACCATGTAGTCGTCAAAGGAATAAGAGGTCTCTATTCTCTGATGAGCCAAGACCACATGGAAATAAATAGATTAATAGAAATGGGTTAATTAAGATAGAGCTAGACAATAAGAAGCCCTAGTCATCGGCCAACAGGTTTTATAGTTAATATAGTGTCTCTGTGTGTTCATTTGGGGCTGAAGCGGTAGGACCTGGGTGGGACAAGAAACCTCCAGCAACGGGTGTTGATGGGATTCCTATAGATAAAATTTAGAATTAAAGCCCAGGAGCTGAAGCTCTGAATAGAGGCCATGGTGCACAGGCTTAGATTTTCCTGCCATTCTGTTCCCGATTTTAACCTGTGACCAGCAGTGATCCAGGAGTCTCTCTAGACCCTGGGATTCGAGAGTTGAATTTTGAACCCTTATGCAACGTGTGCAGCACTGACTTCAGTGAGGTTTCATTGGGCTAGTTGTGACTCATTATTCTAGAAATACCTCATGATCTCGCCTCTGTTACTTCATTTACTCATGGTTCCTCCCCATGCTGTGCCTAGAGAGAACCACAGGGCCTGTTTCTCCCCCCTGAATCTGGAGACGTATTTGGAAAGTATTACTGAGGAGGGAAGGGTTTGCCGGTGAGTCCAAGAGGCGTCTTGGAACCAACAGCTGAGAGTGTTGTCCTAAGACATCATAGTCAGTGGTCCGGGCTATTCCCAAGGGTGCGTTTGGAAGATGTGAATGGAAGCCCTGGAAAGCCATCGCTCATTGTCTTCGTACAGTGTCTAATGTGAGGTAATGCAGCAGCTGGCCTCTGACTAACAAGGGAGTTGGAGAAACAAGAGTCTATTAGAGGTCTTCCAGGCCTGGCCATAGTCCAAGGCACTCGAACAAAGTGCCTAAAAAATGTGGAAGGCACTGGGGGCAAGAGCCAGAGATGATCGAAATGGTTTCTGAAAGGATCCTTGTGACCATCTGTAAGGCCTGCGAGTCAGTCACGGTCTCAGGCACATGGGGACAGAACCTCACATGGCACGCAGCATGGGTGGGGAGCATGGCAAGCATTGCTTGCACGGTGGTCTTCACTCTAACCCCCGCCCATTCTCATCTCTTCTGTGTTCTACAGAGAGTCTTGTGAGCTCGTTTTTTCCCCTATGTTTCTCTATAATGTTCTAGCCACATTTTAAATTGTGTCTGGTATTTTTTTTCATTACCCCGAGGTCATTCAGTGCCCCTCTGGTTAACTCTAGTACCAGAGCAGTCGTAGCTGATAGGCTCACCGTCCCCGGCTCCGGCGTGACTCTGGCCATGACACCCATGGGTGAGCTCAGTACTCATGCGCGTGACCCTCCGATGGCTCAGCTATCCTGAGCTCAATCTCCACCCATGCCTCTAGTAACTGCATTCCTGGCCTCAGCTCACACCTACACTTCAGCTCAACAACCCCAAGGTCTTATCTGGACTTTCCATCGGTTGATCTCGCCGTTTCTCTGCCCTTCACCACTTTCCCCATTGGCTGCTTTCCCAGATTTAATACCAGAGGAAACCACTAACTAACTTACTTGTCAGCCTTTGTCCTCTCCTGATCCACACAGTAACACCCCCCCCCCATGCTACATTCAGCTTCTGCCTGACTTCCCCATGTCGGCGGCGGGCGGCGGAGTAGTAGCTGGCTGTTTAAAATCACCCTCTGGTTTCTAACTCGGTCAGAGCCCCCAGAAACTATTACAGTCTTTTCGCTCCTGTCACTAAGACCTTCGGTTCTCTTAGTGCCCGCAAAACCATCCGCTTGTGTGGCGCTTTTCTGGGACCTGATATGGAGCCTCAGGTCTCTTGAGATCTATTCTGTTGACCAAGCTACATCCCACCCATCCCCCTTAGTCCCCACAGTCACCGTAAGACTTCACTGGTCTTATCCTTTAGTCTCCTCTAAGATTTGACACATCGATGAACCCTCCGTAAGCCTCGTCAAGTTACTGCAGATATGAATGAGTATCAGCTTAAAGCCCTGGGCTCCTGCTGTTCTGTTAGGCAAGCATTTGTTTCCATCATTTTGTTAATCTCTCTCTATCTCCCTCCCTCTCTCTCTCTCTCTCTCTCTTTCTCTCCCCCTCCCTTCCTCCCTCCCTCCCCCTCTGTCTGACTCACACACACACAGACACACACACACACACACACACACACACACACACGAGATAGGCAGTTAAGGAGAAAGGACTGGACAGGTTGCAGGTGAGTTTGGGCCTTGGTGCTCAGGCCCTCCTTCCAGGAAAGGAAGGAACTGAGCCCATAGAGCAGGTGCGGTCCTGGTGTACCTTAAGGATTCTGGGGCTGGGAGGTGAAAAGGACGGGCTGAGCTCAGCTTAGCGGTCAGAGTATAAGTCCTCACACTAGCTGAGTCAGACAGAGTCCAGACTTGACTTTGTTGCTTCCTAGGCCGGAAGGAGACTATGAGCAGCTTTCGGACTCTCTGGAGTCATGTCCTCATCTGCAAAGGGGAAAGAGAAACGACGCAGTCCCTAAGGAGACTAGGGAATAAATAGGCCAGCACATGTAAAACATTGCAAACAAGGCCGGACAGCTCAGTATGATCTACAGCTTACTGTGATATTCTCTTTCAATCTCACAATTTTTTTTAAGGTTTTCTTATCCCGTTTTATAGAAGAAAAGACTTAGGGTTAGGCTAGGGAGATGACTCAGCTGGTAAAGAGCTTGTCGTGCAAGCATGAAGACCCAAGTTTATCCCCAAAGGTAGACGTGGTGCCACGCACTTTTAATCCAGTGCTAGGATGGCAGGGACAGGTAGATCTCTGGGCTCACTGGCCAACAAGTCTAGCGCTGGGGTGCAGAGACAGGTAGGTTGCTGGGCTCACTGACCAGCAAGTCCAGCTCTGGGGTGCAGGGACACGTAGATCTCTGGGCTCACTGGCCAACAAGTCTAGAGCTGGGATGGGCGGCAGGGGCAAATAGATTTCTAGGCTCCCTGGCTTACTTGGAGAGAGAGAGAGACCCTGTCTCAAAACATCACAGCACAGACAAACACAAAGGTAGATGGTACTAAGATATGACAGGCAAAGTCTGGCTCCCACACACGCATGCACGCACATGCACAAACGCTCGCACATATTCATACGAGACTGTGGGTCAAAGAACTTACGGAGATGCTCAGAACTATTTGGGCAGAAAATGCCTGAGCTTGGGCTCGTACTGCTGTTTCCCTGAGAATCTGAGTCTCCTCCAGATGAAATTACTCTTATATGGAGACTCACAGCCGCCCTCCCCATTGCAGGCAGACGGCACCAAATGTTTACCATGCTGCAAACTGACCTTAGCCAGAGTCAGACTAGCCACAAAGCTGCAGCCCAAGAAGAGAAGGTAGTTGTGAGATTGTACACTGTCATCCCGCAGGGTAGAAACGTTCTGAAAGTTCTCCTGGCTCAGATTCCCCCCTGGAAGGGCAAGAGACTGTTTCCTCAGTGCCAGGACTCTGAGTCAAGATGACAAGATTGGAAGTGCCGTTGACAGAGTCCAGACCGTTGCTTTATGGCTGGAGGGGATGACATTTTATTATGTGCTCACGAAACCTCATCCAAGTGCGGCTGGATGTCCCGTCATGAGGGGCCAAAGAGGAAGATCACTGTGTGTCTTTCTCCCCGGGCCAAGGAGAAGGGTGTCCTTCCTCAGGACCAGTAGTCAACGCGAGAGGATCCCTCTCGGCCAGCTGCTGTGGAGAAGCGACGGCTTTTACACAGAAAGTGTCTCCGTGTTCTCGGGCCTTTGCAAAGCTCATATTGTCATGTCGGCTGGGTTGAGGATGTTTTAAGGGAACCTTGAAATGGTAGGAAAGGCACCACTGTTATTCCAGCCTGACTAAAGAGTGAGCTGAAAGCCCTCAGAGGGAGGACTGTTTCCATAAGCCTCAGTTTCCCTTCAGTAAGATGGTTCCACTTGGGATTCCTTGGCTTGCGTTTTCTTAGTCTGAAAGCCCGTGAACCACTGAGGGCTCAACCGTGGTGATGCTGCGTATAATGGCAAAGATGTAGGAACCAAAAATTATGTCTCACAAACAGGATCCGCACCTGTTCTAGAAACCCTCTGGTTTTGAGGCTGTCATTGCTTCCTTGCCCTGACTGCCTTGAATCAATCCCTGCCCCCGAAGCCAGCCGCCCTTTCCTCCTGAGAGTCCTCTTAGTTCTACAGATGTTGATGGATTTACACGCTATATTTCCAACCACGGGACTTCCGAGTCCCACCTTGTGGAACTCAGAATGAGGCAGTGAAGTCAGGACTATTCCCAGAGATTCCTTTCCTAGACTGGTCATTCCCAGACCATGATCTCTGGACCAGGAGCATCAAAATCACCATCCAACTTGTTAGAAAGTTTCTCGTATGCCTCTCCAAACTCACTGAGTTGGCAGGACTAGGTCTGCGTGCTCACCAACCTGGGCTTTTAATAAGACATCCTGCAGGGAATTGGGGTGCTTGCTCAAGCCTGAGAACCCCTGAACTAGCCCTCTAGGTACACACTGAACTGGTCTGAGACCTTCAGGGTAGGCTGCTAAGAAGATGATTTCAGCCAGGCGTTGGTGGCGCATGCCTTTAATCCCAGCACTCGGGAGGCAGAGGCAGGCGGATCTCTGTGAGTTCGAGGCCAGCCTGGTCTACAAAGTAAGTTCCAGGACAGCCTCCAAAGCTACAGAGAAACCCTGTCTCGAAAAACCAAAAAAAAAAAAAAAAAAAAAAGAATGATTTCAGCCCAGAGCTACAACTCCCTTGGAACCACAGCTTGGACCACTGTGGATATTTTTTTGTCAAATGTCCCAAGCATTGTGGGAACCACCCGTTTGTTTAGATAGGAACTGATCCAGTTTAGCACACAATTCTGCATGGACCTTCCAGGATTTTCTTCAAACCGTGATGCTTGGTGGGATGTTGATGTCGTGAGTAAGACTCAACAATGAAAATCTCAGTCTGAGCAAAAGCCCTTACTACCAGATGTTTCCAGGAGAAGAGAGCTTTCAGAGATTTAGTCCTCTGTGGAATCTCCTCCCCATGACTCTCTATGGTGAGGTCAAAAGCCAGATTCCCCGATCTCCCCGGCAGGTAGAGACCATGGGACTGTGATCCCAGAAATAAGTTCAGACTTACTTGGAGTGGGAAGGGAGGTGTGGCTTTTGGAGCGGGGTGGGTGGGGTGGGGGTGGGGACTGTCCTGGGCCATCCTGACAGTGTCTGGCTCCAGCCTAATGCTACATCCTGGGCTCGTTCAGGAAGATAAGGAACAAAGGTTGCTCTCATGCAGACTCAGCCTTTGGGTCTCAGAACTTCCTGGGTGTTAGGTCCCCTGCCCTCTTTGGGTGTGTGTGTGTAGATGCCTATGTCTAGTGCCAACTGAACTGCTTATAATCTCTAGCCCACTCTTGCCCAGCCTAGAGCTGTGTGTGAGGGCTGAGGAAGTCAGATGGGCAGGGGAGCACTTACGATGCTTGCACACTCAGTGTGAGGGCTGAGGAGGGAGGGTGGGCAGGGGAGCACCTCCGATGCTTGCACACGCAGCTATTACCTGTTGGCTCCTTGATCACAGCTGCCCTGAGAGGTGGGCATTAGTGTTATTTCTGCGTTTTCTCTTTTTTCTGACTCATGCAAGGCTCACAAACTCTTCAGCACCTCCACTCTCTCATCTCTGCAATGGGTGCAATCCTAGCACTCTCGGCAGCTTGTTCTGAGAGTGAAATTGGGTCGATGATGAAATCACTCCGGAAAAAGAGTCCAGGACATCTTGTGAATGTCAGGTTTCTGTAGCTCTCCTTTCTAGGTCTAAAGGCTGTTTGTGGGACCTCTGTTCGGAGAAGCTCACCTTCTAGGGACCTGGGCTCCCAGTATTTGGCTCAGATGTTATATGGGAATATGTTATATGTGGCTTCCTGCCAGGCTACTGGCATTGGGGGTAACCCTTCTTCTCAGACCGTTGGGACTTGTATGGCTGCAATGAGGGGGTGTGCTTGCCAGCTCTGGGTGACAAGTCACCACCTGGCGAGCTGGCCTGGACAGGATGACTTCACGGGCCTTCCCGCTCCCCGGTTTCACGACTGGCTTCGCCATCTCATTTTTTGGCCTTCTCTCTCAATCTTGCAGCTGTGGTGGTCGGGATTTAGGGCAAGAACTTGGGATCTCTTTTCTAATCCCTTTTGAATCCTGCTTGAGCTGCAAAGTCCAGGAAGGGTAATGGGGAAGGGGGGAGGAAAGGGGAAGGATTACCCGGCCTCAAGGCAGCGTTCTCAGCAGTATATTTTCTTCTGAGCTAAGGAAACAGCTGTAGCTCGTGACTTTGTGAAGAAAGCCTGTGGCTGGGGAGATGGCTCTGTTGGTTGAAAGGCTTGCTGCGGATGCGTGCAAACCTGTTTGGGTTTCCAGCACCCACATAAAAGGCTGGGCATGGCTTCGCATGCCTCCAGCCCTGTGGCAAGGGAGACGGGCGGATCTCTGGCCAGCCAGTCTAGCCAGCTGACGAACAGTCTGTCCAGTTGGTTCAGTGAGAGACCAGCCTCAAAAGTAATGTGGAGAGCAACAGAGAGGGACCGGCCTCTGACCCCCACACTCTCACCCCAAATAGGCAAACCCAAACACATGCACTCTCTCGTAAAATAAAAAATACAGTGATTTGTCTTGACTCAGTGTTTCTGTGGGTCAACGATGCCCTCTTTTGCTGTGAGACACCCAAAGAAGCACAAGGCATTTGTGGTAAAGAGATGTGTGTGTAGGTTGTGTCTCTCTTGTGGCCCCTGACTCTTTGTTCTTTGTTGCTGTTACGTTTTGTTTTATTTTGGTTTTTTGAGACAGGGTTTCTCTGTGTAACAGCTCTGGCTGTCCTAGAACTAACTCTTAAAGACCAGGCTGGTCTCGAACTCACAGAGATCCACCTGCCTCTGCCTCCCGAGTGCTGGGATTAAAGGCGTGCAGAGCTCAGTCACTGCTCCAAGAGCATCGTCCATCTTAATTCCTAGCAAAGGTCTGACCTCCGGACACCGTAGCTGCACCAAGCTTCTATTCCTCTCCTGCTTCACAACAGGGCTTAAATCTAGACACAAATCACATCTTAAACAATAACAGGCTGTCACTCACCTCTCTCAGAAATTCCAACAGTGCATTGGGTCATGTACCGGGAACCTCTGCCAGACTCAAACTCGACTGACCTTCTTTTCCAGGCTGAGGATTTAACGCAGGGTCTCGTGCATGCTAGGCACACGGCCTACCACTCAAGCTATATCCCCAAATTCTGAATCAGTCAATAGCAATCATGCAATTTCTCTACAAGAGATGTTACTTAATATGCTAAGATGCCATGCCATCTCTGACCTGTGTCCAGATTTCTGAGTCTGGATCCAAAGGTCTTTTAGAGTTGGCTTCATTATGTTCCCCACTAATCCCGACCAGCAATGCCCAGTATTCGGATGTGTTGTTACCCGCCACATTCATCCTGGCTAGGGCTTTGTTTGTGAGCCCCTCTCCATGTATCTTTCAAGCCAAACATTCTGTATTCACAAGGCAGCTCGGGTCTCATCTGTCCTCAATCCTTGATACCCTCAGTACATACACACACGTACTCTCTCTCTCTGGTTCTCTTTGGGAGAAAAGGTTGTGTTTATTTTTATTTTATGTGTGTTTTGACTGCATGTAAGCCTGTGTGTGTGTGTGTGTGTGTGTGTGTGTGTGTGTGTGTGTGTGTGTGTGTGTGCATACATTGGCCCTCAGAGGCCAGAAGAGTGTGTCAGGTCTCCTTGGAATTAGAATGACAAACAGTTGTTAGCCACTGTGTGAGTGCTGGGAGTTAAACCCAGCTCTTGTGCAAGAACAGCCAGTATTCCTCACGGCTGAGCCATCTCTCCAGACTCTCGTTAGAAACTCAGTTTAACACGTCTTCATCTTTTGCTGCCCTCCTAGCTCCGTCTTCCAGAACAGATTGCAAGTCGTTTGATATTGGGCCTTTTCAAGCATTTTCCAGTCTTCGCAATGTCCTGTCAAACTTAGGAATCATACTACATATAGTAAAAAAATAAAAATAAATTGACTCTTATAAAGGGTTTGACTGAAACTGCATTGGGTGACTGTAGATTTATCTTGCAAAAAGAAATTCCGTGTGTAGTTAAGGGTCATGATCGTCTAGTGTGCACAGATATACCTGAGAACCTCCCTGGTAAGAATAAAGCTGAATTTTGGAAGTTCTAAAGGTGACCCCGAGCCCCATGATTTTACACAAGGGCCAATCTGCATGGGGTCCTTACCTCTTGTCACTGTTTTCGGTCAGCTTGGCACAAACAAATACATACCTGCGAAAAGAGAAACTCAACTGAGGAATTGTCTCCATCAGATTGGCCTGTGCGGCATGTCTATGGGGACATTTTCTTGAAAGCCGATGAAGTAGGAGGGACCAACCCCCTGTGGGCAGTCCCGGGGATAAGAGAATTAACTGAGGAAACCAGGGGATGCAAGCCAATAGGCAGCATTTCCCCTACAATCTCTGCCTTGGCTTTCCTTGATGCTGAGCTGTAACCTGTAAGCCAAATATCCCCCCACGTTACTTTTGGGCCAGTGTCTTATTACAGCAACAGAAAAGAGAACCTGAACACCTCCCCCTCTGATACTTGTGACCCTCTGCTCTCCCTCCACCCCCAGAGAGCTCCTGTGAGAACAAGCGGGCGGATATGGTGTTCATCATCGACAGCTCCCGAAGCGTCAACACCCACGACTACGCAAAGGTCAAGGAGTTCATCCTGGATATCCTGCAGTTCTTGGACATTGGTCCCGATGTCACCCGGGTAGGCCTGCTCCAGTACGGCAGTACGGTCAAGAACGAGTTCTCCCTGAAGACTTTCAAGAGGAAGTCTGAGGTGGAGAGAGCTGTCAAGAGGATGAGGCATCTGTCCACGGGCACCATGACGGGGCTGGCCATCCAGTACGCCTTCAACATCGCCTTCTCGGAAGGGGAGGGAGCCCGGCCCTTGCAGGAAAATGTCCCGCGGGTCATAATGATTGTGACCGACGGGAGACCTCAGGACTCGGTGGCAGAGGTCGCTGCGAAGGCCCGGGACACGGGCATCCTGATCTTTGCCATCGGCGTGGGTCAGGTGGACCTGAACACGCTAAAGGCCATCGGGAGTGAGCCCCACAAGGACCACGTCTTCCTGGTGGCCAACTTCAGCCAGATTGAGTCTCTGACCTCTGTGTTCCAGAACAAGCTGTGCAGTAAGTCCTGTGCCTCTGCGCCACGTTTTTTTCTTTTTCTTTAAGGCCTCATTCTGTGTTCACGGTCGTGGGCTAAGGGAAATGCACCATTCTTCGGCGGGTACGCTGTGGCCGAAGGGACAGATGTTGAGCACGTAACTACACAAGTACAAAAGTAGCCTCAATTGTGAAGAGTGTAGTGGAGGAAGAATTCAGTGCATGGTGGGATAGAAAAACCCCAGGCCCTAGTCTAGGTCATGGTGTCACAAAGACTTACCTAGAAGAAAGGACATGTGTGCATGTGTGGGCGTGCACGCATGCGTGTATGTGTGTGTATGCACTTGTGTGTGCCTATGTGTGTGGGTGCATGCACATGTGTGTGTACGTGTGTGAGTACGTGCGTGCATGTGTGGGTATGCACACGTGTGTGTATGTGTGGGGGTGTATGCACATATGTGTACTGTGTGCATGTGTATGCATATGTGTGTGGGTGCATGAACATGTATGTGCATGTGTATCTGTGTGTTTGTGTGGGTGCATGCACATGTGTGTGCATGTGTGTGGAGGGTACATGCACATGTGTGTGCATGAACATGTGTGTGCATATGTGTGTGGGGTGTGTGTGTTTGTGCATGAACATGTGTGTGTGTCTGTGTGTTTGTGTGGGTACATGCACATGTGTTGAAGTTGGAGGACTATTTACAGGAGTTGACTCTCTCTCTCTCTACCTTGTGGGTCCCGGGATTTTAAACTCAGATCGTCAGGCTTGGTGACAGGTTCCTTTACTTGACAACCCCAAAGGACATTTAAACACAAAAGGCAGAAAGAGCAAGGCTAGGGTGAAGGATTCTCCCGCACGTTTAGCTGACTCGTGGGCATTCCCGAAATTGGAACGTGTGAGCTGTAGCAGGGATAGGAACAGAAGGCAGAAATCGTAAGAGCTTCCCCGTGGATTGTGCGGTAGACCAAGGAATCTTTGCTGCGCGATGGTGTGAGCGGCAGGTGCTTTATTAGCCAACGGGGAGACAAATGCATTGGAAGAACTGAGAAATTCAAGCTTTGGAATAGGACGAACAGCAAAGCCTTGTGATACAGTGCTTAGAAAAAAGGAAGCAAAACATACTTAAAAACAATGTTAAAACTGTTTCGACATGAAGTCTCAGTAACCCAGACTGGTTTCAAACTCTCTGTGTAGTGGAGATTGGCCTTGAATTTTTTTTTTCTTCTTGCTTATACCTCCCACACACCAGGATTACTGGTATGTGCCAGCAGGATGCCTGGTTTATGTGGGGCCTGGGGATGAAGCCCAGAGCATTGTACACGCTGGACAGGCACTCTCCTGACTGAGCTACATCCCCAGCCCCAGGGTGTATGTTTGATGTGTCTTTAGAAAAAAAAAAGTTCCCCTTGCAAGAACTAACTTCAAAAAGCAAAGACTCCATTTTCTCTTGACTCCAGAGTCAAATGATTTACTTAAGAAATCAATGCTATGAAGGAAAAATAACCTTCTCCTGAGCAATGTCAGTTGGAAACCATTCAGAAGTACCATTTCCCTGGCGCCACAGAGAGTCCGCATTGTTGTGGTGCACTGTGGCCTGCATTGACTGGAAAACTTTAATCAGGAGAACACGCTGCAAACGTTGCAAAGGTTTATGACTTTCAGTGACTTCAGCAGGATTTATGTTCCCCCTTTCCTGGTAATATAAGAAAGAAAGAAAAAAAGAAATTGGTTCTGTAAAGCTTTTGGCAGCTCCTTCTTGTGGACTGGATGGTTTTAATGGGCCAGTGCTTTTACAAGCGCTCTGCCTTCGTCAGCAAATGGAGAGATGGTAGGATAAGACAGAGGAGCCGCTCGGCAGCACCGACGACCCCCGAGCGGCCGAATGTGGACCTGGGCTGGGAGAACCTTTCTCTGTGGGCTTTAAGGCCATTCAGCAAAATTAAAAGGCAGTTTGGACGCGCCCCCTCCCCCCATCATCTTTGTCTAATCTGAAACCCTGAAGAAAACACTGGGTTATCTTGTTCCTTTGCATGGCCTGAGAAATGAGCCCCCTGGGACTCCTCGCATCCGCTTTGTTGAAATACAGCAGCTGAGCTCCGGGCCCTGTACTCCCAGGCTCTGCCGAGAGCGGCTCCATCAGCTATCTTGAAAGGTTGAGGAGACCCCAGAGCCTCTTTATCAACCCTGCTACAGACCACAGTAACGAACGTTCCTTAAGCGCACTTCTCCCTCGTGCCTTCTCATTTGATGCTCATGAAAACCAGGGAGGCAGGAGGGACCGCACCCGCCCTCCCTTCTTAACAGGTTAGCAAGCAGTTAGCTGGCTCAAAGTCCCTGCTCCTTTCGCCCCTTCACAGCCCAGGAATTGTAAATTCCTCTCTTAGGGCGAACCACTTTCTGAGGACAGCTCCCCCCCCCGGCAGGGAAAGAGGCTCAGCTGTCGGTATTCGCCTGATGAGGGTAAAATTGGGAAGGGACACCTGTGTAGGGCCAGGGCAGGAATGGCCGTGTGATGCCAGGTTAGCCCTTTGGGTTCCTTCTGCCTCAGTTACCTCATCTGCAAGACGGGGATTTCACAGGCAGTCGGATGTGGGGCCCCAGTCAACAAGCATGCACTGTTACAATCCCATACACTCTGGATCCACACGTGAGGTGACAGGCTTTCACTGCTGTTCTCAGTCAGACAACGGCTGTGAGCATCTTCAGAACTGCAGACGACATCTCCAGGTCCTGGAAGTCTCCTTTGCTCCTGTAGCATTGAAGGACACCATGATGACCGTAGCTGCTCACGCCCTGTTCCCTACGCTGTTCCGTTTAAACTCTGCCATCAGACAAGTATTCTTGTTATGCCCACTCGCAAAAGGGGAAACCAAGACTGAGAAAAAAAAACAAAAAAAACAGGCGATTCAAATAGCTCCCGAGATTCAGCGCCCAAGTGTTCGCTATCAGTGCAGGAACCCCAGGATGGGTGGGAAAATGCTCTCATATCTACAGTCCCCTGTAGAGCAATGGGGTGGAGAACACGCAGGTTCTTCATACCTAGGAGAGCCATCTGGACCAATGAGCTCATTCCAAAGAGCGCCCGGGTCTCCAGGAAAGCCTTTGAAATGAAGCAATAAGATGAATTGCTAACATTCATCGTTATCAATACTGCTAGAAACGGCGACACGCCCCTGTAGTCCATGCACTCAAGGCTGAGGGAGCAAGGGAACGGCTCAGAGGGTAGACACCTTGACATGGAAGCCCGATACCGTGGGTTCCATCCCCACAACTCCCACCCACAACAGCTGGAGGCAGCGGTGAGATGAGGGGCGGAGACTGGAGAATGGGCAGAAAGTCCCAGGGCCAGCAAGTCGACATAGCAGCACAGCAGGGATAAGCCCGAAGGTGAGAGCCCACGAGTAAAATGTGTCCCTCCACCTGTGTGTGTGTGTTATGTGTGCATGCTGTGTGTGTGTGTGTGTGTGTGTGAGAGAGAGAGAGGGTGAGGGAGACAAAAGAGTGATTGAACAGAGATACACAGAGAGAGAGAGAGAGAGACAGTGACTGAGACAGAGAGAGAGAGAGAGAGAGAAAGAGAGAGAATGAGTGAGCACTCACACGCAGGGAAAATAAAAAGGTAGATAGATAATGTTTTTAAAGGCACTGAAATAGGAGGATCTAGAGTTTGATGTTAGCCCGAGGCTGCATAGCAAGCCCCAGGCCAACCTGAGCTACACACAGCTTCCTCTCAAAGGCGTGTGCCTGAGTGTGGCTATTTGCTTAAAAAAAAAAAAAGCTCTTAGCATATGCAAACTCATTTTATTCGCACACCAAATGCGAGAAGTTAAGTGCTCTTATGGAATCAAAGACAGCTGCCTTGCCCAGAGTCACTCAGCTCTAGGTGGAGCAGTGAAGGGGAACCCGGTTTTATTAAAAAAAAAAAAAATACAAAAGCCAGCCCTGGTTCTTTAGCTGAATTCCCACTAAGGGGCCACGACTCGCAGTCGAAAAGTGGAAATGAACGGCCAGGCTTGGGGAATGGCCGCCACTGTGTGTGCACTGTGAAGGGACTGCTAAGGGTACCCTCTGGCAGGCAGGACTAGACAGAGAGGGGGTCCGAAGGCAGAGGCAGGCTGTGCCCAGGTGTACCCCGGGGTGGGAGCTAACTGTCACACAGTGACATCGCGTAGGCCCTCCTTGAGCCAGACTGTCCCAAGTAAGAACACTGGCCAGCTGTATGGCTATGAACCCGGGCACAGCAGCAGCATTATACCTGTGGGCAGTGACTTCCCACAGTGGCCACAGCGTGGGGGAACTGTGAGATCCTATTCCCAGGCCACCCTGGAGCCCGCCAAAAAGACTGAGAGACGAGAGTCCTGTGAATCAAGGTCCTTTGTACAAGCTGGCCAGACCCCACACGTCCTGGCGTCCGTTTGTGTTGCCCAGGAGCAGAAAACACTGACCAGCTCTCAAGGCTGAAACCCTCAAGTCTGCCTTCTGCAGTTGGGTGACTCGGTGCAACCTGGGCATGGCTTTTAAGGGGATCTCTTGGTTGTTGCTGGAGATTCTTTGTCCCGCCAGGTCCTATCATCCTTCTCAGACCCAAATAAACACATGGATACTATATTAATTATAAAACTGTTGGTCAATGGCTAGGACTCCTTTTTGGCTAGCTCTGTCTTAATTCCTATTAATCTATATATTTCCATGTGCTCTTCGCTTACCGGATAATGCCCAGACCTGTAACTCCTTCGGCGGCTACATGGCGACCATTCTGGCCGACTCCTTCTGCATTCCTTTCCCAAAATTCTCCTCATCTCCTAGTCTGGTAGCCCCGCCTATCTTCCTACCTCTATTGGCCAAATAGTGTTTTATTCATCTACCAATAAGACACATATATACAGAAGGACATCCCCCATTGTAAAGAGAAGCCTTCCTGCCAGCCTGGTTCCAGAGCCGCATCAGTCCCAAATAAACACACAGGAGGCTATATTAATTATGAAGCTGTTGACCGTTTGATTGATTTCTTACTGGCTATGTCTGACTTAAGTATTTACTCCATAATTGTTAATCTAAGTATTTCTCTTACCGGAGAAAAGGGTCTGGACTTCTTACCCCTATGGCAGCTACATGATGACTCCCTGTGTTTCTCCTTCCCAGAATCCTGCTCAACTCCTAGTCCCACCTATCTTACTTCCCTATTGGCCAACAGTGCTTTATTCAACAACCAATAAGAGACAGATTTATAGAAGGGCATCCCCCATCACTTGGTGTCTGTTTTATCAGCCTAGCTGGCGTTTTTGGAACCCAGGGCAAGGCTGTTCCTACCCTAACAACCCCTTCCCACTCAGGCACAACCTAAGGCGCTAATAGTGTTCTGAAGGCAGGTCTGCCCAAAGGCTACACTGCTTTCATCCTGTTGTGAAGGGGGACACAGGCCTGCGTAGTTGCTGACTTACATGCTGGGTAATTGTTCCTGTTGAGACCCCCCCCCCAGTCAGCTATACTGAGCAGAACACTCCCCTAATCATTCACACAGTTAAAAAAATACTTTTCTGAACAAGCTGGGTATGTTGTGTGGTGGTTCAAATCTATCGCCCCAGCACTCAGGTGCCTGAGGCAGAATAGTGACTTCTGGGTCTGTCTGAACTACGTAAACTCTTCTTTTTTTTTTTTTTTTTTTCTTTTTCTTCCTATTTTTCTTTTTTTTTTTTTTTTTTTTTTTTTTTTTCGAGACAGGGTTTCTCTGTGGCTGTGGAGGCTGTCCTGGAACTAGCTCTTGTAGACCAGGCTGGCTTCGAACTCACAGAGATCCGCCTGCCTCTGCCTCCCAAGCACTGGGATTAAAGGCATGTGCAACTCTTTTGATAAGCTGAAATAAACAATCCCTGCCTCAAAATTTTAGCTGTTCATATTTCCTTTCTTTTTTTCCCTTTTCTCTTCTGTTTCTTTGTCTTCTGTCTTTCAGACAGGACCTCACTATAGTAAGTCACATGTCTGCCTGCCTCTGCCTTCCGAATGCTGGGGTTAAAGGCGTGACGCACTATGCCTGACTGGGTTCATATTTTATTATATATATTTTTCCCATGGTCTAGGGATGTGACTCAGGTGATAGAGTAATTTCTTGGTCGTGGGTTACAGCTGCACTATTGCATAAAAACCAGGCCTGGTGGTAGACCCAGGCCTGGCGGTAGACCCTGCAACCCCAGCTCTCCGTAGACAGAGGAGGAAGGATCAGGACGTTCAGTTCAGCTTTGACTATAATTCAGTTTTATACACCACAAAGCAAATAAATAAACACATAAATTTATAAATCTAAGCCAGGTGGTGGTGGTTCACGCCTTCAATCCCAGCACTTGGTAGGTAGAGGCAGGAAGACCTCTGGTCTGTAGAGCAAGTTCCAGGAGAGCCAGGACTGCTACACAGAGAAATCCTGCCTTGAAAAGTCAAAGTAAATAAATAAAAATAAAATAAGAACCCAGTTCTGATACTGATTTAGACTAATGACTTATTCTTTCCTTGGAATAAAAAAAAAACTTGGTCAGGCTTAAACCTGGTACTTTATGAGGAATGACGCTAACTGGCTCATACAGCTCTGAGGCTCAGGGGAGGAGGCAGGGTACCACTTCCCTTTCAACAGCCCAGCACAGGCCTGTCTTAGAGATGAGGATGCACAAGGCCCAGATGCCACTCATCACCCGGCCGTAGGATTCCACAGATGTACAATTTTTACTCTGTCCGGTAAAAATGTTTGGGATTCTTTTGGTTGAGAGTGACGGAAATTCAGCTTGAGTTGGGTCTAGTGGCTAATTTAAGTAAGGAGCCAACCCTGGAGAACAGTTGGGTCTAGTGGCTAATTTAAGTAAGGAGCCAACCCTGGAGAACAGTTGGGTCTAGTGGCTAATTTAAGTAAGGAGCCAACCCTGGAGAACAGTTGCATGCCTTCTAGGGGACATGTTTGAGCGTCCTCAGCACAGCATTGTAAAAAGTGAAAGATTAGAAACTGCCCCCATGTTGACCAACAGGTAAATGTCTTAAGTAAAGTGAGAAATGACCATTGGGCCAATGGATAAAGCAAGCAGAGTTCAGCTACAGCCAGATGATTTGATTGCAATCAAAAAGGTTAAGCTGGAGCTCACACGTAAGATCCGATCTAGGAGAGAGTTGGTTTTCATTGTTCAAGGTGATTTTGCTCTGTGAAGTTACTGTGAACACTGAATTTATGGATATGGAATTATTTCTCTTACACAAAGTACAGTCAGGATCCATTTCAGTCTGCGTCTCCTGGTCAATTGACATTTTTGTCAGCTGGTCAATATATAATCTATTTGGAGACAACAAATTTAATATTATAGTTGACTCACTAACCTTGAGCACATGGCCCACAATGACCCTAACGCATTCTTATTACAGGATATGTGATTGCACTCTGAAGCCTGAGATTGTGTTATTTACATGAAAAACCTGTTTCTAGTTGTGGTGTGGCCCAGCCCTAGCACACACCTTTAGTCCAAGAGTTTTCTGCTTGGATATTGTAAACGGGATTAAATAAAGTCAGCCATACATCAAGAGAAGCAAGCAACCAGTTGACAGGAAGTGAACATAGGATTATTAAGGAAAAAAACCATAGAGAGTAAGGGGGAGTCGGGAGTACGGATAGAGAGACACACAGGAAGTAGAAGGGAGGGACAAACTGAGTTTGAAGAGACTTGTTTTGAGACAGTAGGAGAGAGGAGAAGGTCAGCTGGGTGCTTCCTCTGCCCCTCTGAGCTAGTAGGCTTTCACCCAGCATCTGTCTTCCTGAGTCTTCATCGGTAAAATCGAACTATTGAGATTTTACTAAAAACAACACGTTCTAGATTGAAGCTTATTTTAATATACCCATTTCCCCAAAAGGACGTATCATAGCTTTTTAGTACTCAGTTGGTCATTTCATACAGGAAAATTACCTACAAAACCCACAAAAAATGCAAAAAAGTACAGTGCTTCCTGGACTATGAAAACAATTTGCTATGAAGCGATGCTACCTTCTCCAACCCAGCTGGGGATATCCAGATCGGGGGACACCCCGCTGATGCCTCTCAACAACTCAGTGGATGCCTGCGAAAGTGCTGCGTTAAACTGGGGTTACAAGTACACTCCGGTGGCAGCCGAATTCACAGATAGGGAATCTGTGAATAATGGGGATCTGGTGTGTAAGACCTCTCATTTTAATATCTTTGGGGAAAAAAGAGCACATGTTGGAATCTGTGAAATACAGTGCTCGAGTCAATATAGATAGAATTTGTGATTAATGTTGAGTGAAAACCCAAGTCAGTAGATAGATAAACAGGTATACATGATGTTCCCAAATGTGTCAAATTAAACATCGTGACACCGTGAAGGACAGATCTCTTGGCAGTTAGGGGTACTGCCTGCTCTTTTCCAGAGGACCTTGGTTGAATTCCCAGCACTCCAGGGCATTTCCCAACCATCTGTAACACCAGTTCTAGAGGATGGATACCCTCTTCTGGCCTTCTCAGACATCAGGCCCGCATATAGTGCACAGGCATCCATGCAGGCAAAACACTCCTACACACAGAATAAAAGACAGCAACAAAAATCACCCCGATACTTTTACTTTGCTATGAAATGGGTGGTAGGTATTAAGTATTCGCCAGGCATTGAACACTGTGCTGGCCACTTTGTCAAGTTACTTCAGTTAAAGCCGGGCGTTGGTGGCACATGCCTTTAATCCCAGCACTCGGGAGGCAGAGACTGGTGGATCTCTGTGAGTTGGAGGCCAGGCTGGTCTACAAGAGCTAGTTCCAGGACAGCCTCCAAAACAATACAGAGAAACCCTATCTTGAAAAACAAAAAGACAAAAAAAGTTCAGTTAACCCTCACCAGGCCCTTATAAGGTCGGTGCAGTGTTTATCATCATTTAATATAAAGAGATTAAAATGTTCTCAAGGTTACAAAAAGGTCACCCATTTCACCCTGTAGTAAAAATGGTTGGACTCAGCCTACAACTTCCCTTATGAGGTTGGAACAGTTATGAGGTTGGGACAATATGTTCTAAAGTGTGCTGTTGTAAGAGTCTCGTTCCCCTAGCTCATATATCGTTGTCTTAGGGTTTCTATTAGCTGTGATAAAACACCATGATCAAAAGCAGGTTACAACTCTCAGGTCAAGATTCAACGCTGAGGGAAGTCGGGTCAGGAATCTGGGGACAGGAGCTGAAGCAGGGGTCATGGAGGATGCTGTTTCCTGGCTTGGTCCTCAGGGCTGGCTCTCCTTCCTTCCTTCCTTCCTTCCTTCCTTCCTTCCTTCCTTCCTTCCTTCCTTCCTTCCCTTCTTTCTTTCTTGTTGTTTCAAGACAGGGTTTCTCTGTGTAGCCCTGGCTGTCCTGGAACTCACTCTGTAGGCTGTTCTTGAACTCACAGAAATTAGCCTTCCTCTGCCTCCCAAGTGTTGGGATTAAAGATGTGCACCACCACACCTGACCCAGCTTGTTTTCTTATACCACGACCCACAAAGATGGGCTCTCAGATCACCCACCATAAGAAAATACTCCTCAGGCCAGTCTAGTGGGCACATTTTCTCAGCCACGGTTCCCTCTTCCCAAGTGACTCTAGCTCGTGTCCAGGTAACATGGAACTAGCCAGCATGCTTGACCATGGCATTCCTTACTTAGATGTGAAGAGGAGTGGTCATCAGTAGCTGTGAGGAACTACTACCTACCGGATACACAGACAGGGTCGCTCTTGAATGTCCCCTTTATTGTATTAGCTTCAGGAAGCTATTTTCTCATTTGGACATCTTTTGTTTATGAGAACACTTACATAATGCGTTCTGTTAACACCAATGCTTGTTCATTTTAAATGTGCTCAAGTTGTGCTGAACTGATTAAAGTTATAAACCAAGATGTTTAAAAAAAAAAAGTAGAAATCAAGAATTGCATGAGCTCCAGACAGCTTATGTAAGAATCGGTCTGCCTGAAGCTTAGGTGTTTTCAGAAAACAGATGCAGGAATATTCAATGTTGAGGGGTTTCATAATTTCGGCATTATGAAGCATTTAAATGCATTTTTATCCCAAAATTTTTCACACTTAATGTAGATTTAAAAGTACATCGCTCTTAGGATTTGTCATCTTGGGGGACTGTGGATTCTTTGGCATATCCTTATTGAATCAGTAGCTTTTTCCCCCCAGATCCACTACTGCCTACTCAAGATTCCGCATTGCATTCTGGAGTTAGAATCATTTCTGGTGTTTCTGCCTGTCAAATGGTGTCATTAAGATGAACCTGAAATTTCTGGATTTGCAGGTCCAAAATCAAACAGATATCAGCCATTTCATACGGTCCAGCCTGACGCTGGTCCCCTTTCACCTTGCATGATCCTTTTTGTTTGTTTGTTTTGTTTTGTTTTTCGAGACAGGCTTTTTCTGTGTAGCCCTGGCTGTCCAGCAACTCACACTGTAGCCCAGGCCGGCCTTGAACTCACACAGAGATCCAGCCGCCTCTGCCTCCCGGGTGCTGAGATTAAAAGGCGTGCGCCCCCACCGCCGCCACCGCTGGCCATGGTCCTTTATTTTCTCGTTGACGCTGACGTGGTTAATCTGTCTGGTCAACTTAGGGGGCGGCCCTCCCTGCTGACCGGGAAGGGCAGTTAGCTTCTCCTTGGGTTCAGCCCTCTTCCCCAGAGGCTCCCGCTGCGCGTTTGCTGGATAGAAGGAAGAAGCCAAGGGAAGGGTGTCACCGTTGACTTTCTTTGTCGTCCTTTGCAGCGGTCCACGTGTGCAGTGTCTTGGACCACGGCTGCGCCCACTTCTGCATCAACACACCTGGCTCATACACCTGCAGGTGCAGGCAAGGGTACATCCTCAACGCGGACCAGAAGACTTGCAGAAGTAAGGCCGCTTGGCGGGTGTGTCACTGTTGCTTGTACTTTAGCTGGGTGCCTCTTGCTCACCCACGGTTCCTCTCCCAACCTGCTTGCCACCTCCCGAAAACAGCTTTCGTATTTCCTGGTAGCTCCCCCAACCCTGCCATCACAGGGCCTACGCCTGGTGCATAGCAGGCCACGCCGGGCAGTGTGTGTGTGGAATGTTTGATGGGCATGGTGTCTCAACTCTGTGCTGCTTCTTGGTGGGAGCTACCCATGCGTCTTTCCATCCCAGCTCCATTAGCTGGGTCCCACAGAGCTGTTTTTCCGGCTTTATCCTCTTCCCAAAGCATGGACCTAGCTAGAGTGTGATTAACGTCAGCTTGGAGTGGTTATGCACAATCCATTTTAGAGGGGTGCAGGTTCTGGCTGCTTCCGTGATAGACATTTCCTTGTTATAATTTTTAAAGGGACAAACAAATACAAAGAATTTATATTGGAGCCTGGCGTTGGTGGCGCACGCCTTTAATCCCAGCACTCGGGAGATAGAGGCAGACGGATCTCTGTGAGTTCGAGGCCAGCCTGGTCTACAGAGCGAGTTCCAGGACAGCCCCCAAAGCCACAAAGAGAAACCCTATCTCGAAAAACAAAACAAAACAAAAATTATATTGTTCTTTTTGGCCTGGCTCCCAATACTAGACAATATACTGATATTTAAGCCATCAGGAGGTACTCCAGGTCTTCAAGGACACAACTACACAGCAAGTGTATGCCCATTTATTATTATTATTATTATTGTTGTTGTTGTTGTTGTTCTCCTTATGTTATAAGTGTAGTCATTGCTTTGACCACAAAAACTGGACTAGGCGCGCAAGGCCTGAGAAGACCGTCTGCGGGGAGGCAAACAGCTCCTCTCAGTCTGACGCGTAGTTCATGCGATGCGAAATTGTTGTCATACCACATGGCATGCAAGCCAGCACTAATGGAAAGCAGTCTGCACAAATGGCTGTAATTAGCGCTGCATTTGGAGAGCCAAACCGCAGTTTCCACTTTTCAGTTTCAGCACTGAGTGGTTGACGGAAGGACCTCCCGGTTCCCCGATACTAGGTCCTATCTGCCTGGCTCTCTGTTCTGGGCCCCCAGAGGCAAGAGAGCTTTGTGCCCACAAGCTCCTCTGCGACCCCAGAACTCAGCCGGAGTCGTCTCCGTCTTTGGCTGGAACCTTGGACACTCTCTCAGGTTCCAAAGCTAAACTCAGTCAACAGCAAATGCATTTCCTGACGAGCCAGGGGCGCCTGGGGTCATCTAGAATCATTATGCACCTTGCAGCAAACGACTTGAACATCTCTGGGTCACCCTGTCCTCTTCAGGTTCACTCAACCATCTTGACCACTCTCTTCCTACCCTCCCCTCTTTGAGGAGAGCAAAATATTCTGTGTCCCGTGGCCCACTCTTGGCTGGGATCTGGGAAGCTACGAATGCCCATTTTTCCATGGTGTGGCTTAACCATGCCATAGAAGTCTGACACCAATCGTGGTGGTTTGAAAGAAAAATGGCCCCCAAGGGGAGTGGCACTATTAGGAGGTGTGGCCTTGTTGGAGGAAGTGTGTCACTGTGGGGGCGGACTCTGAGGTCTCTTCTGCTCAAGCTTCCCTCAGTGTGACTTCCTGCTATCTGCAAGATGTAGCACTCTCAGCTCCAGCACCACATCTGTCTGCATGCTGTGTTGTTCCCCGTTGTGAGGATAATGGACTCAGTCTCTGAAACTGTTGAGTGAGCCACCCCAATTAAATGCCTTCTTTATGAGGCATTTATGTGGTCCTGGTGTCTCTTCACAGCAATAAAAACCTTAACTAAGACACCAATAAATAAACAAACAAATAAGTAGAAGTAAAGCTGAAGAGTTCTCCTTCGCCTGGGCCCATTGTAGGTCCTGAGGTCCTCGCCTGAGGGAAGTGTCTAGCCTTAGGGAAACAGGAAGTAGCTGAAGCAGAGCTCTGCGTACGGCTGCAGCACCCAAGAGCTTGAAGCAGGTACTACCTGGGTTTTAAACAGAGGGTTGGTGAGGGAGTGTGGACATCCCAGGTAAAGAAGGGACAGAAACTTCAGGGGTGACTCAGAAATCCAACTCCCAGAGTCCTCAGAGACCCTGCAAGTCCATGGTTTCTCTTTGCTCTGGTTATTTGTTTGGCTTTTCGAGACAGGGTTTTTCTGTTTAACTCTGGCTGCCCTGGAACTCTGTAGTCCAGACTGGCCTTGAACTCAGAGATTCACCTGCCTCTGCCTCCCAAGTGGTGGGATTAAAGGCGTGCACCACCACAGCCTGGCTCTCTTTGGTTTTTTTTGTTTTGTTTTTACAAAATGCTTTATCTACTTTATTTTATGTGTATAGGTGTTTTACCTACATAAACATCAGTGCGCCGTATGCATGACAGTGTCTGTGGAGGCCAGAAGAGGGAGTCAGATCCTGGAGAACTGAAGTTACAGATGGCTTGTGAGCTGCCATGTGGGTTCTGAGGACCAAGCTTGGCTCCTCTGCAAGAGCAACAAGTGCTCTTAATGTCCAGCCATCTCTTCAGCCTCCCCTTCCTCCTCCTCTCCCCAAAAGCTTATTGTTGTTTGTAACTGTAGGCACATCTGTGCCATAGAGGCCAGAGGTATTATTTCCCCTATGAGCCGTAGTTGCAGATGGTTGTGAGCCTCCTGACGAGGGTGCTGGGAACTGGACTCGGATCTCCGGTAACACCAGTACGTGTTCGTAACCTCTAAGTGAGCTCCCCAGCTTCCTTTTTTTTTTTAAACCTGGTTTCACTATGTGAGTGAAGCTAGAGTCCTCCATCCTCCTGCCTGGGTAACGGTCTTGCTCCCATCCCCCTGAATACTGGAATCACAGGTTCGCATCGCTGTATCTGGCTTCAGGTCTACAGCTTCAGAGAGCTTCTTGCTCTACCGCTGTTGCCACCAAGGTCCTAAAACCATGGGCAGGGAGGGCCTGGGGAAAGTGGGGGAACTGGAGAGTGAACTCAGTCTTGTCCTCTGCCCGGGCCGTAGTTGCCCTAAGGCTGTTACCGTCCATCCTTTCTGGCACCAGCGGTAAATGCGCCCACTTGGTCTTGTCTGAAGCACATCCTGCTAGCTCAACTGCCTTTCTGAAATGGGACTTGCGAAACGCAGACCTCAGGTTTCAGCTTGGACCCGGACACTGTCATCTTCTGGCTGTGACTGCCTCAACCGCACCTGCTTGTTTAAACTCCCTGACCCTCAGTTTCCTCACTTACTGAGTGGGACCGATGGTCACAGAGTTAGAACTTAACCTCTTAGATAGGCTGGTGTTAGCCTCTGTGCTTGGTCGGTCTCTGGGATGATGGATGCTGTACCAGGTTAAACCTGAGCACCCAGTGACCCCCTGCTTTTATGCTGCCTCCCTGCGGACCCCAGCACAACTTGCCTGAGGTGAAATGAGACACAGCTGGGTTCCGTTTTTGTTATCCTGCTCTGAATGCAGCTGGATAATCTACCAGTTAAAAAGGAATGTGGATTATGCCTTTTTTCTGATGCACCTCATGTTCTCTAAGAAGTGCTTTCCCCTCACTCTTTCCTGTGCTCACTGGCAGGTCCGACTGTCTGTCTGTCTGTTCACAAGTGTTTGGACATAGAAACATACTAGGTTGCATGCAAAACACTAGACATCAGACAATGATGAAACAAGCAATGCTACTCCTGTTTGGAGCTCTCCCACCCCCTTCTCTAAGTTTTTTGAGACAGAGTTTCTCTGTGTAGCTGACTGTCCTGGAACTCACTCTTGTAGATCAGGCTGGTCTCAAACTCACAGAGATCTGCCTGCCTCTGCCTCCTAAGTGCTGGGCTTAAAGGTGTGTGCCATCAAACACCCAGCTCTTGCCTGTGTTTCTATTTAAGGAAACCTTATTGAGTATATATTGTTGGTTCACCAACATTGAAATTACAGCTGATCACACCATTAGCTATGCCTGATGAGGCTTATCTAGCTAGCGCACTCATTTTTTTCTCCCACGGTGCACGTTGTAACCTCCTTGCACTTAGGAACGCTAGACAGTACTACTTTGGAGAACTGTTTCAAACAGCAAAGTCACCAGGAAAATGCACAAAAAAAAAAATGTGGCACTAGATAGACCGAAAACAAGTTGTGTGTTTACAAGATAAGGGCTGAAATGAGAAGGCAAACAGAGCAGAAGTTCCCTCAGCTGGGAGCAAATGTGTTGGGGGACTTGGTGCTTCCTTATCTTACAATGTGTCTATGAATGGCAGAAAATGACAAATTATTGATTGGGAGATATAAGTCAATTTTTAGCAAGTAAGCAAATTCACAAATATGCAATCTGTGAACAAAGTACAATTGATTAAAACTTTGGAAAAAATAAACAGAATTGTAGGTTTTAGGCTATCTGATTTCAAGACTATTTACAAAGCAGAATATAATCGAAATAATATAATGCAATCAAGATTGCAGGCTACTATTTTTTAAGTTTCACCATGCAACAAAATCTTTGTTTTAAGATAATGTAGTCTTGATATAAATATATACATTTTGGCAATTGGAACAGAATTTACAGTACATAAATAACTCTTGATGCCATATGAAACGAAATGACTTTTTTGAGCAGGGCATGAAAGCAATCCAATGAGGAAAGTATATGCTTTTTAAAAGTTACAGCAAAAATTGGATATATACATGCATGTACTTCTATAATATTTTGCCATTAACACATACCATGTAGACAAGCAATTCAAAGTGGATTTCAAGATAAACATTAGAATAAATACCTTTTTTTTTTTGGCTTTTCAAGACAGGGTTTCTCTGTGGCTTTGGAGGCTGTCCTGGAACTAGCTCTTATAGACCAGGCTGGTCTCGAACTCACAGAGATCCGCCTGCCTCTGCCTCCCGAGTGCTGTAGAATAAATACTTTTAAATATCCAGGTGAAGATACAAGAAAATCTTGGTGATCCCCAGTTTAGAAAGAATTTCTTAAGACATCAAAAGAAAAAGAAATCAATGAGCTATCAAAATTAAAACATCCGATCTTTGAGTTACACTGCTACTAAAAAGAAAAGGCCAACAAGACTAGGAGAAAATATTTTCCAAATGTGTCCACCAAAGGACTTCAGAAATACATAAAGAAGACAAAACAACCCAATAAAAGTAGACAAAAGATCTGATTAGACACCACACCAAAGATGGGTTAGAGCTGGGGGTGTAGCTCAGTGGTAGGATGTTTGTATGATGCGTGTAAGACCCTGGGCCCAATTCCAACACAGAACATAAAATGAAGAAGGCATGGATGGTGAAGAAGCCCATGAAAGAATGTTCATTGCTGGCCTGTAGGAAAATGCAAACTCAGACCGCAGTGAGGTACCACTACATATTCGCTAGGCTGGACACATTTTTTAAAAAAGATCTGATTTTTATATTTATTTGGCGTATGCATGCACCTGGAGACCATAAAAGGGTGTTGGATCCCCTAAAACTGGAGTTATGGACAATTGCAAGCCACCCGACGTGGGTACTGGGAACTGAGCTCAGGTCCCCTTGAAGAACAGCAAACACTCTTAACTGCTGAGCCATCTCTCCAGGCCTAGAATTTGAAGAGTGGCTGACACAGTCAAAACCGGGAGCTATCATACACTGTGTCTTAGTTACTTTCCTATTGCTTTGATAAAACACCACAACCGAGGCAACTTTTATAGAAGAGTTTACTGGGGGATTACAGTTTCAGAGGATAAGTTAGAGTCCATGTGTTGTAACTTAAGAAAAGCAGCTCGTGAAAGATGCCATGATACAGGGTTCGAGCAGAGGTTTTTGTTTTGTTTTGTTTTTAATTAGGGAAAGGGATCATAAAAATGGGAAAGGAGAGAGTGAAGACTGGCCTCTAGAGACAGGAGAAGCAGGCGAGAGGAAAGAGGAGGAGAGAGAGAAGAGTGGGAGGTGGGCAGGGCCTTTTTAAAAGGGAACACAGTGAATGTGCACAGGTGGTGCTCTTAGTGGCTGCAGCTGAGGGCGTGTCCTGTCAGGACCCCTCGGACAGGCCAGTGCAGATGTCTGAATGCTTACACCATGGCCATCGTGTCAGAGCACATGAGAGCAGACAGGCAGGCACGGCAACGGATCATTGGCAGAGACCTTATGCCTTGATCCACAAGCAAGAGTCAGAGAGAGGTAACTGGAGATGGCATGGGTTTTTGAAATCTCAAAGCCAGCTCCCAGTGACATACTTTCTCCAACAAGGCCACACCTCCTAATCCTTCCCAAACAGTTCCACTTCCTGGGGACCTGGGGACCAAGCATTCATATGTGTGTGAATCTACTGGGCGTGGGGGGGAGGCGTTATCCCTCAGACCACCACATACCGCTAGTAAGAGTGTGAAGCCTGGATGTGTACCTAATAGGACCCTACCATTCCACTTTGGTAGTTAACCCAAAGAAGTGAGTCACGTCTAAAGATTTGGACACAAGTGTTCACACCCACTCACACGTCCTCCGTTGAGTGAATGTGCGACACACTGTGCTCAGGCACACGTGGCCATACAGCACAGCGATGAGGAATGAATTCCGCAGCCAGTGTATCTCAGTGTAACCCAGCCACACGAAAGGAACTAGATGTTAAATGGAACACTTGCTGTGTAATTCCATTTCTGTAGAACCTTACTTTTTTTTGGTTGCGAGCCTAGCCTTTAACGGCTGAGCCACCTCTCCAGCCCCATTTCTATAGAATCTTAGAAAATGTCATCCAATCCATACTGACAGAGGGCCACATCAGTAATTGCCCTGAGACCAAGAGGAGGGGGTTACAGGATGAATAAAGAATTGATGATAGGCTGGAGAGATGACTCGACAGTTAAGAGCACTGACTACTCTACCAGAGGACCCAGGTTCAATTCCCAACACCCATGGCTGCTCACAACTGTCTGTAACTCCAGTTCCAGGGGGCCCAACACCCTCACCCAGACACACATGCAAGCAAAACCAATGCATATAAAATTAAAAACAGAAAAAAGAACTGATGATTATGTTTGCCATCCTGATTGTACTGATGACATGTTGGTAGGCCCAGCTTCTCAATGTACACTCCTTATTCTTGTCTTTTTATTGGGATGCGTTCTTCACGTGTAGCCCAGTCTTGTGTCATAGGCACAATTCTTCTGCCTCAGCCCCGCCCCCCAGCTTGAGACTGTGCTGTATGTAATTTGTCAACACCGAATTGCAACACAACAAAGCTAGGTTATAATCACAGCGAGCGTTAAGAAGGTAAGCGGCACTCAGGCAAAAAGCTACGAGAAAATGAGATTATGCAGAGAGTCTCGGACTAGACTGGGTGGCTCACGGGGAAAGGCTTGGTTGAGGTGCCGAGGGATCAGAAGAGGAACATGTGAGCTGGAACACGGAAACTCAAGCAGGGCTCCAGCTGTGTCTCTGATGACTGGAGGAGCGGTACATGCCCGTCAAGGGCAAACTTGCAATTAGTCCTGCATAGTAAAGTCACAGTTGGGTGCGACATTAATGTGTGCTCTGCACTACAAGGCAGGTAATGACGCAAAGATGCCGCTCATTTCCTCTTCCCCCTTTGTGCTCCTTCCTGTGGGCGGGTACTTTCACTGGGCCTTCTCGTGTATACGCGAGGCTTAAGAAACTTATCATTTGTAGCTCTCCTTAATGCCCCCCATGCGGTGCAGGATATGGTTTGATTCCGTGAGCACCACTTAATGCCTGCAGAATGAGCTGGACTGCAGCAACAATTTGTCCCAAGGATGTCTTTATGCCGTAAAGTAGGGTTGGTGGGTGGGTAGTAGTATGGAGGCTGACGGATTTCTCCACAGAGAAACATGGTTTTGAGAACCAAACTGTGGGGTCCGGGAGCTAGGCCACACAAGTGCCTAGAGAAGGAAGATTATCGCTCAAGGGAAAGGCTGGGCCCGGGCATATTTGTTGGTGGTTATTGACCTTAAATATTGAGATAATCCTAGAGGAAGGAGAGGGTGCGTGGAAGGTGAGGGTTGGGGAGGGAATGTTGAAGCAGTTCACGGGCAGGAGAAGGGACAAGGGGTGGGAGAGTGAGCAAGACAGACGATTGTACAGACAGACAACACACACACACAGCAGGGAGGGCAAGCGACCCGGGCATCAACTGCAGAAGCCGAACAGTGACCCAGCTTCCGCTTACAGCTCCCATATGAATACTCAGAACAAGGGCTGGGAAGGGCAAATCCTGCTGCCCAGTTTCCTAACCCTGTCTGCCGAGCCTAGCATTGAGAGACCATGCGTGTGCATCGCCGTCTGCAACTCTGGCTGTCTTGGGCACAGAGCTGAAAACAGAAGAAATCTGGGGCAAAGAAGAAAAAAAGTCCCATGGGAGAACCGAACTGACTAAACACGAAACAACGCTAGTTTTGAAAAGATTCCGGGGGGGGGACGAGCCTGAACCCTGTGCTGCTGCTCTGTGTCACAGTCTCCCACAGGCACCAGACTTGGGCTTCCACAAGTGTGGTTCCCCAGGAGGGCAGCATGGCTGTCTAGGCAGCAGATTGTAGGAAATGCAGGTTCCCTGCCCTGCCTAGACCTGGTAAGTCAGGACCTCCCAGCAGGGCCCACAAACCACCTGTGGATTCTGTGTGTGTGTGTGTGTGTGTGTCTGTGTGTGTGTGTGTGTGTGTGTGAAAACCATGATGATGTGATAACTTTGGAATATTGAAAAGCGCTACTTTCACCAGGCGTTGGTGGCTCAGGCCTTTAATCCCAGCACTCGGGAGGCAGAGGCAGGCGGACCTCTGTGAGTTCGAGGCCAGCCTGGTCTGCAGAGCGAGTTCCAGGACAGCCTCCAAAACAATACAGGGAAACCCTGCCTCAAAAAACCAAAAAAGAAAAGAAAAGCGCTACTGTCACACGATGGAGTATGATTTCATTGATTACTTCATTCACTCCAGGGTCTTTTCTTTAATGTGTACATTTGTGGCCTAAAGCTATGTCTGTGCATGACTTTGTGTCCTTGGTGCCCGTGGAGGCCAGAAGGGAGCTCCAGGTCTCCTGGAACTAGAATTAAAGCTGTTTGTGAGCCACCGTGGGGATGCTGGGTCCTATTCTTAATCGCCGAGCCACCTTTCTAGCCCCTTGGGTTTTAGTATTTCGTTCTGGAGACTTCCCCTTCTCGCTTTCCTTATCCCCAAAGGAACCCAAAATCTTGCAAGTGAATAGGAGACTTGATTCAAAGACTTCTGGGGGAGAAAGAATCAGACCCAGCTGGGGCTTGCTGGAGAGGGCAGCTTTGTTTGCTCTGGGACTTTGGGTTCATTTTGTTTCTTTGAGCAGAGACTGCACAAGGCTGATGACTCACATTTACTGTTGAGTCTTAAAATCCAAACTGCAGCTGTCAAAATAAGATTAGTGCCTTCAGGCACGCCGAAAGAAAGGGGACAGTCCCCAAATTGTGGGCTTGGGTTTGACTTGCCTTTGTAGATCTCTAACCCAGTTGTAAGCTTTTAGGTTAGGCAGGCAGAGACACAACCGCGCCCCCACCCCCCAACCCCCCCACCCCCCGCCATGTTGCCAGAGGATCGAAATCACAGCTATGTTAGCTCTCTCCTCTATCTTGCTGTGGTAAACAGTTTCTGACTTCTTCGTCTTGGGTTAAACACAAGGAGGAACTATTAAAAAAAACAACAACCAGCATGCCTAGTGTAGATGTTCATTCGCTTCAACTCCAAAGGAGAAATTGAGCTGTCACCGGTCACTAGCATGCGCTGTGGCTTGCCTAACGTTCTGAAATGCCCACAAGAGCCGTCTGATTAAGCCCTGGGTGGGGTGAGCCAGGCAACCACAGCCTCAGGCTCCCCTCCTCCAAGGTAAGGAGAGGCACATCCCGAGTTCTCCGGGCTGAGACCCAGAACAAGATCTGGATATGAATGAAGGGAAACGAATCCAGGGTGCATGTGACCCTCCAGGGAGACCGTATGGGTGGATTGCTAGCTCACCCTAGCTAATTGATTTCACCTGTGCTTGCAGCCAGCCACTCCAGTAAAATTCTCCGGGACCGATGAGAGACAAGCAAGTTATGCTGACCGAGGCTGTGTGCTAATAGCTGCCCACTCCCCCACCCCCTACTAACATCCCCCCCCCACCCCACAGAGAGATGAAGCTTGAATCTGGCCTGGTCGTTTATTACAAGCTCAAAAAATGCCAGTGTGGCTGTATCTGACCAATTTAGCAGACCGAACTTAGCCAAAGAGACTTTTAAAATATCTCGTAGATGTAATATCCCTGTCTGAAGTGTCCCCTAAGTACCCAATAAAATGAAACAGTCTTTATGGAATTGCGACTTGGGCAAATCCTGTCTTTAAGGTCATGCCTGTGTCAAGCAGACCTTTCTCCATCCCGCCTCAAGACAGGAAATGAGGACACTGGCGTTCGTTACCACCCACTCCGGGCCACACGCTTCTCCCACACAGTGTCGTTGGGCCCCTCGTCTGTGATATGCTGGTCAGTGTTTAACTGTCTTTCTAGACAGAAAGGCTCTGGCTTGCCATGTCCACCAATGCCCCTAGTGTAAACACTCCCACTGTGGCCATTTCATGCTGCCAGCGTAGCTTCACGGGGATGCTGAGTTGGGAAGAAATGCCCATCACCTGTTCTGGGTGTCCTGACTCCAGCACACCAACGGATTCCGGAGTAGACTCTCAGCTTGTGATGGTTAGGGATTTTTTTTCTTAGTCTGTTGGATTCACTATTGCTTTCCTTAATGCAGTAAAAAAAAATTCCTGAATGAACGAGTAGACCAATTCTGCCATTCACAAACATACCTGGTACCATGCTAGACGGCTGAGCTGTAGTGCGGAGTCAAACGAACAGTCATGAGGACGCGTCTTGCCCTGTGTGACAGGCAGGGTAGGTTCGTGTCACCTACAAATTAAGCATGATATCATTAGCGTGTCGAAAACTGCAGAGGGGAAACTGCCAGGAGGGACTTAGCAAGTGACAGGTGAAGTCGCCTCAGAAAACATTACTTTAAGATGTGTCCCAAAGGAATACATAAGAATTGGGTAGGCAAAAGGCAGGCAAGGAGGGGGTGAGAGCATTTGAGGTTAAAAAAAAGAATGGGGTGTGCAGAAGTCCTGGGGCGGGAGAAAGCTTGATTTGGAAGATAAGGAGGACAGTACAGATAAAGCAGGAACAGTCGAGCAGTTTGAGCTAAGACAGGAGAGGGGCCGGGTAATTGTCTGGTACTCTGTCCCATGTAGGTTTTGGATGTCATGATGGAGAAGCGGGAAGCCATTACGTATGCCGGGCAGACTGTTCTAGGCTAGACTAGACGCCAGCCGGCCAGGTAACGGATTACCTTGGTTGTTGAGTTGATCCTGGCTCCTCTTGGCAGGGGAGGTTAAAGAATAGCAGCAAAGAACACTGTCTTAGGGTTCCGTGGCCGTGAAGAGACACCATGACCACAACTGTTATCAAGGGAAACACGTCATTAGGGCTGGCTTACGGTTTCAGAGGCTTGGTCCATTATCTTCATGGTGGGAAACGTGACAGCATGCATGCAGGCAGAAGGCACTGAGAGTTGGTTTACACCTCCATCCTCGGGCAACAGCAGGCGTCTGTCACTCTCGAGTGTAGCTTGAGCAGAGGAGACCTCAAAGCCCGCCCCCACGGTGACACGCTTCCCCCAACAAGGCCATGCCTCCAAATAGTGCCACTCTGTAAAGAGAAGCATTTTCCTTGTCAGATGCTTTGGTTTTTCCCCACCAGTCGCCTGGGCTCTGCCGCGTTGTAGTCCCCAAATAACACACAGGACGCTGTATTAATTATGAAGCTGTTGGCCATTTGCTTGTTTCTTACTGGCTAGCTCTGACTTAAGTATTTATGCCATAATTGTTAATCTAAGTATTTCTCTTACCGGAGAAAAGGGTCCGGACTTCTTACCCCTATGACAGCTACATGGTGACTCCCTGTGTTTCTCCTTCCCAGAGTCCTCCTGGACTCCTAGTCCCACCCATCTTGCTTTCCTATTGGCCAACAGTGCTTTATTGACATATACACAGGACTTCCCCATCAGCACTCCCTATGGGAACCATTTTCTTTCAAACCACAAGTACCAAAGTGTTGCTTGGATCTGAAGGGCACATAAGAGGCGGGGGGGGCAGGGCACCCACGAATTCCAAGTTTCTGGGACCACCCTCTGCTAATCTGAAAGGGAAATTAAAGATGGCACTCATGGTTTGATCCAAACACCACAAGAACACCCACACTTCTGGGTGTTGGCTCAGCCCCTCTCTGAGTCTACAGCCCAGGTTAAAATAAATTAGGAACACCCAAGAAGCCTGTGTTGTTTGTGTGACACAGATGTAGGATTTGTGTACTTATTTATCCGACAAGTACTTGTTGAGCAACTCCAATGTGTCAGGCACTGTAATGGGTGCAGACAGCTAGACACAGATTCCCTGTGTATCATGACAGTGTTCCTGGTACCCCAAACTAGAAACTGGTACCCACACATCCTGGACCCGAGTGCGTTGTGCTGAGGATGAAGAGAGACACGGAGATGTGGAGAATCTCATTTCCATCTCCCTCACCTTCCCAGGATCTCATTTCTGTTGGATGAAAGGGTTTCGGGGAATTGGGGACATCTTCGTTGGCAGGCGGGGCACATGGAGCTTGGTCTACGTACCTTCGGCCACGAGCGTTTATGAAACACGAGCACGGGGACAATGCAGGAGGCTCTGGGGAATCAGATGGAAGAAACAAGTTCATGCTCCACCGGGTCAGGCAGATGTGTGGCCAGGCTTCCAGCACCGGGAGGAATCGGTGATGGCCGCAGGACCCGGAGGAGGAAGTCTTGGATGAGATGACGCCCGACTGAAATCACAAGCCGTAGCTGGGGCAGACGGACAGGGGAGGCGGAAGGCCGTGCCAGGATAACACGGCCTCTCCCATGCCCCTGAGTCGTTACCTCACCCTCCAGTGAAGTCCATGGGGGTGGGGGGGGATAAAAATTGTTTTTCAAAAGTGTGAGGAATTGTCCAAAAACATCTGTACTCTTTTTCAGATGGAAGGGGTCGCTGCCAGGAAACAAGAAGTCATTCTTCTAGAACCAAGTTTCCATCTATCCCTTTGTCTTTGTTTAATTAGATTAATCCCTCAATGGTCTCCCTTGGGTCAGTACAAATCACCCGTGGCCATAAATCCCGACGTTCTAAAAACAGTATGAAAGAAAAAGTCACACAGAGCCAACTGGCAGCAGGCTCGCTTTCTCGGGACAATTCTTCTTCAAGAATGAAAGCTGTAACCCTTCCTGGTCCTACCACGTCTCTGCAGTCTCGTGTGTCTGGAGAGGAGGCAAGGGTGGCAGCCGTCACTTCTCAGACTCGCTGCAGAGAGAAAGCTGAGCCGTGGGGTCCCAGGTCCTACGAGGAGTCTGAGCAGTGCCTTCCCTCTGAGGACCACGAGGACATTTGTTTTTTGTCCCTGGGGTTCAGTGATTCTCGCCTGCTGCATGCCGGGGTCTTTGAGGATGTTTAGCAAACACTGCTGCCAAAATCCTACCCCTGGCAAATCTAGTTTAATGGAAGGGGTGTATCTTGGCATCCGGAGAGGATATGGGGGCCATATGTGTGCCAGAGGCTAAGGTGGTGTTCCACCAAACAGTCCACCTTCTTTTCCTTTCCTCTCCTTCCCTTTCCTTCCCTTTCCTTCCCTCCCCTCTCCTCCTCCTCCCCTTTCCCTTAACTTCCTTTCCTTTTTCCTTCTCTTCCTTTCCTCTTCCCCCGCCCCCCCAGTCTCACTGGGACCTGGAACTTAACAGTAAGGCTCCCCAGTGCTGGGATCACAAGCACCATGTGCCTGGTTTTTTACATTCCTTGGCATTGAATTCTGGTCCTCCAGCTTGCCCAGCAGGCACGCTACCCTCTGAGCATCCTAGAGGTCCAACATCAGTGTGTTTATGGAAGGGCTCCAGAAAGTTCTAGTAGGCAGCTGTGTTAAGACTCTTCTGCTTCGGTAGACAGGGCCACACAGTAATTCCTTGGACTTTGCAGAGTCCTGGCCTGACCAGGAAGAAATCGGCATTACCTCTCCGTCTGCGCGGTCTGTCCTACAGGGGGAAGGTCTTCTGGTGGAAAAGCAAACCTTACACAGTGCCTCCAGGACTTGCTGCTCCATTGCTGTCTGTGAACCAGGCTGACCTGTGCTGGGATTTGGCTTCGAAATGCTACTTTTCAAAAGCTTCTTTTGTGTCAGGAGGTGATGGCAGCACACCTTTAATCCCAGCACTCGGGAGGCAGAGGCAGGCGGATCTCTGTGAGTTCAAGGCCAGCACGGTCTACAGAGTGAGTTCCAGGACAGCCGGAGCTGTTACGTAGAGAAACCCTGTCTTGGGTGTAGTGAGGGGAGGTGTTCTTTAGTAAGAGACTAATTTTCCTCCTGTTATAATAAAAGCTCTTCTTAAGAGTTTTGAAGACATGCAACTGTACGTAAATGAATATGAATATGAAAGCCCTCAATCCCACCCCTTCTAGCTCTTCAGGGTTTCTAATGGCCCACAGGGGGCCAGGCGACACTTGGAGTAGAGGGAGGGGCTACAGATACTCTTGCTGCCCTGCAGAGATGGCTTAGGAACAGTCGTAGCCAGTGAGCTGGGACCCCAGCAGCTGCAGGACTTGGTGCACAGTGCTGGCCACCTACAAAAAGGGACTTAGGGTCTAGTAAGGAAGCCCATGACTGCCTCACTGCATGAACACGTATGACCGCTGATATCATGATACATGCCAGGAAGGAAGAGAACAGGTGTGTACTGACTGACAGCCAGCGAGCAAGGCCAAAGGCTCTGAGCACGTCAGTCAATCTCCTCACAGCAAGAGGCAAATTTCCCATGGGTCCACAGGCCCGTCAAAGCCCGGCCACATCACGGTTCTCAGTCAAAGCAACAGTTTTCGTTGAGCAGTGCTGGAAGTCGGGTGAGGTCCCCAGAGCTGGGAATATCTGTGACAGATGCCGCCAGACATATCACTTGCAAAAGCACAAAGCACGGTTTGGATGGAGTCATGGGTCTCTCCCTTGAGGGTGGCCCTGCCGTCTGTTGAACGGAGTTCGACTCCTCAGGCTAGTGGAGGGCCCTCAGCCATCTGGTGTCTGCCATCTTTCCCGCCCCGTCTGCCACTTTCCAGGGAATTCCCAGAGCAGAACCCGACTGCCGAGTCCGTCTTCCGTATCGGCATGTCCCCTCAGCCTCCGTTCTCCTTAGACCTGAGCATTTTAATATGTGACAGTCTGGGTTTTCCGTTTATTTACTTTATTTAGTTTGGTTTTCACAAGATAGGGTTCCTCAGTGTCACAGTCCTGGCTGTTGTGGAACTTTCTTTGTAGACCAGGCTGGCCTCGAACTCAACAGAGATCCACCTGCCTCTGCTTCCCCAGTGCTGGGACCAAAGGTGTGCGCCCTTGCTGCCACCACCCAGCTCTGTAGTGGCATCTTGCCTTGCCAGTGACCTTGTAGTAGTGGCCACACCCTTTGGGCGTGGTTTTAGGTACAGATGTGACCCCTTAAGGGGAGGAGCTGGTGTGAGCTGCTTTAAGTTGTGGGGAGCATTGGAAGGGCAGAGACTGCATCTTCTGGAGCAGGAAGACCATGGGCGGTTATTTACTCTTATCTGTGTAAGTCCCTCCCTTAAAAAACACCTACTTATCATTTATCTCGGGTCTGGCGAACTCATTTAAACCCCTGCCTGCAATTGGCACCCAGCGTGGGGCTCGAACCCACGACCCTGAGATTAACAGTCTCCTGCTCTACCGACCGAGCTAGCCTGGTCACTGGCAGGGCAAGATGCCACTACACAGCTCTAATTTATATTTTTTAAGCTCAGGCTGGAGAGATGGCTCCCTGGTAAAGAATACTGGCTGCTCTTCCAGAGTGTCTGGGTTTAGCTTCGTGACAGCTCACAAGGGTTGTAACCCCAGTTCCTGAGGATGCCTTCTTCTGTCCTCCTGGGGCACTCCATTGTCATGGATACGGTGCGCAGACACACAAGCAGGCAAGCATCCATACCCATAAAAGTAAAAAGTAAAAGAAAGTGCTCTATTTACTTAATAGAGATGCTGAGTCAGGTCAGGTTTTATCTCTTCATCAATGTATTGTGTTTATCTAAAAGGACAATACAAAATTCAAAGACCAAGTAGGTGATGTTACTTGTGTGTGTGTGTGCCTGCAGATGTGTGTACATGTCTGCAGAGGTCAGAGGACCCCTCCCTTGTTATTCTTCAGGCACCGTGCACCTTTTGCTCAAGGCACTGTCTATTTAGTAATATATACATGGGTTTTTTTTTTTTTTTTTACGAGACACCGCCTACCTCTGCCTCCCGGGTTCTGGGATTAAAGGCATGCGCCACCACCGCCCGGCTATACATGGGTTTTTGTGGGTGGTTTTTTTTTTTTTTCAGACAGAGTTTCTTTGTGTAACAGCTCTGGCTGTCCCAGGAACTCACAAGAGATCTTTCCTGCCTCTGCCTCCCAAGTGCTGGGACTGATAGGATTAAAGGCACGTGCAATCACCACCGGGCAATGAAAGCCATTTTAGCAAGAGATAATGATGAGGCTGGGGAGGCAGCCGAGCCACTAACAGTGTCCCGCAGAGGACCCGAGTCCAGTTCCCAGCACCATGTCGGGCGCCTCACAATGTGATGTCAACTCCGGAGGATTGAAACCCCCGACTCTCTGTGGGCAGCTGTGCTTGTGGGCACATAGAAACAGGCACTCATGGTGAAAAATAAAATCAAGCTTTGTTTAAGCGATGCAGACATTTTATTTTTTTCTCCTAATTATGAATGAGAATACTTACCTGGCAGGAGAGATACCGTGATGATGAAGGTGGTTTTCCCACGGTAAGGCTTATCCATTGCACTCTGGATGAGCCAGACCCCTACAGTTTCCCCTCAATTGCATAATTTGTGGCAGTGGGGGACTGCATTTGTGGTCCCCTCTTTAAAAAAAAAAAGTATAGCCAGGCATTGGTGGCTCATGACTTTAATCCTAGCACTCGGGAAGCAGAGGCAGGTGGATCTCTGTGAGTTCAAGGTCAGCCTGGTCTACAGAGTGAGTTCCAGGACAGCCTCCAAAACAATACAGAGAAACCCTGTCTCAAAAAAAAAAAAAAAGAGTATAAATGAGAGTCAGGGACTGACAGAGCTTTCTGGATAACTGAGCTTTATCACACTTTTTAACCAAAGGAACTTCTCTTTAGTGTATGCAGTCCCCTTTAATGCTTTCTGGCTTTCTCTGTTTTGTTTTGTTTTGTTTTTTTAATGGCGGGACTGTGGGTAGAGGTAGTCATTTCACGGCAGTGGCTGAGCACTCTCCTTGCCAGGAAACAGCACCATCATGTCTGCCCCTTAGTGCCAAGGAGAGGCTGAGTCAGTGGTGGGCTGAAGGTGCCTTTAACCTTTCCATCCTCTCCATACTCCTATGCCCAGGGCAGGAGACACGCCCATGCACTGTGGTGTGTCAGTGATTAGCTAGCTCAGCACTTTGTGGATGTGTGGTGGTGACTAGTTGACTCAAACGAGACCGTGAATAGTCAGTCACTCCTCCGTCACTCCCTGAAATCTCCCTTAGCTCCTCTCGTGGTTGCTTTTGCTTGACTTCCCCGTTTTCCTCTCCTGTTACGGGGATCAATGTGTAGAGTCAGTGCATGGAGAACTTTCCAGACCTCTCCTGTAGTCAGAACAAGTAGAGGAAAGGTTGATGGGACCTGGGGATGGAGGTTGTGCTTGGAACTTGCCATGAGGACTTAGTCAGTGACCTAGTGCTGTGAAGTGACATCATGACCACGGCAAATCTTTTCTTCTTCTTCTTCTTCTTCTTCTTCTTCTTCTTCTTCTTCTTCTTCTTCTTCTTCTTCTTCTTCTTCTTCTTCTTCTTCTTCTTCTTCTTCTTCTTCTCCTTCTCCTTCTCCTTCTCCTTCTCCTTCTCCTTCTCCTTCTGCTTCTCCTTGTTCTTCTTCTTGTTCTTCTTCTTCCTCTTCCTCTTCTTCTTCTTCCTCGTTCCTCCTACCTCCTCCTTCTTCTTCTTTGTTTATCTGTGTAGCTTCTCAACCTCACAGAGATCTGTCTTCCGAGCGCTGGGATGAAAGGGGTGTGCAACTCTTACAAAAGACATCATTCAACTGGAGCTGGCTTGCAGGTTATAGGTTTAGCCCATTATCACCATGGTCGGCAGCATGTCAGCATGCTGCTGGAGGAACTGAGATTTCTACATCTTGATTGGCACACAGCAGGAAGAGAAAGAGAGCGCACTGGGCCTGTCTTGAGCATTTGAAACCCCAAAGCTTACCCCCTGTGACACATGTCCTCCAGCAAGGCCACACCTCCTAATAGTGCCATCCCCTGTGACCAAGCATTCGAATCCGTGGGCCTATGAGGGCCATTCTTTTTATTTTATCTTTTTTTTTGGCTATCGAGACAGGGTTTCTCTGTGGCTTTGGAGGCTGTCCTAGTTCTCACTCTGTAGACCAGGCTGGTCTCAAATTCACAGAGATCCACCTGCCTCTGCCTCCCGAGTGCCAGTATTAAAGGCGTGCACCACCACCGCTTGGCTTTGAGGGCCGTTCTTATCCAAACCACCACCACTCCCTGTTTCCAGCAGAGTGGTGACTCTGTAGCTCCCTTGGCTGCCTTAATCAGCATGATGTTAAAGGCTACACAAAGCAAAGTCATCTCCTGTAACTGATGATGCTGCGTTTGCCCTAAGGCTGGGAATGATGCTTATGGGAGCTTGTAGACGCTCTTGCTCACAACTCGGCTCTCATGAGCCCTCAAAATACGCTCAAAGCGGAAAATACGACGTTGATATTAACTAAAATTATTTACAGAATTTCTATATAATTCCAACTTTGAAGATAATCTCATCAGCAGGGCTGCAGTGGCGCACGCCTTTAATCCCAGCACTCGGGAGGCAGATCTCTGTGAGTTCGAGCCCAGCCTGGTCTACAGAGTGAGTTCCAGGACAGCCAGGGCTACACAGAGAAACCCTGTCTTGAAAAACCAAAAGCAAGGAATGTTTTTGTGTACACTAAAATGTATACGGTGTCAGCAGTGGCCGCTCAGTGTGGTAAGACTGCAGGTGGATTTTCCTCTTAGGTGATTTGCCCCACGGTTCTCTACGATGAGGATATATTAAAACGTGCGGCGTTATTCAAGGTGACCGCAGTGAGCGCTATAGAGTTGATTTGCTGTGGGCCCGGCCAAACACTTCTCTTTCAATGCTTGTGTGCTAATGGTGCGATTTTTGCCTCAGTCCAGGACCTGTGTGCCACAGAGGACCACGGCTGTGAGCAGCTATGTGTGAACGTCCCGGGTTCCTTCGTCTGCCAGTGCTACGGTGGCTACACCCTCGCCAAGGATGGGAAGCAATGTGCAGGTGGGTGTCTCTTCAGCCCTGCGTGCCGAGGAAGGGCGCATACGTCTATAGGAAGGAGAGCAGCAGAGCGCAACAACATGTACAAAACCCGGAACAGTCCCTTTGGGTTCTGACGAAGTAGTCGCTTCTTCCGTCTAGCTTTTAGGTAGAATTCGAGCATTAGAGACTTCGTTTTTGCTTGAGGTCAGTATTTGCTCATTCTAGATCCTCTGCACGAAGCTTGTGCTTATGCTGCTCTGTGTAAATATATAATTGCCTGTTTACCTCACGGCTTGGAACGGACTGGGCTGTGGGAGACTCCCTTTGTACACTCGTAAAAATTCGTCACTCGAATTGGTTTGGTGAAACACTGACTGGCTGATAGGCAGGCAAAAAGAATAGGCTAGACAGATAAACTGAGGATGCTGGGAGGAGGAAGGTTGGCGTCGGAGGAGACACCAGAAGATGCAGATGAAGCAAAGATGTGTGGAAAACGAGGTAACAAGCCACAAGCCACTTGGCAAAGCGTAGATAAGAAATATGGGTTAATTTAAATGTTAAAGAGTTAGGCGGCAACAAGCCTGAGCTGTTGTCCCGAGCATTTATAATTAATGGTAAGCCTCTGTATTGGTTATTTAGAGACTGGTGGCTAGGACAGGAACTTCCACCAACAGGGCAGGGTGGATTTGGAGCATAGTCTGGGGACCTAACTATACAGCTCATGTGTTGCATATGAGATTTACTTGGTGATGGGTAGAGGTGTTGTGTAGTACCTCAAAGACGCCGGTGGCCTTATCCTTCATTTTGGACCTGCAATTCAGTGAAAGGCCCAACTGTATGCATTGACATCATAGTCAGAGGAAACAAAAAGCCTCAAACACAAGAGTCAGAAAAGGGATTCCTACAAGGTGCTTAAAACTGCAAGCACAGATTCACAGTTAAACACTCTCCGGACTCGGCCACTCCACACTGAGTGATCTGCTGAGAGACGGGTGTAGTTTTCCTTAGCCCTAGCAGAGCAGGCCAGTAAACCCCAACATGTGTGCAGCACTGAAGGCTGGGTTTAAGTGAGTCCACCAGACCCAAGATAAATGACAATTAGGTATTTATTAAGGAAGCCCTTACACAGATAAGAGTAAATAACCCAATGCGGTCTTCCTGCTCCAGAAGATGCGGTCTCTGTCCGTAGGACCCTCTCTGTAGCCCAAGAGAGCCCCTCCTCTCCCCTCCTCTACCTTATAATGGGTCAAATCTGCACCTGAAACCACGCCCAAAGGGTGTGGCCACCAACACAAGATGGGTGGGAAGGCAAGAGGCCAGTACACAGCACCTTCCTGATTAGCTGTAATTCCCTTGCCTGACCTCGCTCATCGTTAGATTTGAAAAAAAATACCCTCATCAGAGATCAGCAAACAGAATCGGTTTATTGAGCCTTAGGGCTATTTATTTGGCATGGGGGGTTGTTAATTTACTGGTGGTGGCCATTGACAGAGTGGCGGGGTATTCTGTAGGCCCCTCATCAGAAAGGAAGCCATTTCACCACCAATTCTTATTATTTGCTTTATTAGTTTTTATTGGACGACTCATATTTAAAGGAAGAGAAAGCCACTGCTAATGATTCGTTACATTTCTACCATACTCTCCCTAAAAATGTCCACTACGAAACATTTGTCCACGTTGATCGAGAATAAGTTATGCTGTTTAGTTTTGTCACTGTTTTTTTTATCCCTTCCTGTTGTTAAATAAGTAGGAACTTTGTGAATTGAAAAATTAAAGATAGAAAAAAAGGAGGAGGGTCTAGGCCCTGCCCTGGATGAAATGACAGACTATGGACTATGGGGAGGGGGTGTTGGGGGCATGGTGGGAGGGCGTGGGAGGAGGGGAGGGAAAGGGAGAGGGACCTGGGATTGACATGTGAAGCAACCTTGTTTCTAATTTAAATTTTAAAAATAATAAGGAAAAAGGTAGAAAAGGTGGGGATCGGAGCCCTTGTGAGGGAGGACAGGGAACAAGTGTCGAGGAGTCTGGAACACGGTTCTGACTGACTGAGTCGAGGAGGAAATGGAAGAAACTACGAGCTTATGGAGTCGCAGGGCATAGACGAGCAGGAGGCCAGCTCATGGGAGGTTGGGAAACTCGAGGGTAGTGGGGGACCCAGTCCTCTCTGTATTACCAAATGATTGCCTAATTGTCCCAGTGTGGCAGAGAATCTTTGTGTCTCTGGGGATTCTGCTGTGAGATTGAAATTCCACGTTTGCTGAAGAGCAGAAAGAGTGAGCGAGAGAGAACTTGTTGCGGTTGCCGGCAGAAGTGCTGGGCCGTATTCATCCGGACGGGTGTCTTCCCTGCTGACGCTTACAAGCGTGTACGAAAACGTCTTGGGCTGGAGAGATGGCCCAGCCGTTAAAGGGCTAGGCTCACAACCGAAATGCCAAGAATGTCTTGGCTGTTATTAGGCGGTCAAGCAGGGGAATGGTAAGCCAAGAGGAACTGTGTATCCTGATGTGACCCAGCATTGCCATCTTCACAGCTCTCCTGGACAGCCACCGACCGAGCCTCTGTGGGAAGCGGATGTGAGATGAGCCCCCGGTAGAGCTCTGTGGCCAGTAGCCTCAGTTAGGGAGTCAAATCTCTCAACCGTCACGACGTGCCACGGTCTGTGTTGAGAGAGCAGTGAATCGTAGGGCCCCTGGGGGAGGACAGAGGGAGAGAAGAGAGACACCCGAGGAGCTAGGCTAGAAGATCTGTACATAGAAGGAAGAGTAGCCGTTGGACAGATGAGCAACCAAGAGCCCACGTGACGGGCAGTGGGGGTTTGGAGGTGGAACCGTGTTTTCAGTATCGAAGCTACACAAGCAGCCTAACAAAGGCACTAGTCTCAAAGACGAAGACTCCAGGGGCTACAGAATATCCCAAAAACAGAACAAAGAAGTCGCCTCGTGATGTCTTAAGTAAGATCATAATTTCGTGTTGGGCTGCTTCATGGCTATCCTGGGTTGGACACAACTGAAATCTCATGACGTTGAGCTTCTTTTATTTTTTGGAGGGGTGGGTGGGGGTTCCGAGACAGGGTTTCTCTGTGGCTTTGGAGGCCGTCCTGGAGCTCTTGTAGACCAGACTGGTCTCGAACTCAGAGATCCGCCTGCCTCTGCCTCCCGAGTGCCGGGATTAAAGGCGTGCACCACCAACGCCGGCTATCAGGGATCATTTCTGTAGGAAGCTGAGCTTCTGAGACTGAGGAGAATGTTACAGTGTTGGAAGAGAGATGAGAATGGATTCAAGGAAAGACAGCCTGGAGTTTTAAGCAATGCAAGGTTGGAATTATGAGACAAGGCAAGGACATGTCAGAGAGAGAGAACAGGAAACAGCCCAGGGCAGGAGAGAAACTTCAAAAGCCAACAATGCAGGCAGGAAGCGACATGTTTTCCCCTCATTCCTTTTAATGTCCATTTAGGGTTTTTTTTGTTGTTGTTGTTCTATGTGTCTTCACTTGTTTTGAAGACATCCGGACCTTCAAGCCTGACATCCCAACTCCCGGTGAAACACGTCTTTATTTCATGTAAAGCTCTGAGCTTTGGTTTCCTCGTCCACAGTGAGGAGTCATAACACCTACCGCATAGGTTTGAGAGGATTAATTAAGTACCGTTCCCGGCATGCACTAGTCACGATGGCCATCATTTCCTGCCCGTTGATGAGGAGTTGAGTGAGCCGTGGATGGAGGACTGAGCCTTTAATCTCAGCCACATACAGGACGCAGGAAGAACCAAGGGCAAGAAAAATTATCTACCAACGATAGGCTAAGGCTGTGGGGGCGGGGGAGAGAATGTGCTCGTGAGGAACTGTAGACCGTGACGGAGAGGGAATCTTCAGTCGTGTCCTGTTGTTATGACAAAGCATCATGGCGAATGCCCATCTTACTTAGTCTTTGTCTCTGGGGACGGCTGGGTGTTTTTTTCACACGCCGGGCAGAGCCCGGATATGGCAAGGTTCACTCGTGACTCTGGACTTTAGCCCTCTGCCTGGACGAGACATGATAGCCAGGAGTGGCTGTGATCGTTCCGTCTGTGGAGGAGCACATCGAGACTCCGGGCAGAGAGGACGGAAGGGATTTTGTGGCCGTAGGTGAGGATCTAGAACAGTGGAGAGGTGTTGGGGGAAGTCCTGTGCATTTGTCAATAAAGTACTGTTGAGCCTATAGGGAACCAAGATAGGAGGGACTAGGAGTCCAGGAGAACTCTGGGAAGGAGAAACACAGGGAGTTCGAGATGTAACGCCATGAGGTAGGAGCCCGGAACTATTCTCCGGTAAGAGACATACTTAGATTAACAATTATGAGGTAATTACTTAAGTCAGAGCTAGCCAGTAAGAAACAAGCAAGGCCAACAGCTTCATAATTAATACAGCCTCCTGTGTGTTTATTTGGGACTGATGGGGCTCTAGAACCAGGCTGGTGGGAAGGCTACTCTCAAAGAAAAAGCTTCTCTTAACAGAGAGGCTGCCGGCTTGGAGAGGAGCTGCATGCATCTGCCCCCAGCCTTGGTCTTCCTTTACACAAATACAGTTTTGCAACTAAGGAAGTTATGTAACAGATCTAACATATTTAGCGACGGATGCCAGAGCTGAGTGGACTAGATAGACCTCCCAGGACCTTAAAACTCTTTGAGGGTCACATGACTGAAAATGGGTTTCTTCACATCCAACTGCTGAGTGGTGGCCTGAGCTGCCATCCCTAAGTGGCTTGGCAGTGAGTGAATGGATAGCATTGAAACCTTGAGGTTTTTATAGACTGGGGTCTTAGGAACCTACAGTCACTGAGTCCTGTCTTAGTGCATACACAGAATAAAGCAGCATGAGAATCAAGGCCTGGGAGAAGCTCATCTGTGAAAGTGTCCTGTGGTTGGCTAAGGGATGGAAAATACACACTGAGCTGGGATATCCTCCACTACACACTGAGCTGGGATATCCCACACTGCACATTGAGCCGGGATATCCTACACTACATACTGAGCTGGGATATCCTTTGCTACACATTGAGCTGCGATATCCCACACTACACATTGAGCTGGGATATCCTACACTACACACTGAGCTGGGATATCCTACACTACATACTGAGCTGGGATATCCTCCACTACACATTGAGCCAGGATATCCTACACTACATACTGAGCTGGGATATCCTCCACTACACATTGAACTGGGATTTCCCACACTACACTTTGAGCCAGGATATCCTACACTATACACTGAGTGGGGATATCCTATGCTACACATTGAGCTGGGTAGGCATGGTGGCACACTCTTGTAATCTAAGCACTCAAGAAGCATTGCTATGGGTTCCAGGCCAGGCGAGTCTACGTTCTGAGACTCTATTCCTGCCTTAAACCCTAGCCTAGTCTATGTTCTGAGACTCTATCCCTGCCATAAAACCCCAAAACAACAACTCCATCTCAAACATCTACATATATACAAATGTATCTAAATTGTTTTTGTTTAAAAACAAGTGTGCGTTTAATGATAGCTATATTTACTAATACTTTCAAAATGTTAAGTAGGCTTATTTGGAAAAAATATGATATTTAAAATCTTGGTTGTATAATTAATTCCCGTGACATATTGTCTGATTTTTCAGTTTGGAATTCTTTAAGTTGGCACAGGATTTGAAAAATTCTGAAAAATCATCTGGGGTCAGAATCCTTGTTGATGTTACAGGGAAAAAAATGTTCCTATCTTTTATATTTATAACAGCGTAAAATTGCTGTTCTCATAGCAATTTTGATCGGCTCATAACCTCAAGACTCTCTAAAGCTGTTGGCTTAATTTTTATGGCATGTGCAGTATGTTCTTGCTTTTTAACAGAGGCTTTTAAAATTTAGCATGCATCAGAATCCCCTAGGGGCTTGTTAACACAGATTCGAGGTTCCCATACCCAGAGTTTCTGATTCCACTTGTCTAGGGCAGGTCCTGAGAACTACTATTAAGGGCAAGTTTGCAAATGATTGTTGATGTAAGCAGTTCACAGACCACACCCTGACAACCACGCATGCCTTATAGACATGCCACATGGTCTGTAGAAGAACAAAGGTGTTCAAGAGCACAAGCGTTCCAGTGCAGTTACTTTATAAGCATACATCAGGGTAAGATATATACAGATAGTCTAATATGCAGCGGCTCCAACTGCCTCTGCCAAATGAAATCCCAGAAGTCTTAGCAGAAAGGAAAGCATTGATTTGTCAAGAATTGGTTATGAACACTCAGGGAAAGGAGTTTATCTGTCTATCTATCTATCTATCTATCTATCTATCATCTATATACATATATCATCTATCTATCATCTATCTATGTATATATCATCTATCTATCTATCCATCATCTATCTATATATCATCTAGTCCTATCACTTGAATGCAGAAAGAATTTTCATTTCTCGTTTTGGAACTCTGCTTTAGCAAAAAGGCTACAATCACTAGACATATACAGTTTGGAGTGTATGCAGTGTGTGTGTGTGTGTGTGTGTGTGTGTGTGTGTGTGCGATGAGTATATGAAGTTTATGTATATGCAGTGAGTGTGTGTATGCAGTGTATATGCAGTGTGTGTGTATGCAGTGAGTGTGTGTAGGCAGTGTGTATGTGGTGTGTGTGCAGTGTGTGTATGTAGTGAGTGTGTGTTTGCAGTGAGTGTGTGTATACAGTGTGTATGTATGCAGTATGTGTGTGTTTGTAGTGTGTATGCAGTGAGTGTGTATATGCAGTATGTGTGTATACAGTGTGTGTGTATGTGTATGTATGCAATATGTGTGTGCGTACAGTGTGTATGTGTGTGTATGCAGTGTGTATGTGTGTGTATGCAGTGTGTGATTGTATGCATTATGTGTGTGTGCAGTGTGTGTGCATGCAGTGTATGTGTGCATGCAGTATGTATGTGTGTGTATGCAATGTGTATATGTGTATGCAGTGTGTGTGTGTATGCAGTGTGTATGTGTGTGTATGCAGTGTGTGTGTGTGCTGCAGCAGTCCTGTGCAGCACTCCCATCTTCCCTTCTGTGAGGCAAGCTCTCTGCACACTCCAGCTAGCTGACCTCTGAGCCTCCTGCCATAGCAGCGCTGGGGTTGCAGATGTGATCCACCGTGTCCACCTTTCTTTCCATGTAGGCTCCAGGGGGTGACCCAGAGCTCTATGCCTGGCTGTATCTTTGCCTCCTGAGCCACGTTCCTGCCGTGTTCATCAGCCACACTGCTTACGGCTGACCGTAGTGTCTTCATCTTAGCTTCCTTACCTCTGTAAGCCACGGACTCCAATTCTGAGGTCGAGAGTGCTTTATGTCCTTGAAACCCACATGTCTCTTTGGACCACACCACTCTCGTCTCTACCTCCCTCCCTGCTCTGCACTGGCCCAGGGCATCTTCTCACCTCCTGGTCCTATATTTACCCTCTTCCCCTGGGATGCTCACTCCTGAGTGCCCTTGGGGCGGGTACCTCACTCAGGAATGCCAGCCACCTATGTGGAGAATCCTTTTGTGACCACCTCTGCCACCCAGTGTCCTTCCCTAATGGGTCCTATTCACTCTTGTTTCCTCCAGAACATTCTCCATTTCCTAATGGGTTGTGTTATTCGATGCCTTCTGTCTGTTACCACCTCCACCACCACCGAGGCTAACGCCTACAGACTGGGTGGGGTCTCATTTGCCATTTACTCCGTCTCTAGCATCTAAAACGGGGCCTGATACGTAGTAAATGCTCAGTGGATTTTTATGGGACTGATGAGGACTTATGCTGACATGTTGTTTGTGCTGTCTTACTGCGTTGGGTCTTCATCTGTTTGTTGTTTGTTCTTATGGTGTTGGTCTTAAAAGCCTCTTGAATACAAGACAAGTGTGCTGTCATTGAGCGACACCCACACCTGCCATTAGGTTTGACCTCATCTCTGTTTCCCCTAGTTCAGGAGGTATATATGTGCCTTGCTGTTACTGGAGTTTTCTTTCCCGCCAGGTCCTGCTGCCACTTTAGCCCCAAATAAACACGCAAAGACTTATGTTAATTATAAAATTGTTGGCCAATGGCTAGTGGTTCTTATTGACTAGCTCTGTCTTAATTATTAATCCATTTCTATAAATCTATGTATTTTTATGTGGTCTTGGTTTATCAGAGAATGCCTGGACCTGTTACTCCTTTGTCGGTTACATGGCATCCTTTCATGGGCTCTCTCTACCTACCTTTCCCAGAATTCTCCTCATCTCCTAGTCACGCCTATCTTCCTGCCTCTATTGGCCAAACTGTTTTATTCATCAACCAATAAGAGAAACATATACAGAAGGACATCCCCCATCACCTTGTGATAATTTTTATTTGCATTTCTCTGACTTTTAAATGTAATTGCCCATATAGTTTTTATCTTCTGGAATGAAAACCTAATATAAAAAAATCTTGATTTTTTTTGGAGGGGGATCTTGGGGAATGTTTGTTAATCCATGCCCTTTGCTGGGGAAGACAATATTAATTCTAATTATATTTGTTATAGGTATTCTGACATTCCGCTGTCCACTTCTCTGCACTTCTAATATGTAAATGTATGTTGTTCTCTGCAGCCGTGGACTTCTGCGCCTCAGAAAATCATGGATGTGAGCACGAGTGTGTAAACGCTGAAGGTTCCTACCTGTGCCAGTGCCGTGAGGGATTTGCTCTTAACCCAGATAAGAAAACATGCACAAGTAAGTTATACACACACACACACACACACACACACACAGAGTACAACTGCTGTGGGCACTGTGGACATAGAACTCTCCCTAGTATAGACTACCACATGCTAAGTCATGGGGTTCCGCCCTTATTCTTCCTCCATTAAGCCTTTCTAAATCGTCCTAAGACTGTGGCTTACTTGGTTTCAATGTCTCCCCAGTCAAAATATCTGAAGGCGTCTTTTGTTGGAGGCTCCGTGCAGGCGTGCTCTTCCTGCGTGTGCTTAGCGGGCTAACAATCAAATCCCGCATCCGTCCCCCATGCTACCTCAGCTTGGCTGTGCCTCTCGTTATAACAGGGCCTGGAGCGTATGTTCACCGAAGCTTTGTGGCTTGTGGGCTCCAGCTCTGACTCCACATGACGACCAGAGAGAATCACTGAGCCAGAAGGAACAGAATGTGGTTTCTTGGGGTGGTGGGGTGGGGAAGAGGTGAACTGCCCAAGTTTTCTTTAGTCTGTTTAGTTCTATTTGATTTTTAGCTATGTGCGTAAGTGTTGAAATCAATTTAAATTCCTAAATTGCAACACAATGCCTACAAACTAAAGATGAGCACCAGTTTTATAAAAAAGATGCCAGAATTATTCCTCTAAATATAAAGGGGCAAGAGGACACTCTGGGGCTTCTGTGGGGAGTTTATTATCCTTCAATACAGTAGACATGTCACTTAAGAGATGCCTGCCTCTGAAGTATTAGGGCCCAGTGATATTTTAATGATCAGAATAAAATAAGGGCTGGGCATTGGTGATACACGCCTTCAATCCCAGCACTGCGGAGGCAGAGGCAGGAGGATCTCTGTGAATTTGAAGCCAGCCTGGTTTACAAAACAAGTTCCAGGACAGCCAGAGCTGTTATACAGAGAAACCCTGTCTGGAAAAAACAAAAACAAAACAAAAAATAGAATAAGGCATCGAAGCAATGTGTATCAAAAAATAGGATTTTAATTGATAAAAACTTTGTGTACCTTCCACCTTCCAAAGGTCCATCCAGTGTGTACTCCTGTGGATGTTTTCAAAAGCCTCCCTCTGATTTCCTTTTCTTTAATCTTTTAACACCAGTAGCTTAAAACCCCAGAGGCAGGGACATGCTACCTCCAAACTACTGGAGCCCCAACCATGAGCCATTAGAGATGAAGGAGGCAAAGTCTTGAATGCAGACAGACCTTGGCAGGATTTTAAAGTGAGCAGTCATTCACCACACGCAGCAGGGGAGCCGGGGAATACTAAAAGAAGGAAACAGTGTTACAACAAGACCAAAAGGGCACTTAGAGCTCCATGCCCACTACATAGCTAAATGCACAGTTCTTTATTGATGCTAAAAGAAGGAAACAGTGTTACAATAAGACCAGAAGGGCGTTTAGACCTCCGTGCCCACTACATGTACAGTTCTTTATTTCCTTCTGGGGGGAATGTGAGGTTGAGTAGGAGCAGTTCTCAGCGAGATGCTGTCCATCTATTCCCACCCAAGAGACCACACATTCTGAACAAAGGTCAGGCTGTCACTGTGGCCGGGAGCTGTGGCTGCTGGGCCAATGGTGAGTCACCACCCCCCATCAAAGCCCGACCCTGTGCTCCTGCTTCCCATCACAGCATTTCTGCCTTTTCTCTGGGTGATCTTGGGCAAACCTCAACTGCAGCAGGGGGTGATTGATAGTCACCGGATGGTAATTCACACCGTTGCCTTGAAGACTAAATGAGATGGTTTGTAGAAATGATTGGTCAAATTGCCAGGTTCTAATTAAGGTTTTGTTTGTTTTTCCAGATAGGGTTTCTCTGTGTAGCCCTGGCTGCCCTGGAACTCACTCTGTAGACCAGGCTCGCCTCGAACTCACAGAGATCCTCCTGCCTCTGCCTCCTGAGTGCTGGGATTAAAGACATGCGCTGCCGATGCTGCCACCCCCAGCTAATGAAAGATGATACTGGGGCCTGGGGAGGTGACTCAATTGCTAAAGGTGTGACTGCCGTGCCAGCAATGAGGCTCGACTCTCTGGTACCCCTGTGGAAAAGGGCACACATTGAGCAGGTGGAAGCAGGAGCCTCCCTGAGGCTCGCCTTCCAACCATTCTAGATAAATGGGTGAACTCCAGGTTCAGAGAGAGAGAGAGAGAGAGAGAGAGAGAGAGAGAGAGAGAGAGACCCTGACTCAAAAGAATCGGATGGACAGCAAGTGAAGAAGACACACGGTGTTGACCTCTGACCTCCACACACTCGAGTACACGCACATTCATATACACCCGTACGCCTGCGCACACATGAACACATACACACAAACACAAAGATAATACCGGCCTCAAAGAATTTCAGCATTAATGGGCATGTCTTGACTAAACGTAGAGGTACATACAAACTCAAGACGACTATTGGAATTGGAAGGGACACAAGTAATGCCACACTGAGCAGCTGAGTCACACACAGCCCAGGATGAACGTAACCCAGGGCCTACAGTGGGACTAGGGTGGAGGAAAGCACTGCCCGATGGTCAAGGGAACGGGGAAAATGCATCTGTCTACTCTCAGAGCTTCCTCCCTGGAAGAGTCCTGACTCTCACTCCCACGCTGATCTCCAGAACGGCACCATCTCCCCCAAAACCGCCTCAGCGTGTCCCCTTATGACTAGATCCTATCCCAAAGCCGAGAGTGGTGCAGACGAGGGGGTCCAAGCTTTGCCCATCAGATCCTGAGGTAGGAACTGGGAGAGGTCTGGCTGGGAGTCAGGGCTTCTTACAGCTGGGAGGTCTCACCAGCCAGGCTGGGAGCCAGCAGCCCAGCTATCTTCAGGCCATGTTGGAGGCAAGAGCGTGAGGCCGGCCAGCCCAGTGCGTGGGCAGAGAGGAATGCTGGGAAAGTTGTGAGGTCCAGGCCAGCAGCATTAGGGTGGATGCCCCCCTAGAAAGGCCACCCTTCCCACCATCCCAGGGTGCTAACAGGAGCCAGATGGAAAAGCCTGGTAATACTTAGAAAGTGACGAGGGAAGTAAGGAGAAAACCCGCTTGTACACCCGAGTGTCCTGTCTACAGCAGGACAGGCACGGGTTGAGAAGCAGCCAGTGGCAAGGACAGAGACGTGGGGGACAAACCCAGCAGCAGCCAGGCAGCCAGCCACCTTGTTGGTGACTCTTGAGGTGTCACAGCCCCAGCCACCTGGCCAAGAACTCTCATGCTGGAAGAAAAAAAAATCCAGTTCTTAAGCACTTTCAAAAGATTAGTAAAATAATAATAATAATAATAAAATCAGTTCTTTACCTTTCAATCCCTATATTTTATTTTTTAAGATATTTGTTGGGGGATATTCTATACACAAGTGAGCGCAAATGCCCACAGAGTCCAATAGGTGGTGCTGGAGTCCATGGAACTGGGATTATAGGGGTTTGTGAACCACTACGTGTAGGTGCTGGGAACCAAACTTGGGTCCTCTGCAAGAGCTATATGCACTCTTTTTTTAATTTTTACTCATTTATTTTGCATTGTTGTTTTGCCTGTGTAGAAGTGTCAGGTCCCCTGGAACTAATTACAGATAGTTAATGAGCTGCTATGTGGGTGCTGGGAATTGAACCCATGTACTCTGGAAGAGCAATCGGTGCTTTCAACCACTGAGCCATCTCTCCAGCCCTGCTATATGCACTCTTAAGTGCTGAGTCAGCTCTCTAAATAAAGCATACTTAAAAATCAGAGCCAACGAGTGACTGTACCTGTGTTGTCTGTAGAAAGTACTCTAGTCAAGGTAATACACCAGGCATGACTAATGTGTGATTGGGTCAAAATGTGCCATGTCCTGAACAAGTAATGTAGTTCAACAGAGATTAGTGGCATCCAGAAGCCACAGCGGAGTGTGGCCATACACACCTGTAACCCCACCCCTGGGGAGGCACTGCAGGTATAAGGCCAACCTGGTCTATGAGGCAAATTTCAAGCCATCCAGGCTCTATAGCAAGACGTGGTCTCTGGTGTCGCATGCCTTTAATCCCAGTACACAGGAGGCAGAGGCATAGGGATCTCTGAATTCAAACCCAGCCTAGCTTACAGAGCAAATTCCAGGACAGCCAGGGATACACAGGGAAACCCTGTCTTGAAAAATAAAAAACAAAAAACAATCACTTCTGGCTAAGATCAAGTATAAAGAACAAAATCATAGACGCACCCCCTTTTAAGAACAATCCTTTCCTAAATCAGCTGAACACATCCCAGTGGGGAGAAACCCCCATTTGCAAACACATTGGCTGGGATTTATTTTTATTATTATTATTATTATTATTATTATTATTATTATTATTGCTGTAACTACATATATATATACATACATACACACACAATCAAATTTGTCAGTGTGGGGCTGGAGAGGTGACTCAGGAATTAGGAGCATTGGCCAGAGGACACCCGTTTGATTCCCAGCACCCACATGGTGACTCACAACCATCTGTAGCTGCAATTCGAGGGCATCCAACACCACCTTCTAGACTCCTAGGGCACCAGGCTTGCACATGGCGCGCAGACACGCATACACGCAAAATACCCATGAGTTATTACTCTACTGGGAGCAGAAGCCATAATCATTTATGCATCCAGCCAGATTTACTCAGTACCTGTCATATGCTAGGTACAGTTGTACACAGGGCTTATATCTCAGTCCTTACAGGACTTACTTTGTGTTGGCGCATGGTAAGAGAAAAAGAGAAGAAAAAAAAAGCCCAGCTCTGGCTATGTATGGTATTCTTAGCCATGTTCACCCATTATTTCCTTTTCAGATCTCTGAATACCTCCTACACTGTTCTCTCTTCTATGTCGTTTGTTATTTTCCATGGCAACTGGTTTTGTAATCGTGAATGGATATAATTATTTTTATAACAAAAGTAAGAGATGAGTTTACTGTAGGCAACCCATTCTTACAGAAATGAAGTTGCATAAAATAAAATCATCTGTACTCCATTGGGCCAGAGACAAGTATGGCTAATCCCAGTTCATTTCATTTCCTTCCCAGACTTTAAATTTTAAAAAGTATTATGACATACATTTATTTATTTATTATGTATGCAGTGTTCAGTCTGCATGTACACCGGCAGGCCAGAAGAGGGCGCCGGATCTCATTACAGATGGTTGTGAGCCACCGTGAGGTTGCTGGGGATTGAACTCAGGACCTCTGGAAGAACAGCCGGTGCTCTTAACCGATGAGTCATCTCTCCAGGCCATGTTTAGGGTTTTTTGGTTTTGTTTTGTTTTGTTTTTAAGTGTGTGTGTGTGTGTGTGTGTGTGTGTGTGTGTGTGTGTGTGTAGATATTTGCGTGCCATGGTAAATATGTGGAGATCCAGGACAACTTTAGAGTGTCTAGCTGTTCTGGAGCTCACTTTGTAGATTAGAAGTTTTCTCCTTCTACTATGTGGGTTCCAAGGACCCAACTTAGGTCATCAGGCGTGTCCAGCCATCTTGCTGGTCTTGGTTATCAGGCGTGTCCAGCCATCTTGCTGATCTTGGCACATGTGTGGAGGTCAGGGGACAACTTTATTAGGTTTGTTTCTCTTTCCACCTTTTCTTGGTGTCTTAGTTACCGTTCTGTAGCTGTGAAGAGACACCACGAGACCGAGGCAGCTGTCATAAAATAAAGTATTTAGCTGGGGGTTTGCTTACAGTTTCAGAGGATTAGTTCATTAGCATTAGTTCATTAGTTCATATGACAGGGAGCATAGTGGTTGCTGGAGAAGGCGCTGAGAGCATTTTTACATCATGATCCTAGGGCAGCGGGCAAAGACAGGCAAAGACGCTGGGCCTGCCGTGGGCTTTTGAAACCTCAAAGAGCATGTCCCAGTGACACATTCCCTCCAACAAGGCCACACCTCCTCCAAAAAGGCCACACCCCTACCAACATGGCCACACCTCAACAAGGTCACACCTCCTCCAACAAGGACATACCTCTTCCAACAAGGACACACCTCCTCCAACAAGGACACACCTCCTCCAACAAGGACACACCTCCTCCAACAAGGACACACCCCTCCAACAAAAACATACCTCTTCCAACAAGGACATACCTCTTCCAACAAGGACACACCCCTCCAACAATGCTACACCTCCTCCAACAAGGCCACACCTCCTTCAGGTAGTGGTGGTGGTGGTGGCAGCAGCGCAAGCCTTTAATCCCAGCACTCAGGAGGCAGAGGCAGGCGGATCTCTGTGAGTTCGAGGTCAGCCTGGTCTACAGAGGGAGTTCCAGGACAGCTAGAGCTACACAGAGAAACCCTATCTCGAGAAAACAATAGCAAACAATAAAAGACCTCTAGACATGGAAATGCTTTTTTGAAGAGCGCTCCACAGGGCCTAGATCTCGAGGCATGTGTTTTACACACTTGGGAGAAATGGGAACTGAGAAGCCTGGTTTCCATGGCTAGCCGTGTTGACTTATTCATGATTCCTAGGACTGTGTTTCCCTTCCAGAGATAGACCACTGCGCCTTATCTAATCATGGGTGTCAGCATGAGTGTGTTAATGGCCTGACGTCCGCTTTCTGCCGCTGCCTGAAAGGCTTCATGCTGAACCCAGACGGGAAAACCTGCCGAAGTAAGTGGCCCCAGCCCACTCCGCCGGTGTTCCTTTCCGCCGAAATGCTGTGTTTGCGATGGGCACTTGTTTTTACTAACATCCTTCTGCTCTCGTGTTCCTGTGGTCCCTAGAATCTATTGTGGGATGTTTTCCTAGAGACTGAATAGACCGGCTCTGGTCCTGTGATTTGTTTAGCGACTCAGCCCCTTCTGAAGCATCTCCTTGAAGTGTGCACCCCAGTTCCATGTCCCCACGGAGTATTTATGGAACCTTGAGGGAGAAGAAAAGGCCGGGCACAGAGATGGGACATTAGAGGAGCTGGTTTCTTCAAGCCTTACCAGATGGGACACTTGATGGCTGCTAAGAGTGGGGACATTAAGATTCTGTCCTTCTTGATGGGAAGGAAGAAGGAGAGCAATGCCCTAGGCACTGCAGCAGCACTCAGGGGGGCAGAGCATCAGCAGGACGGGATGAGGAAGTACGGGTGACTCGTGTCTGTCACCTGAAATACGGAGGGGACAGCCAGCAACTAGAGCGCCTACTCCAAAGCAGACCTCTAGGCCAGATCACCAGTATCTGCACACACACACACACACACACACACACACACACACACACACACACACACACATATGTACATACATTCCTACATACTAACATACACACACATGCATACATGCATACTTACATACACACATATATACATACATTCCTACATACTCACATACACATACATACATGCATACATACATGCATACACACATACATACATGCATACATACATACATGCATACTCACATATACACACATACATACATGCATACATACATACATTTTACATACTCACATACACACATACATACATACATTCCTACATACTCACATACACATACATACATGCATACATACATACATGCATACACACATACATACATGCATACATACATACATGCATACTCACATATACACACATACACACATGCATACACACATACATACATTTTTACATACTCACATACACACATACATACATACATTCCTACATACTCACATACACACAGATATATACATGCATACTCACATATACACATACATATATACATTCTTACATACATACATATATACATTCTTACATTCATACATATCTGCACACATACATACAACATACATACATACATTCCTACATACTCACATACACATACATACATGCATACATACATACATGCATACTCACATACACACATACATACAGACATTGTTACATACTCACACACATACATATATACGTTCTTACATTCATACATATCTGCACACACATACATACAATATACATACATTCTTACATTCATACATACCCGCACACACACATGCATACATACACTTATATACATACATACACACAAATATCACATATATACATTCTTACAAACCTACACACACATACATACCTACACACATACATGCCCATATAAACACACACACATACATACATGCATTCTTACACACACACTTGCACACACACACAGACAAACCAGACTGTCCCCGAAGGATACCAGACTGGAAGAAGGGCTACCAGCTGCTCGCCTTTGGCTCAGGGTGGGCTGAGTGCAGGCTTGGCGGCACGGATCCTGTGCGAACGAGCGAGCGAGTGGGAGAGTTGCTCTGAGACACATCACCCTGGAGAAGTCACAGTGTAACTGGATCTGCTTGGTCTCCCTCCACACCCCGCTGGGGACACGCTTGAAGGAGAGAGGCCTCTACAGCAGACGCTGCACACATCCCCCGAGGGATGGGAGGGGGTGGAGTCTGTTGAGTGGACAGGGATTGAGAGGGCAGCTCCAGGACCCCAAACTGGCCCAAAGACGGACGGCTTGGTCGGCCGCGGCTCCTGCCAGCATCCCTCACACTCGCCCGCGCGTGTCTGATGGTGACACAGCTCCATTTCCTCTGCACCCAGGGGCCCTGCTTTTTTTTTTTTTTTTAATCCAGGAAAACCAGAACTTTTCCTAAGAACTGGTGTCCTCGTCTCTCAATCGTCCCTCCTCGTCATTACGTTTTCCGTTGTCTTTGCTGTGAGCCCAGGCCGGGACCTCTGAGGTCAGCCTGTCGGAGCTGCCCTGGCTTAATGCTTGCACTCAGTCCTGCCTTGTGTCAGGCAGCTGGGAGTGGAAGGCAACGCCGCGTTCTCTAGAGAATTACACGGCAGAGAGAGAAGCAGAGCAATTGGCTTAAAATAAAAAATCTGAGGTCTGTAATTAGGAATCTAAGATCTCTTGAGTGCTCTGAGTCTTACGGACACTGGGCCATTTGCATGTGACGGGAGGCTACTTTCAAATCTAATTAAAAACAATCTGTTTCCAAAGAATTCGGTATCATCCGATTAAACAGGGAAAAGTAGTTCAGGGCAGCGTCATACTGAAGGAAAGTCCTCAGCCAGGACTCCTTCCTCCTCCTGGACGGTGAGTGGCCCTCATTGATTTCAGACACTAATCACTAGTCAGGTGATGCAAAGCCTGGACCCTCAGCAGAAGCTGAGGTTGAATGGATTGCAGATGTGACCCAGGGCTTGGAGTCTGAGATTCCAGACTCTGGTACTCAGGCTAGGGCTCATTGTAACTGAAACAGCATCCTTAAAAGCCGGTGTGAACTTCTGTTACCATAGCTAATCACTAAGAGTTACATGTCATAAGAGATCAAGGGAAATTATTGTTTTTGGACAAACATAACACAGTCTACAAACACCGGCACAGGACTTTGTCCTCCAGAATGTTTGATGAATGTTTCTCAATTATCTTTTCAAAAATTAATAATGTCAACAGATCAGTGTGTCCTATGAGGCTGATGGACCAGGTATAGGAAATGGAAAAGTATAACAGGCAGTATTCTGTGATCAGGAAGGACTTCGGTAAGAATTTATCTGTCATATATGTATATATTTATACATTCGTATGTGATATATGTATGTACATATATATATTATATAACTAAATGTGTATATACATATAATTAAAGAATGATTTAAAAACCTTCAAAAAAAAAAGCCAGCGTGAATTCTCTAATTGGTCTGAGCTATGAGTCACAAGGTCTTTTCTAAGCATTGCCATTCACATCAGCTGTGTCACTTTGGACTAGATACTTTCACCGCCCTGGACCCCGATTTCCTAAATGAAGAGTTTGGACTCTCTCTGCATCAACATTTTTAACCTTTCCCGTTTTTCTGGAGTTTCTTCTCTGGGCCACTCATATCATAACTTGATATGTGGGGTTGCTCATCATTGGTGTTTTCAGCCTGGACCTTCTCAGACTGAAATTCTCTCCAACTCTTGTATGAGTTGACATGCATAAAGGACATTTATTATCTCGTGGTTCTGACGTCTGACTTTGGCATTGCCAGGCCCTACCAGATGAAGTCACATCCGTACCTGGCCCGTTCACGCCGCTCATGGGTTTATGGCATAACCCGGCAGTGAAGAGCGTAGAAGGCATCAATAATAACCTCACTTCATTCCTTGGCACTCAGTCACATCCTTGCTGTCTAATGTTCCCGATCCCTCCCTGTCGTGTCTCCAAAGCACAAACCCCTGAAGGAGGGTGGGGTGCTCAAATTTGCATCCACACATCTAACTTAGGGCCTGGCCCGTGGTTGGTAAATGAATGGATGAATCGTAATTCCTGCCAGCTCTCTCCGTGGGGGGCTGGGAGAACCCTGGAGTCGTCCCTAACGGCCTCCCGGAGTCTGAAGGAAGATCTTCACTTTCTCCCCTCAGGGATCAACTACTGTGCCCTGAACAAACCAGGCTGTGAGCATGAGTGTGTCAACACGGAAGAGAGCCACTATTGCCGCTGCCGTCGGGGCTACGCTCTGGACCCCAATGGCAAGACCTGCAGCCGTGAGTGTGCTCCGGGGGTTGGGTGCTGAGGGGACACGGTCCGTGCGCAGTTCTTTGGACCCATCGGCAGCCATGCCTTTCTATAGCTTCGGGGTTTCCTGCGTTTCATAGGTCATCCAATGGTACTGTTAGTACTACCCACTGCAAAGACTGAGATGTAATAATTAAGAGACTGCATATGGGCGGGAATTCAAACCCAAGCTCTGGTGCACTCTACATGTGTGACCTCGGACAGGTTATTCTCCAAGCTTTGATTGACTGGCTGTTTTGTTTTTTAAAGTGAGGATGTTAATGGCATTGATTCCCCAGGTGGTTATGGGGAATAAATGAGGCCGTGTCAGTCTCTTGGCCCAGTGCCTGGTTTGCGGTAAACATACAACTAGAGATAAAAGACAGTAGTGCCCATAACCAAGCCTGTGAGGTTGGGACAAGAGGCCAGAAGGGGTGGACCTTGGGAAACTTTGGGTTATTCAGGCTGATGTGAGGCAGAAGTAAACACCATGGGACTTTTGCAAAGCCTTTACTTTGGCCGGGTAGTGGTGGCGCATGCCTTTAGTTCCAGCACTCAGGAGGCATAGACAGGTGGGTCTCTGTGAGTTTGAGGCCAGCCTGGTCTACAGAGCAAGTTCCAGGACAGCCTCCAAAGCTACAGAGGAACCCTGTCTCGAACTTTAAAAGAAAAAAAAAGGCTTTATTTTCTTGTATCCGAATCACAACAAAGCTTGGTGACATAAACTCATGGAAACTTCTAGGATGGGCCCATAACTATTTTTATTTTTTTTGAGGCATATCCTCCACAGGCCCAAGGCAGCAGGATAGGACTATGTGGGGGCTGTGGTGGATCCTAGGGCCCTGGCACACTAAGTGCTGGGGTTAGTGACGCTGCCCTACACAGAAGGGTCCCTTTGTGTGGCCTTGTACCTAGTAGGCTGCTGCATCTGCTTTGGCTCTGCAGACAGAAGTAGCTTGTGGGGTGGGAACAGTGTGGCTGTTGGACAACACCTGGGCCCTTGACTGCCAGAAGGGCAAGCTTCACAGCGTAAATATGAGATACAGAGCCCACTTGGGGACCCTCATCCCCCTCCGTCTTCCGGGGGAAACGAAATGCCTTGATTTGTCTTTCTACGCGTGACCCTGACTCTCCCTGGTGGTGGTTTTCTGTCGGCTTAGGAGCTGCACCAGAATCTACTGATATCTTTGCACGCTGCAGCCCGAAGTCAGCGTCCCACCACTCAGACCGTGTCTTGGTGGGATTTCCAGTCCCGCTGGCACTGGTGGGCTGTGGTGGTGGCCACCATATGTAGGTTTTTTTTTTTAACTAAGTCTCTATCGTTCTATTTACCAATAAAGACTCGGGAGTCAGATGTTGGGGTGAAAGCCTGCTAGATCAGAGAAGCCAAGAGAAGCTTCTCTTCACTTGTCCCAAACCGAGAGAGAGAGAGAGAGAGAGAGAGAGAGAGAGAGAGAGAGAGAGAGAGAGAGAGAGAAGAGAGAGACCACGAATCTCTAAGTCCCTCCCTACTCCTCCCTGTGCATCTCTCTATCTAAATTTCTGGGTTCTCCATACTCTCTATGGCTAATTCTTGTCAACTAGCCACTGGCTCTGCCCTCCCCACCCAAAGTTAATTTTACTCACACAGTCTTGGAGTTTCACAGTGCAATCAAATATCTCGCAACACCTCGGGCTGTCTAGAAGAGCTCAGACATGAGTCTGGAAGAGATGGGGGCAGGCGGGGTACTTCCTCTGGAAGATTTGCCAACTTTTAGAAAGTCTAAACCAATCTTTTTCTGTCCAGAAGTCCCCAGGGAAATCTGTGGGGTTCTTAGCCACAGGCGCTATGACAGCCAGCCCTCCTGAGGTGCTGACTCTGTGTGGGCACAGTTGTGAGCACCTTCAACATCCTAACACCCTAGCTCTCACGCGCCTCCCGACAGTTCTGCCTGGTAAGTGGCAGAATCGGGATGCGAACGTGGGCCTTGTGCCCCCTGAGATGCTGCAGCTGTTTCTGTAGGTGTGTCTGCCTGCCAGTGGATTGTTCCAGAAGCTGCTGGTCTTCAGACACGCAGGAGCAAAAGGGGCTTACTTCAGAGGGCCATCATTGAAGCCTTCCGTGTCTGACGGAGGGTGCACTTTCTCCATTCAGTGAATCTGGGCGGCAGCCCAGGGGGCTCTCTGTGGGAGCTGTCCACCACAGCTGTGCGTTTCCTAGCCCTCAGCATTCCCTGCCCAAGGACCAGCTGTGTGTGGTGTTTGGGTGCCAGAAGGGACCACACAGGCAGCCAGGCTTTTGTTTCTTGTGTTTTGTTTTGTTTCCTGAGTCTGGACATCCTGATTAAGAGAATAGTTTTTAAAAAGTAACTTTTTAAAATTTTTCAAATAAAAACAAATTACGCAATAATTCTGAGCACTGCTCAGTAATAGGAAGAACCATTCCTTAAGCAGTCACTGTGTGCCAGCCACTGTTTGGAGAGCTTTAGATCTGTTTCCTCTAACTTTCGCTACATTACCACCAGGAAGGGACCACCAGGTGTCTTGGGGAGAGAAACCCCATTGGTTAAGTGTTTGCTTTGCAAGCCCTGAGTCTTCAGTTCTACATCCAGAACCCAGGTAGAACACCAGGCATGGCAGTGTGCGCTGGTATGTAATCTCAGCATCCCGCAGGGGGACATAGAATGGCCCCTGTTAGCCAGCCAAGCCTAACTGCTGTGCTCCAAGCCAGTGAGAGAGATCCTGTCTGAAGGAGGTGGACTACGCCTCCTGAGAATGACCAAGTGGTCCTCTGGCCTCCACAAACGCGCTCACAAACATGCACGTGTATCCCATGAGTGCATGGAAGAGGGGAGCATAAACAGGAAGAAGAAAGGGGACCGCCATCGTCCCCAGATCGGGAGGTGACAGCACAGAGAGTTCAAGTCCCTCCAGCGCCCACAGCAAGGACGTGGGAATCGCTGCTGTCCGAGTTTGCTTCCTGTTGCTCTGATCAACGCCACAACCAAAAGCAACCTGGGGAGAAAAGGGTTATTTCAGCCTATGCTTCCGTGTCACCGTTTATGACTGAGGGAAGTCAGGGCGGGGACTGTGGCAGAGACCACGGAGGAACGGTGTTTACTGGCTTGCATCCAGGTTTCTTGTTTCATGCTTGTTTCCTTTTTTTTTTTTTTTTTTTTTTTTTTTGGTTTTTCGAGACACGGTTTCTCTGTATTGTTTTGGAGGCTGTCCTGGAACTCGCTCTGTAGACCAGGCTGGCCTCGAACTCACAGAGATCTGCCTGCCTCTGCCTCCCAAGTGCTGGGATTAAAGGCGTGTGCCACCAATTCCAGGCTCATGCTTGTTTTCTTATCCCAATCGGATTCCACCTTCCCTGGATGAACGCTATTCACCATGGGCTGTTACCAGTCAACAACCAAGGGCCAGTTTGATGGGGGCGGTTCCTCCCCTGAGGTCTCCTCCTCCTCTAAGTTTTGTATCAAGTCCCCTGAAGCTGGCTATGACAAGGAGCAAGCCCCGTAGCTCAAGGCAGAGTGGAACCTACCCTGTGGCTGCTGTTGCTGTTGCTGCCGCAGGGAAGGCTTTTGTGAGCAGTCTGTCTGGTGGTCAGTCCCTTTATGTTTTCCTGCGTTTGTGACCGATGCAGGGGTGGACCACTGTGCCCAGCAGGACCATGGCTGCGAGCAGCTGTGCCTGAACACGGACGAATCCTTCGTCTGCCAGTGCTCGGAGGGCTTCCTCATCAACGATGACCTCAAGACCTGTTCTAGTGAGTCTCCCTCCCATCTCTCTACTGGGGAAGGGTTTGCAACAGGAGTGAAGTAAGTGTACAGACAATGCAGAGATCAGCATATCCCCCTCTGCCCTCCTGGGAGATTTTGGGGAAGCCTGCCTGGGACCCAGGCTTTCAATGGCAATAAGCATGAACCATTACTTAATTTCCATTGAAGCCCAGAAGCCTTGTGGACAGAGTCCGCCTCCCCCTTCCCTGGGGGGAATCTCACTTGGCTTTGGTTTTACAGGGGTGGATTACTGCTTGCTGAGCGACCACGGTTGTGAATACTCCTGTGTCAACACAGACAGATCCTTTGCCTGTCGGTGTCCTGAGGGTCACGTGCTCCGCGGCGACGGGAAGACCTGTGCAAGTGAGTCTCGTCACATTTGAGATCCTGGGACTGACGGGACTCAGCACCGGCCCTTGTAGGTGCTAGTGTGCATCCTGAGTGTCCTCTCTGGGCCTTGATTGGGTCCCCTGGTGATACGTGTGCCCACATCTCAAAGCCATTGGAGCCTCTGCCCCAAACTTCGATCCTGTGCTCCTGCAAATGGCTTTGCTGTCTGCACACCCTGCCTCGCCACCATAATGATACAGAGGCCCTTGTTCTTGGCGTGCTGGGTTGTGGTCTGTCCGTACTGAAATTTATGTTCAAAATCGGTTGCCACTGTGAAACCTGTGAGACATGAAACTTTTCCAAGGCAAGTATGTTGGTGGGGAGGGTCAATGCCCTTCTTGGAGAGGTGGACTGTAGAGAATGGGTTGTGGGTACGTCCCTGCATCTCCAACTCTTTTGTATATAATTCCTCACCTTTGGGCTTCCCCACCATAAGCAAAATGAAGGCCCAACTGCTTAAGTTTCTATTCCTGCTGATCTTTCTATCCAGGTATTGTGACGTGACGACAGAGTGCAGACTAATATAAGCAGGTAGTAATAAATTAGCTAGACCCGGTGGAATAGTAGATGGTGTTTATTTGGGGAAAGAACTTACACAAAAAACAAATGACTGACTGTCGCGGCGTTCCTGCTCCAAGGATGCAGGACCCTTCCTCCCAGATGTTCTCTGAGCCTCAAAGGGGCCTTCTGAGCCTTTCCCTTTAACTGGTCACATCCACACCTGTAACCACACCCAAAAGGCGTGGTCACTGCTACAGGTACAAAGGCGAATATATATCTATACAGACTGAGACACGATCTCAGCTCTACCCACTGGCCAGTCAGGCCTATGACCAGCCCTGTGGTTGCGTGCCAGGCGCCGAACACTGTGCTAAACACATGCTGTCACACCCCAGGGACAGTTGGGATAACTGCAGCTCAGACTCACACAAAAGAGTACGAGGGGGCCCTCTACTGAGTAGGGACTGGCTCTCTGTGAGTCTCCAGTTAGTTCTGAAAGGGAGACATCTGAGAAATCCTTAGTTTCTTTGTCTTTCCTGTCACCTCTCAGCACAAGGCCAGGTCAGCAGTGATATTGTCTAGGCATCTGTTTCCTTGTAGCTATTCAAAAACAACAACAATAACCAAAAGAAAAGATTCCAGGCTCCCTTGTCTCTCCCATTCAAGAAAGCCATGGTGCTTTCTGCCCTGGGTTCCCGTTTCCAAGTGGACCAAGAACACAGTTTGAGACAAAGTGTCAAAATGGCACTGCTGTCTTTCTGGTTATAGGACCAAGTTCCTCGGCCGCCGATACAACCAACCCTAGGTACACAGCCCTGACGAATCCGTCCTTTTCTGTTTCGTCAGTTCTCACGGGCAGATGAGCTGCCCGCCCAGCTGTGCAGCAATTTAGCCGTGCTTCTTGTGAGAAAATATTTCCCCAGTTTGGGATGGATTCTTGGATCTTGGCAAGTAGGCTGTCCATGCTGCAGCTTGCTCGTGGATCCCTGCCCAGCTGCTCGCAGAGCGACACTGCATGCAGCCAGCTCTAGTAGGGCCTGGGCATGGGGAGGGGGAGCGGGGTGGGAGGGTGTGGAAAAGGGTGGGTAAATTAAATACCATCTTATAGTTGCCTGCCTGCCTGCCAAAGCCAGATTCGAGGGGATTATGGGTGTAATTCTCCGTCGCCTTAGATTACTCACAACGCCCCCTCTTTGTTCTCTTCACTCCGGTAATCAAAAGCTGAGTGGGAGATGACTGTGGGACCTCTAAAAACCTTCTCACAGACTCCGAACTGCTTGCAGACCCTTCTCTCATTCTCCTGCCCCACCCTCTTTGCCTCCATCGACGTTAAACGTCGCCTGTTTTCTCATTGAAAGTGTCTTTGTAACTAAAGGCATGGCGTCATCTATACATGAGTGAAAGTCCAGCAACCGCAAGTGAGCTTTATGTCTGGTTGGGTGGTTATGAGGACGCGTGAGGTAATCACATGGGTTAGCACTGAACAATACAGGACAGACACAGGGTACCCGCCAGAGCCGTTCCCCTAACTGAAGACTTTCTGTCTGCTCTCCAGTGATTCAGTCCAGCTGCTGCATCCTGTAATCGCAGCCTGGGTTTTCTCTGTGGTCACAACTAACAGCAGTTGGGATGAGTGTGTTCCCCTGCCTCGTGCCAGATGACGCACCGCCAGATAAAATGACTGTACCTTTTCAGTAAAGCCTGGTGACAGGGATGGGGTTAAGCTGGGGTCTGCCAGACCTTCATCAAAAGATGAGGGCTTCCTTGGCTTGTGCAATGCAAGATCAACACAGGACCAGACAAGACTCCCACTATACATGGAGTACACGGCCCACTGCCTGCAAGTCCTTGGGAGTCAAAGGTCAGAGGAGGCCAGATCTTACCTGGAGTCAGAACTCGAAGGGCCCAGCCTGGTGAAGTAAAATGGATGGGTTAGCGAATGAACTGAGGCCAGCTAGCTATCCTTTGGCTCCATGACCCCTAGTGCAGGCCCCACCCCACTCCCAGAAAAGAATTTTCCAATGACAATCCTTGGTGTGGCAGTGTGGGAGAGCCTTCCCCGTGTCTTCCTCACAGCCTCCTGTGCTTCAGCTAAAGTAGTCCCTGAGCAAATGCTACTCTGAAAATGGAGGCTTCTGTTCTGCTGGGTCCCACCACCTTCAGCCCCAAATAAGCACACAGAGACTTATTAATTATAAAATTATTGGTCCATGGCTATGGCTTCTTATTGGCTAGCTCTGTCTTAATTACTAACCCATAACTAAACATCGTTGGTGGTACATGCCTTTAATCCCAGCCCTTGGGAGGCAGAGGCAGGAGGATCTCTGTGAGTTCAAGGCCAGCCTAGTCTACAGAGTGAGTTCCAGGACAGCTGGAGATACAGAGAAACCCTGCCTTGAAAAACAAAAAACAAAAAAACGAAGAGTGATTATTAATAACCACACGGCACAGTTAATATTAGGCTCTCTTGAAATCTCCTCTGCCAACACCATTAACAAAACTCTTCAATTTAGCCCCAGGCAGATTTTTTTAAGACAAACACTAAAAGCAGCCACAATATCACAAGAATAGTTTCTAGGCCACTTACTAAAATTCTTCCCTGTGAATCCTCATGAACCAGGCCGTCATAATTTACATTGCTGTCAGCACCACTGTCTTCTAGGCTCCCACTAATATGCCCCACTAGCCCTGCTTAAAGCATTCGACTGCTTTCCTGATCCAGAGTCCCAAAGTTCACATTCTGTCACCAAGCAGCATGGACAAGCCTGTCACAGCAATACCCCGCTCCTGGTTACTGTCTAAGTCACTGTCCTATTGCTGTGAAGAGACACCATGACTAAGGCAGCTCTTATAAAAGAAAGCATTTAACCAGGGGCTTGCTTACAGTGTCTGAGATTTAGTCCATTGTTGTCATCACGGCAGAGAGCACGGCAGCATGAGAGCTACATAGCAACCCAGAGCTACATGCCAACTCTGGGCCTGCCAGTGGCTTTGGAAGCCTCAGAGCCCGCCACCAATAACACACATCCTCCAACAAGGCCACACTTCCTAATCCTTTCAAATAGCGCCACCCCGTGGTGACTAGGCATTCAAACGTGTGAGCCTATGAGGGCCGTTCTTACTCAAACCTCCACATTTACATAGGGAAGTTCTTTGTTCTTTTTACAGCTGTGTAACGTTCCATTGCATTTTGCCTGTCCTCTGTTTCAAAATACTTCGATTGACTCCTGCTTTTCACCCTTACAAGCAGTGACAGTCAATAACTTGGAAGTACATTCCTTTACACCGCTTGAGGGCACCCGCGGAAGGGAGTCCCAAAGTGAAGCCACTGGGTGAAAGGTGTTGTGTTCTGTAGCGTTGTAGACACTGCCAGACACTCTTCCGTAGGCAAGCATGCCCTTTAGTACCATTGGCTTTGGAGGCCTGTCTGAAATGCCTTGAGCAGTCCTATGAGAAGTCACCCACTCTTCTGTGGATCAGATGCCCCGAAGGCATGAGCGGAGGGAAAGATGAGCCTGAAAACTCTTCCCTTACTTTAAAGCATCCGCAGTTCCAGGAGAACTGAGGAGCTGGCCTGGAGGCGCTGGCGCGGCACAAAGCCAAGGCTGAGCACATAACCCTGTGGGCATGGGCTTCTCCATGACTGCGCTCTGATAAAGAGCACCTGGCAATGCCGGACGTGGGTGACACACGGCTTTAATCCCAGCACTCGGGAGGCAGAGGCAGGCGGATCTCTGTGAGTTCGAGGCCAGCCTGGTCTACAGAGCGAGTTCCAGGACAGCCTCCAAAACAATACAGAGAAAATCTGTCTCAAAAAAAAAAAAAAAAAAAAAGCACCTGACAGATGCAAGCTTGGGCCACTGGGGCTTGGGAAGCTGGGGCTCAGTAGTCTGTGTCTCCATTGAGGACGCCCCTGTGGCCTTCAAGAGGACCAGCCTGAGCTGTGGCTAGTGAATCAGGGCTGGGTGGGGAGTCACCGTCTAAAAGAGTGTGCTTGGACAGTTCGCTCTGGATCAGGGCTTGGAGTGAGAGAGCTTTTGCTGTTTTACTACCTTGGAAAATGGGGTGGGGTGCTCTTCTAAATGCGTGATGGAGGGGGACAGAAGTTGCCCTCCGTGCCAGCCAGCTGTCGGCACTATGCATCACTTCGTGGTACCTTTCACTGTCAGAGGAGCAACTCCAGCCACAGGGAAATGCTCTGCATTCGTAATGAGCCCAGAATGTGCCCAGAGAAGTAAGTCACACTTAAGAGAAAACCGGAGTACCCAACCCTACTTAGGGTCTCCGTTACAGTTAAAATTCCAGTTAACATCATTTTCCCATCCTTCGAAGCTTCTGGCAGTGTTCCTGCCCAAAGAAATGCAAAACTCCCCCCTCTTGTCTGAAAGCTTAGCAGATGGTGATGCCGTGTGTAGTTGGGGGGGGGGGAGTCACGAGCTTCATTATAAAAAAGATAAAACTTTTTTCATCCGGTTCTTCCACCACTTATTGGCAAGTGGCCTTGGTAAGCTGTAATTAATTGGTCTTCCTCAGCCTTAATTTCTCCTGGTGGTAAATGAGAGTTTCACTGGTGTCGTTGCTCGATGCAGCTGCGGGGTGATGAAACTTGATCTGCCAAACTCAGCAAACCCATGTGGAGTTTATTAGGAAAGGGAGAGAAGGGACGGGTAGGTGTTGGCCAACTGGGAACAGAGATGGAAGGGGGAAGGAAAGAGAAAAGAGGTAAAGAGACACACACAGAGAGAGAGAGAGGACAGGAGAGACGAGGGAGACAGGAAAAGCCCTGTCTGCTCCAGGGGAAGAGCAGGAAAGAGAAGAGAGCAGGAAGAGATGAGCAGGCAAAAAGACCGTTAAGCGGGCGGAGTTCTGTCTTTTAAAGAGGTCCTTTGCACCTGAGTGCAGACTCCATGGAACCCTGGGCTGACCAGGCTACTGCCTGAGTGCCATTCTGCCAGGTGACAGCATAACACCTGAATCCTTACAACTGGCTCCCTTAAGTAGCCTACAGGGTAGTTCTTAGGATCCCCCCACTTCATTGAGAAATGCTGCAATAATACTTAACAAAAACAAAATAAAGGTAGATGTTTCTTCCTGAGTATAATCTCTGCCATGTGCCTTTAACCACTTCCATATACAGCCTTTGCTGAAATCCTGTTCATTTTCTAAAGGGCTGGACTAGCCTTCAGTTAACTGTATGGTTGTCATAAAATGTCACTCACTGCCTGCCCCCTCCACACCCCCCCCCCACGGTCCTCGATTTCAAGCTTTGAATCATCAGCCTGGTTTTCACAAGCACACAAACCTTCTAGTCCCCAGAAAGCCACCCAGCCCTAACAATGCCTTCCTTCGGTAGCTCAGTCCAGTGACTTTCCAGTCATGCTTGACTCTTCCGCCCTAGTCACGTGAAGGTGGACTCTTTGCTTCATTGTTGGAAAGAACCGGAGTTGACACAAAGTTACCCATTAGATGAGCTTTATCAGGAGAGAGAACCTCATGGCCACTGCAGCTGTAGGAGGAGAGCCTTAGTGGGTGGGGAAGCCAATGAGAACCAAGGGCGGCCGGGCGTTGGTGGCGCACGCCTTTAATCCCAGCACTCGGGAGGTAGAGGCAGGCGGATCTCTGTGAGTTCGAGACCAGCCTGGACTACCAAGAGAATTCCAGGACAGCCTCCAAAGCCACAGAGAAACCCTGTCTCGAAAAACCAAAAAAAAAAAAAAAAAAAAAAAAAAAAAGAAAGAAAGAAACAAGGGCACTCTGATTCTTAGAGGTGGCCATGGCGTACCTCCCTGCCAAGCGACTGGGTGTGGCTCTGACAAAAGAAGTTACTGTTCAAGGATTGTCTGTGGTCTAGGAACCAGGGTGGCTGGGCTTGCTCATAGCTGTGAGAAAAGGGGAGAAGCACTGGGGAGGCAGGCTTCGGGGAGGGGTGGCCTGTTTCTGGAATGGGGGAAAAAGGCAGCTAGAAGGTCTGTGACCTAACATCGGTCCACCAGCAAATCGTACAGGCTCTACCTTCAAAACATAGCCAATCCAACCACATTGTCAGCAGTGTTCTGGGCCGGCAGGATGGTGGCAGTAGGCTGTATCCATCCCCCGTATCTCTTCTCTACGCTCACTCCGTTCTGTACTTTCAAACTGCAGCTAGACTGGGGGATTCTTCCGGTCAAAGCATCCTGTGACTGACCTTCTCCCTCAGACATGCCCCTGCCCGTGTGCTCCTATGCCTACCGTGCCCTGCCTCCTCCTACCACGATGGGCTCCATGTGCCTTTCCTGCAACGTGATGAACATGTTCTCCAGTCTTTCTTGCCCAGACACCAGCACAAGCTTCCTCTCCATCTCCAGGGTCCTGCTCCTCCTTATCAGACACCAACCCAGCAGCCACTCTCTGTCATCTCTTGTCCTCTATTTCTCCAAGGCACTTCCTTCCCCACTGAGAAGGCATGCTTGCCTATTGCTTGTCTTCCGTACCCTCATGTGCTCCTGACACCCGTTGCTGAATGCAAAGTTCCATGGAAGGAAACAAAAACTTTTTTTTTCCTGATTGTTCTGTCCTTCGTGGCTAAAACAATGCCTCGCCTACAGCAAGAACTCAAAGCAAATTTGCTGACCAGCTAGGTGTGTTCACATTTACCTTAGCCCCCAGAAAGCTAAAGCAGCTTGGGCTACATAGAGATATCCTGCCTCAAAACAACAAAGTTTTGCTGCCTTTGAGTAAATGGAGGAATCAGTTAAGTGTCCTATATGCATATGCAGAGCCATAGAAAAGTTGGTATTAGACTTATTTTCCCATAGTCATAGATATTTATATCTCCTTTTCCCTTTTTTCCTGTGGAGCTGCCTGTTTGATGTATGTGCTTTGCATAAAGAATTTTTGCTCGTAGAAAACTTTCCATCATCCCGAAATGAACTGTGTGGGGAAAGACACAATTTCAACTTAGGATGTCTGCAATGTCTCCCATGAATGAACAAGTCACTAATCCGTTAATCATTTTTCTTCTGTTTCTGTAATTTTCATCAGAACTGGACTCTTGTGCTTTGGGGGACCACGGTTGCGAACACTCATGTGTAAGCAGTGAAGACTCATTCGTGTGTCAGTGTTTTGAGGGATACATCCTCCGTGACGATGGGAAGACTTGCAGAAGTGAGTTTGCTACAGAGCTAGCTCATAAGGCCATGCCTGAGAGCTGCCTTGTCAATTTTGGTGTGAGACAATTATTCTCAACAGTCAACAGCACACAATCATATGTCATGTGGTGTCCGGGTGGGATCCTGGGACAGAAAAGGGGATGCTGTGTGAAAATGAAGTCACTATATACAACAATACACTTCAGTAAATAATATCCTGTCAGGCCAGGTGTGGTGTTCCATGTTGTGGTTTCCATTACTTGGAAGGCAGAGAGAGGTAGATGATCTCTGTGGATTTAAACCCAGTCTGGTCGGTATAGCAAGTTCTAGGCCAGCCCTACATAGTGAGACCTTCTAACCATGACAAAAATACACTACACTTGGCCTACTGGTATACCCCTACAATCCTGGCTACTTAGAAGGCTGAGGCAGGAGCATGGCAAATTCACAGATTTCCTTGGCTGTAGGCCATACTGACACTGCCTCACGGTAAAATGAAGAAATAGAATGGAGGGCTAGAGAGATGGCTCAGTGATTAACAACACATACTGCTCTTCCAGAAGACAGGAGTTCAGTTCCCAGCACCCATGTCGAGCGGCTCACAGGCTCCTGTAACTCCAGCTCCAGGGGATCTGACACCCTCTCCTGGCCTCTGCTGGCAACTATACTCATGTGCATACACCCATACATACATGGGCGCATAAATAAAAATTAAAAATAAATAAATAAATGAGCTGGGGACGTAGCTTAGTGGTCGAGCACCTGCCAAGCACGTGCAAGGTTCTGGGTTCAGTTCCCAGCACCCCAATAATAACAATAGCAGCAGTCAGAGAGGACTGGGCAAGTCTGGGTGAATGGCCCTCAACTATCAGTCAGTCCTCTTTTTCTCAGACTTCTCAAAGCCTTTCCCAAAAAAGCTATGAATAAAAGATGAGGGTCTGAAATCATTACTCTTGTTTTCAGATAGGAAAGATTCCAAGAGGCTTACCCAGTTTTCCTGAATCATAGATGATGCCAGGGACAAAGGCAAGATTAGATTCCAGCATTGCTGCTGGTCTAAAAAGATTAGACGCCAGCGCTGCTCATGCTGCTGCTGGTCTAAACCGCAGCCTTCTACTCTATAACCACACCAGTAGCATCTCCACTTGTCAGCAGAGGCCACGTCTGCGGACGGCTGAGGCTGGACTGCATCCCTGACAGTGAAGTCATGCTGGCGAGGGGTGGTGGCAGTGTCGGTGAGAAAGTCTGAGGGTCTAGCCCAACCCTAGAGCCACCGAACGTCACAACATCACTCTCCCCTCCCCCACCCCGGTTTCATCTCCCTACTCTGGTACCACTCGAGTCCCGAAAGCCAAGATGGATGGATCTTCCAGGGGGGAATCCATGTTGATTTCCCGTCGACGCGGCCGTTTTAACCTCTGTACTCTCTCCTCAGGGAAAGACGTCTGCCAGGCTGTAGACCACGGCTGTGAGCACCTTTGCATCAACAGTGGCGAGTCGTACATCTGCAAGTGTCCGGAGGGATTCAGGCTGGCTGAGGATGGGAAGCGCTGTAGAAGTAAGTTAGCCCACAGTCTCCCTTTGTAGGGTTTCCTAACCGGGTTGCAAACTCAGATTCCAACTTTCAGTGCTCTGAGAGAAGCCTTTTCTTTGCCAGCAGCTTGGTTCTCCCCACCCCCCCACCAGTCGCCTGGGCTCTGCCACGTTGTAGTCCCCAAATAACACACAAGACGCTGTATTAATTATGAAGCTGTTGGCCTTGCTTGTTTCTTACTGGCTATCTCTGACTTAAGTATTTACTCCATAATTGTTAATCTAAGTATTGCTCTTACCGGAGAACGGATCCAGACTTCTTACCCTTATGGCGGTTACATCGTGACTCTCTGTGTTTCTCCTACCCAGAGTCCTCCTGGATTCCTAGTCCCACCTTTCTTGCTTCCCTATTGGCCAACAGTGCTTTATTGACATATACACAGGACTTTCCCAACAGACAGTGTCTCCAAAGGGGTCCAGTCAGTTGACCGTGGGTTCTTCAGGACTGTCTCAGTGGCGGTCCTAGGTCGTCAAGCTCTTCACTTCTGTTGTCTCTCAGCCCTCGACCTTCTGTATGGTGGTTGGGTACCCGGCAAGTTGGTGCGCAGAACTAGAATAGTTGGTAGCAATGGACTACCAGAACCAAAAAGATAATTTCCGTGCTTTTGCTTCTTGGTGGAGCATATGTGTAAGGTGAAGGGTAGGAGAGGGGCTGGAGGGCGGCTCTGTGGGGTTCTCAGTGTTAGGGGGGACCTCAGAGATGGCATGGTTGGTCAAGTGCTTGCTGTGTAAGCTTGAGGGCTTGAGTTCGATCCCCAGTGTAAAAGCAAGCATGGTGGAGCACACCTGTAATCTTAGCGCCGGGAGGGAGACACAGGAGGGTCCCAGAGACTTGTTGGATTGGTCAGCTTCAGGTTCAGTAAGAGACCTTGTCTCAAAAAATAAAGTGGATAGTGACTGAGGAAGACACTCAACATTGACCTTTGGCCTCTACAAGCAAGAAAGCATGTGCACACACACATGCATGGATGCATACACACACACACACACAGATGCATGTTAGGATTCTCCAGAAAAATAGATAATAGCGTCTATGTGCTGGAGATACATGTTAGGGTTAAAGGAAGAAAGAGAGAGAGAAAGAAAGAGAAATTGACTTTAAGGGGTTGTGGGGGCTGGTGAGGAGGATGTCTGTTAGGAAGACCAGCAACCCAGTAGAACTGGTGTTGTAAGTGAAGAGCATCTTCCCTTCCTCTGGGAATCTTCGCCTTTTACTCTTAAAGTCTTCAAATGACTGGACAAGGCCCACACACACTACAGAGGGTAGTCTGCTTTACCCAGATTCTACTGATTTAAATGTTTACATAAAAGTAGCCATCACACCACCCAAGAGCAAGTCAGTGAGGTGGGATCAGAATACAGGCATAGACTTTCTCCCCATTCTAGATGGTAGTCCTCTTTAGGGCTTGGGGGTTGCTAATATCTACTTGGTTTTGACACTGCTGTAGTGTGCTTTCTTGGTTAAGCAAAGTAGATTAATTTGCTTTTGAGGTTTCCTTTGTGGGCAGTCTTGTCACAGACTCCCTTGAGATCGGGGGCATCCCACATGTAGACCAAGTTGAGTAGGAGTAACTCATCAGGCATTCTTCTCCAGGGGGCACAGCTTGTACCTCGTGAGAGGCTCTGTGACATGAGCATATGTTGTAGGCGGGGCCTGACTCCCAGCCTCACTGGGCTGTCTGGACTTCTAGCTGCACACTGCTATCTATGCATCTTTCACGGAGACCACGTGTCTGCCTGGGCCATAATTTTCTATTCAGCCAGCATGTGTTTTGGTCGATACATTGAATGGTTGTGTAAAAGGCATACTTCTAGCTTTGCAATTTGATTCCCAAATTAAACCTCACAATTTCCCACTTCCTGAGAGATCCATAGTTACAGATTCCAATCTCTGTAAGGTTTCTCCTTTTAAAGGGAAGACTGGGGGGGAAGTATGCCTCAACTGGGCTATCCTCTGGCTGGCCAGCCTTGTACAATTCAGTCAGACTCACGGCATCCACCACTTTGTATACTACCTGTGTATACCCACCCCGTGCCCCCAGGGTGTTGTGAGGACTAAAGGGTCATAACCACTTCAAGGAGTTCAAATTACGTCACCTGTGAGAAATGCTCTTTAGACAACCAACGTGGGGTATTTGGGACCTCTACTGAAAAATCGGAAGCTAAAGACTATCTAGTCATTCAAAATCTGAATGATGATCCACCGGAGCCAGTAAGAGCAAGAGTTCTGAGAGGAGTTGCTCCTTGATCCTGGCCTGTCCTGGCAGGGACTGCAAAGATGGTCATTTTAGCAAAGCTGGGTTCTTTAACGTGGATCACTCCCTCAGCCTCCCCTGGCACGACTGTTCACACTGGCTTATTTCCACGACGATGGGTTGTTCACCTCCCCGCATTTTCCCCCAGGGAAGGATGCCTGCAAGTCCACCCACCACGGCTGTGAACACATATGCGTGAACAACGGCGATTTTTATACGTGCCGGTGCTCAGAGGGGTTTGTCCTGGCTGAGGATGGGAGGCGTTGCAAGAGTGAGTGACTGAACCGGCTCTCTGCTTCCGCTCGCTTGCCTTAGGAGCGATTCCTTTGGGACCGTTTTTCAGGCAGGAGGCCCCCTCAGCCCTGCTTCTCCCATAAACACAGATGTGTAGACCGACAGAAAACAGGGCTAAGCTCAGCAACAGCAGCCAGCAGAACAACTTTGCTTTCGTGGACAGCAAATGACAATGGCTGGCTCTGTTCTGTAAGCAAAGGGGGATACAGAAGGGGGAGCGGCTGGTACATTACTCCGGCAGCCCTGACATCTGCTGGAGAGTCACATGCATGACACCTGGGCCTTCTTAATTCCTTTCCACGAATCAATAGATTGAATAATGAGGACAAGCGCTTAATGAAAAGACAAGAAGCCGGCTCCCAATGACCACACACGTGTGCACACTCACATTAGCGTTTTCTACTAGCCAGGCACAGGAGTATTTTTGCATATGTATGTCTTTACTTGCCTTATTGTTGTACTTCACTTTAAAAGATTAGACAGCTGCTTGATGTATAAAAGAGAATATTATAATAACATACTGTAGACTGTTTGAAATGAGATCATTCATTTGGGATTGTTACAGTTCCCTTATGCAGCCGTACATAACAATGTCTCTTGGCATTCAAATTGCCTGTGGATTTGCGTAATTTTGTTCTCTTTATACTGTCAACCGTCTAAGTTGCCCAAAAAGCTTTGGTATGGGTAAAGAATTCAGTGATCATACTTTTTTTTTAAGTCTTAATAGGTCAGGAGGGTACTTATCAGTGTGCTGTCTAATGGATACCACAGTGCTTTAATTCTGTCAGTAACAATGTATTGAATACCTTTTGTGTGCCAAACATTATGGGCACAAACATAAATGACACACAGTATCTACTGAAGGACAATCCAGACTAGGGGAGAAAGACTCAGTGTTAAATAATTGTCCCCCCATGGATACAGCATAGAGAGCATGGAACTTAGCAACTTGGTGTCAGACATTTTATGCCAGTTATTACCACAGTCCTGCCGTGTCCACTGCCTTGCACAAGGCAGATATGCAGTGAACGGATTTTGATTGAATAAGTCAACGTGTTGGGGGCATTTATTCAGAGAGTAGCTGGCGCAAGCTGGGCTACCCTGGAAGTTTCTTGGGAGAAGAAATGGCTGAGGAGAAATTAAGCATCTCCTCTACTGCCCGTCGAGATACTGCATATCATCTACCTGCCTCCCACAACAAAGCAAAAAGAACTAACTGCCTTGGTAGATAGTCTAACCCAGTGGTTCTCAACCTGCGGGTAGGGAGCCCTTTAGGGGGTCAACCCATCTTTTCACATGGTTTGCCTAAGACCATCGGAAAACACAGGCATTCATTTACAATTCCTAAGTTATGAAATAGCAACAAAAACAGTTTTACGGTTGGGGGTCACCACAGCGGGAGGAACTGTATTAAAGGGCCGCATCGTTAGGAAGGATGGGGAACCACTGCTCTAACTAATCCTTTGCCATACTGTCTGCACAGTTCCCCCAAGGCCTGGCCTCCAGCAATTGGCATGTGGTTGCCTTTACAATGTGTGGACACTGTGTAGCTTACATAGTAGGGAAATTACCAGTGTTGTTAACAGACGGCTCAGACATAAACTTGTTACCTGGAAATAATCGTTACGTGTGGTATTCCACACTTGTCTGTCCTGTGTGCTAGCTGAAGCTTTTTTTTTTATGTACTCTTGTATGTACGTGATCACTAACTTTTTTTTTTTTTTTTTTTTTGGTTTTTCGAGACAGGGTTTCTCTGTGGCTTTGGAGGCTGTCCTTGAACTCGCTCTGTAGACCAGGCTGGCCTCGAACTCACAGAGATCCGCCTGCCTCTGCCTCCCAAGTGCTGGGATTAAAGGCGTGCGCCACCAACGCCTGGCGATCGCTAACTTTTTAACCGTGTCTCCCGTAGGGTGCACTGAAGGCCCAATCGACCTAGTCTTTGTGATTGACGGATCCAAGAGCCTCGGGGAAGACAATTTCGAGATCGTGAAGCATTTCGTCGCTGGGATCATCGATTCCTTGGTGGTTTCCCCGAAAGCTGCTCGGGTGGGGCTGCTGCAGTATTCCACACAGGTCCACACCGAGTTTTCCCTGAGGGACTTCAGCTCAGCCAAGGACATGAAGAAAGCCGTGGCCCACATGAAGTACATGGGCAAAGGCTCTATGACTGGGCTGGCCCTGAAACACATGTTTGAGAGAAGTTTCACCCAAGTAGAAGGGGCCAGGCCCCTCTCCACACGGGTGCCCAGAGTAGCCATCGTGTTCACCGACGGGCGGGCTCAGGATGATGTCTCCGAGTGGGCCAGCAAAGCCAAGGCCACTGGTAATAGGGGGAGGGGTCGCGGTTTACATTATTCAGAATTCCGGTCTTTAAATTCATAGCTGACCTTAGGCGGCAGGGTGTTTGGTTCCAGAAAGACGTTCTGACAACTGCGTTTAAAAATTCACCTTGGCTACACTGCCACCTAGAGGCCATAGCGGAGCCCTGGGGATGCTAAATAAAATGCCCCTCACAGGCTGAGTAATCGGATTTACTGCTCAGTGTGTGGCCTCCAGGAGAATCAACTCGGCTCCTGCTGTTTAACTACAACATACAGCTGGCCCAACGCCATGGCATCTTCCCTCCAGAGTCACCTGAAGATTTTTTTTTAATGGATTTACTGACACGAATACACTTAAAACAAAAAACAATGTTAAATTGCTTGTTTAACTTTCAAATGAGGAAATTTGATTTAAGTTCTCCTTTCCTTTTGAGAAGAAACCATCCAAGCACTCAGAAGGCTGAGGCAGGGGATTTACAAGTTCCAGCCCAGCCTTGGCTATATGGAAAAATCCTGTCTTTTATAAGGTCGTAATTTGACCTGCTTAGAATTTTCCCAGAAAACCTCTCATTTTAGTAAGCTGTGAGAAGACACGTTTTCCTACTATCCAGAAGATAATTCAGGAGAAAGCTGCACATTGCTCGGTTACCTGACCTCTCTAGGGCTTATCAATAGTCTTTTACTCTCTTACAGATGCCACATGTCTTAGGATCTTTTGTTCATAGGTCTGAAATAGAAATGCTGATAAATATAAATGTTGATACTTCAAATCCCATCACTTAATATCTGACTTTGGTTGGGCATAGCACCATGCCCGGACCCTGGGAATGCAACTGCATCTCACCCTAACCTCTGTTGCCTAGGTATCACTATGTATGCTGTTGGTGTCGGGAAAGCCATTGAGGAGGAGCTCCAGGAGATCGCGTCTGAGCCCGCTGACAAGCATCTCTTCTATGCAGAAGACTTCAGCACGATGGACAAGATAAGCGGAAAGCTGAAACAAGGCATCTGTGAAGGTATTGCAGAATGTGTCTGGGGGCAGACCTTAGCCATGGGGCAGCATGAACCAGGAAACCCTCAAACCGTTTCTTTGGTGCTCAGAAAATGTCTCCCAGCCAACAAGACAAGCGGCACCTGGAGACACGTCAGACAGAATGGGAGAGGTGGAGACAAATGTCATCAGTGCTGTGTCTTGAGCACTTGCGCTGTGCCAAAAAGCATGCCAAGTGTTTTAATATGCTTCTTTCTTTCTTTTGGTCTACAAGAACTAGGTCTTATAGATCAGGCTGATCTTGAACTCAGAGATCCACCTGCCTCTGACTTCCGAGTGCTGGGATTAAAGGCATGCACCACCACCGCCCAGCTTTAATATGCCATTTTAAAAAATTTTTTATCATGTATGCCATGTTCTGCCTCCATGTATACCTGCAGGCCAGAAGAGAGCACCAGATCTCATTATGGATAGTTGTAACCATGTGGTTGCTGGGGATTGAAGTCAGGACCTGTGGAAGAGCTGCCCACATTCTTAACCACTGAGCCATCTCTCCAGTCCCTAATTCTTAATCCTCACCAAACCTAGAGATGTGATCGCTCTTAAGCCATCACTAGAGGAACCAGAAGTAGTACAGGAAATTTGTGGAAGGGTATCATCTACCCTTGCACGCTCACTGGACACCCACAGAATGCCCTTCAAGAGGGGGAGGGGGACCCTTCCAGATTCCCAAGAGGGGAGCATGCTTTGCTTTTGGCTCTGTCTTTCCCAGTGAAATGACACAGGCAGTGAGTGCTCCAGGGATTGCACTGGATCTCTCAACAACTTTTTCCCTGCCTTACCTTCTTGACATGACACTGGGGAGCACCCCTTAGGTGTAATTTAAGTTCTCTTCAGGGACAGAAGTGCTCTACCATGGTCATAAATCATCACATAATCACTGTCGTTACCAAAGGATGCTGGGTTCCAACAGTGTCCTAAGGAGCACATGGGAACCTCCTTTTGGTCATTTCTTCCCACTCAGCTCTAGAAGACTCTGATGGAAGACAGGATTCCCCTGCAGAGGAACCGTCAAAGCAGACCCACCACCCAACAGGTGAGCTTCCAAAGGCAGCGTGCTCAGCCTTCACTGGAGCCTTCTGCCTCAACCTCCCTGAGGATGCAAGTTGTAAAATGGCCATAGATTTAGATGTCAGCCAAGGCCCTTTTCCTGACAGACAGTAAGGATTTATTCTGTCTGCCAATATGGTAGCTGCCACTTTTCCTGATGGCTTATGTCTCAAAGCAAAACTCTGCACACAAAGGGAATTCCAAATGCCTTTGCCTCAGCTGGCGGCTGCTTTAGACCGCAGTAGTGTGAGGCACATTTGAATTGGGTTTTCTCTCTTTACAGAATCTGAGCCAGTCACCATAAATATCCGAGACCTACTTTCCTGTTCTAATTTTGCAGTGCAACACAGATACCTGTTTGAAGAAGACAAACTTGCACGATCTACACAAAAGCTTTTCCACTCAACAAAATCCTCAGGTAATTCCAAGTGAAGTATCACCACTGGATAAGCTCCAGGTTGCCAACATAGTTGGCTTACAGTAGGAAAGAGGTGTAAATATCTAAAAACTAAGGAAGCAGTAGTAGTCCTGACCCCGTTTCCACAATGAAAGCCCCTTCCAGTGTTTGCAGCCAACACAGCCCTTTCCCAGCATTTACGTCCCTGGATCTGGATGCATGGGAAGGCTCAACATTTCTTTCATTGTGGTTTCCTGTGCACTGACTCAGTCCTGTCCTGTTACTATGTGTCTGGGAAGTGTGGAAGGCAGAGGTGAACTCTCTCCATCTGCTTTCTCAGGAAGCCCTTTGGAAGAAAGCCAGGACCAATGCAAATGTGAAAACCTAATCATGTTCCAGAACCTTGCAAACGAGGAAGTAAGAAAACTGACCCAGCGCCATATCCTTTTTCTGTGGGATGCTCTGTGTGCAATGCAAGCAGTGGCAACCTTACAGGTCACCGTGGGTTTCAACAGCACAGCCAGCAACAGTGAACCAGGGAAGGGCTTTTTATTAAAGGCAGCCTGGTAGCTGTTTGAGAGTTGGGAGTCCAAGCTTAGCGGCCATGGTCTCACACTTGGCTGACATCTGCTGGCTAACATCGGAAGTAGCATTGCGGCCAATCAAGCAGTATATACACACCAGGAATGAAGTGCCTCAGAGAAGCACGTCTTGGCAAAGTGCCTTGTAGAATGGAGAGGTCTAGCCTGATCTCTAACCCTCAACCCTAACCACACAGAAGCTGCATGTGCGCAGACTTTGAAGGACTGGGTGTCTCTCTTTCCTTTTTGGCAGCCGAGATCCCTTGTATCAGCACTTTAAGAGATGAAAAATCTACCAAAGGGACAGGGTCCGGTGGCTCACTTAAATGGGATGACAGTGACGGGCGCTGTTACACGCTGCTGGCTGCCCTGAACTGAAGCCTACAGCAAGCTTATTAAAGCTGGCTGATACAGACCAGTGAGCAACTAGTCCCGAGACACTCCTGTGCCACAGGCTAAGAGCAGCATATGGCAATTCTCCCTGTAAGGGGCAGGGGATTATTTCTTCCTGACAGGAGTCAAAACTGAGAAGACCGGGTTGTCATCCTGCCATGCGGGCAGGTAGCAGGAATTAAGGAACTTACAGAAGATACTTTACAGCTTCTTCCTGTCCCGAAACTGCATGTGAAGGAGCATTAAGTGAAAATTCAAGGCCACGCGCTCCTTAGCTTTTGAACCCCACTCCCGTGCCTCTTCTGACTTCCCTTCACTCTGTAAGGCACAATCCTTTCACTGTCTTTACATCTCCCAGATTACCAGCTATGCCTCCCAGAGAAGCACTATGCTGTAGTTGGAAAAGCCAAACTCAAACTGAAATAATCTGGCTTTGGCAATGAGTTTCACATGAAAAAATATACACATGTGTATATATTTATATAGTCGTTATTTTATTTTTTTGGTTTTACGAGACAGGGTTTTCTGTATTGTTTTGGAGGTTGTCGGTCCAGCCCGGCCTCAAACTCACAGAGATCCACCTGCCTCTGCCTTCCAAGTGCCGGGATTAAAGGTGTGGCCACCACCGCCCGGTTTATATATAGTCTTAATGGCATGTTAAACAAATTGCTATAAATGTACAAGGCTTTTTCAAAATATGGGACAATTCGCTTTTAATCCCATAGCCTTTTTAATAAGTTTTAGTAATCAAGTTGTAAGCTAAAACAGACATCCAGACTACTTTTCCTTAATTTGAGATTTACTAGAAGAAATGACGCAAAGAATGGAAGCCTTGGAAAACCGCCTACGGTACAGATGAAGACTAGAAATGCTTTTGTGTTTGTACACCATTATGAAAAGGATTTTAAAGAGTGGAGTCGCAACACTCACACCAGAGGTAAATCTGTAAAGTGAAACCCAACCAGCTACAGAAGACACTGGATTGCTGTACAAGAAATGCAGACACTAGTAGACGCTAAGGTGTCTAGATTTCTCATTGGGGGTGGGGGATCCTCCTGAATCCTAGTCAACCACGAGAATGAGCTGTGCAGTGAAATCTCATTTGACAAGTCTCAATTCTGCACAAAACTGACTCAGCAAATTGCTATTTTTTTGTATTGGAATTTACTTTGATGCATATGGACATGGGTAAATTATGGGACCTATGCTCTGTTCAATTTTTATACATTAAAATCCACCTCTCCAGAAAACATTGAATAAAACTCCTAGTTTAAATGTATACATGGGAGCTGGAGACGGCTCAGTGGTTGAGAGCATTGGCTGCTCTTCCAGAGGTCCCGAGTTCAATTCCCAGCAACCACGCGGTGGCTCCCAACCATCTGTAATGAGATCTGGTGCCCTCTTCCAGTGTGCAAGCATACATGCAGAGCATTGTATACATAATAGATCTTCAATAAATAAATGCATACATGATAAAGAGCTAATATTAACCAGAAAGGGAAAAAAACAGGTTAACATACTTGCCAGCTTGGTACAACCAGTCTGACTAGCGATGGTTACCAAAGTTTTACAGATGGTCTGGGTTCAGTTATCCAGCAACCACATGGTAGCTCATGACTATCTAGTAAGTGGTTGCTGGGAACGCTACGCCCTCTACTGGTTACACTGAGTAAAGAATGAAATCTGTCTTCACACTCTGGGAGACAGCAAATGCTAAATGTACAACACGGAAGTTACTATTTGGACAAAATGTAAAAGTTTTAGCCTAGATATTCACAAACACAATGGGGAACTGTCTTAGCACCAGGAAATACTCAAAAATTTTTAATGTTGCATAAAATGCTGAGTCCTTGGTTCTCTAGGACCATGGTGAGAGGCAGATGTGACTAATGCCATTTTTTTTTTTTTGTTTTTCGAGACAGGGTTTCTCTGTGGCTTTGGAGGCTGTCCTCGCTTGGTAGTCGAGGCTGGTCTCGAACTCACGGAGATCCGCCTGCCTCTGCCTCCCGAGTGCTGGGATTAAAGGCGTGCCTCACCAACGCCCGGCCTAATGCCATTTTTTAAAAAGGCTCCACCTTGTCCTCATCAAATACAGGCAAGCCCAGAATGGGGGCAGGAACCTTCTGCCACAATGGGCCAAAGCACAGGCAAGTCCCAACGATGAACCAGAGCGCCTTTCCATGAAGCAGGACTATCTGCCACATTATACAACTAACTCCATTCACGACTAGCCTAAAGTTTGTTTCTTAGTTCTGTAATTGCAATTCTGTTTCTGTGTGGCTTTAGAGGCTGTCCTGAGCTCTGCAGACCAGGCTGGTCTCGAACTCAAGAGATCCATCTGCTTCTGCCTTCCGGAGTGCTGGGGTTAATAAAGGTGTGCGCCACCACCTACGCCCGGCTGTAATTGCAAATCTTTATCTCTTAAATATTGTTTGAGTCTATATAACGGCTTGTCTCATGGGAAGAGAACACCGGAATAGGTTAGACTCTCTTGCTATAGCAAGCTCAAATTGTGTCAGGTAAGTTTGGTTCACCTGCCACAGAGTGTTGCTTGCAATTTTTTACACACTCAACGCCCCACTTCTTTGGCACGGGTCTCCACACCTAGCAGAAGTCTACTTGGCTAGAATTCCCTGCCACCCCTCATGAGAGCAACTCAACTGAAACCTTGCTTTCATTATAATTAGAAAAGAACATCTTAGAATGCCAACTTTTACCATCCCTGATTTGGGTCCTTTTCCTCCCCATAGCAAAACAATGGCACTTCATCATAGCCACCCCACAGAAACACACCCTAGAAGGTATGTTTTCTATCACCTAGCTTTAAATTGTCTTCATTCAAACCCTTCTTGCAGACACGATGACTAGAGAAATGTATAAATTAAAAGCCAAGTTATCATGTACCATACTATCACTCACTACCTACAAAGCCCTACAAACCACACACAAAATAGTTCTAAATGCCTGTAGCAAAGTCACTGCATACAGACCTCAGAGACAGTACGTCAGTATTTGTGTTTTGAAATTCAGTTCACCATACATTAAGGAATTAAATAGGAATGAGTTTAGAGGAAAAATCATTCAAAATTACTCAAAAAGCATAAGTCCTCGGCAGGTTACACACACACAAGCTTTAACTCAAACACACAGTGCAAATACCAAGTCTGGAATCACAAGCCTGTCCTTACATGGGCTGGGAATAGCACTTTCTCCAACATCCATGTGAGACCATGGATATGCAGGGTAGCCAGCCTGCAATTCTATCACTCAGGAGACACCCATGAGATCTGGAGAGGAAGCTGGCTACACTAGCTGGAATTGCCAAATTCTAGGCTTAAATGAGAGACCATGCTTCAGCATGTAAAGCTGTGAAGGAAAACACCCATCACCCTCTAGTCTAAACACACCCACCCACAGAAAATACCAAGTAACACGGCCTTCTGAATAGGTGTGTATTATAAGAACACAAATGTGCATTTCAACACTGGGATCCCAAACGCTAAAGCACCTCTGGTCCCATACACTTTGCAGTGATATGGTGTACTACCTTTAACAAAGCAAAGCCCCACAAAAAACAAGTGACTGTAACTTCACCTAAATCTGACCGCCAGAAATTGTGGTTTCAATGGCTCTAATCTCACTTTCAAGTATAAATGAACCAAGATCTAGGAAGAAAACCCAAATGGACACAATGTTTGTTTTTTTTTTAAAAGAGAGCTTGGGTGGTTTTATTAAAGGCAGGCTTTTCTGGTTTACTACTTCTCACCAGTCTGTTCTGGCATGCTTCTAATAATATCAGAGTCACCTGGAAAATAAAAACCACAGTTTTACAATTCATGCAATGGCAGCTGGTAGTCACACAACTTCCCTAGAGTGGCTACACACACGTTCTTTAGCCAATTATTACAGTGGATGCTATCACTCCTAAGACCAATTAAAAACCACCAAAGAACCTCAGCCATCCTACGAACACACAGAACAATATAACAAACAAGTCAGACCGGGCTTGTCACCAGCATTTAGAAAGCCAGACCTAGGTAAAGAACCAGGCCTGGGGACACATGCATGGTCTTACTATAGCGAATGTCTAGCCTGCCCTGATTATCACAGAATCAGAACAGCGAGAATATTCGCAGTGTTCTACAAGGCGACTAAAGCTCTCAACCCAAGAATGTGCATTTATAGGCACTCATCCCAAGTTGTTTATTCCCAAGCAACAAAGATTACTTATTTCACCTATTCCCACCCACTAACAAACAATATTAAGTGCCTTATTAAATGAAATTCGTATACTTAAGTTGAACTTTTCTTATTTACAGCAAAGCCAATTTACAATATACTGGCATGCACCCTCAATTCTCTACACAATAAAAGTATGGCATCTCTTTCACTATTAAAATTCTAATGGTCTAAACTCAGACACCAATGCCACTGCCTGGTGGGAGGCACCGACGTTAGGAAGACACTGCGCGGTTTAAAAGGCATACCTGGGTCAATGATAGCCAGTGTGCACACTCTGTAGTATTTCCCACACGCTGTGCCCAGCTCGATGTTATTGCCACTGTAGTGATGGACACCAGTCTTAGCCAACATGGCATAGTACTCGATTTCAGATTTCCTTTGGGAACAACAAGAAACCAAATAAAATCAAGATACTGACAGACTTTTACCACAAACTGATTAAGTCTTTCAACAATAGCCAAACGTCCAAGAGTAGCCTGCAAATTACCTACTGAACACCCACTTTGTTCAGGTGGCATTCAGTTCTAAGTGTATTGTATTCAGGCTTCAGATTACTAAATGAGTTTAAAATGGGTAAGGGTGCTTAAAGCCTAAAGAGTTAATCTGATTTAGTAGAAAAGGGTGTGACAGACATGAGGAAGTCAACCTTGGATAGCAACCTGGATAACAAAAGCTAGGTACTGCTTACAAGTCCCAAGTTCAGCTCCCAGGGCTCACAGCTCATGACCACCTCACAACTCCAGTTCTGACACCCACTCCTGGATTCCCAAGGTCACAAGCACTCAGTCTTTGTCTCTCACACACACACAGAGAGAGAGGGAGAGAAACGATGGCTAAGAGTGAAGGGTAGGAAACCTTAAAAAAAACAATTTAAGCTATCTTGACTATCCACTAACACCCTGAAGACTACACAAGGACATTGGCACTACCACTTAAAGAGTAAACAGAGTAAACACTTCAGTGCCAACTCAACGGACACGAATGGATTTGAAGTCCCACACACCAACAGTGCCACAAGGACCTTATGAGAAACGGGGCCTGAACCACATCCTGGACCCACTGAGCCTGAGCTTGCATTTCACAAAGGATGCCTGTCCTGTTACTATAAAGGGCAGGTTAGAAAAAAATAAACAAGAAACCCCCCCCACCCACACAAACTTTGAAAGGATTAAAGTGAGGACCAAACACTGCGAATCCGGCCACTAAGAACAGGCACCCGACACTAGGTCAACTGCCACAGGAAAAGCAAGGGGCTTACACTATCTAAAGTTCTAGTTTACTCAAGTTAAAGCAGTCAATCAAGAATAAACATAGGGCCGGGCATTGGCAGCACACGCCTTTAATCCCAGCACTAGGGAGGGAGGCAGAGGCAGGCGGATCTCTGTGAGAGTTCGAGGCCAGCCTGGTCTAAAGAGCTAGCTCCAGGACAGCCAGAGCTACACAGAGGAAAAGAACCCGTCTCCGGAAAAAAACAAAAACAAGAATAAACACGTGTTCAGGAAGCAGGACGCACGACACTGCCACCTCCATAAACCAGGCGTGACTTTTCTAGACTACAACAGGCACGTGCGATAGAGCTTAATGCTCCAAACTTAGAATGAAGATGGGTCCAAAAAAAAAAAAAACAAAAAACAGGGAGGGGAAGAGAGCGCAGGAAAGACACATGATATCTTCCCCCACCCGTGGCTTCCCTGAGCGTGCGTCGTTTGAGTCCCTCCTGTCACCATGCGGCAGTGCCCCACAGGGACGCTCCAAGAAGAACACGAGAGAGAGGTCTAGAGAGGTCTCCTCTGAACCAGAATTTACCCCCTTCCCCTCAGTGGAGACAGCTCTTCTGGTGTCCCCTGCAGGGTGTAGACTGATTCAGATGTATACACTGGTTCTCTGTGTGTGTGTCTCTCTCTCACACACACACACCAAGGTGCAAACACCAGCGAGCACCCACCCTCACCTCACGGTCCTCCGCCCACACTCGGGTTCCCTCGCCTCCCTCCCTCACCTCAAGGCCGGGCAGTTGTTGGCGAGGATGACCAGCTTGGCTTTGCCCTGCCGGATCATCTTGAGCGTCTGCTTGTAGCCCAGCACGTACTTGCCGCTCTTCATCACCAGCTGGAGCCTCGAGTTGATGGACTCCAGGGACTTCTTCTACAAACGCCGAGCCAACGGGAGAGAGGGGGCCTGAGAACCGTGGTGCAGAACCCAATCCCGGCACCCCGGGGCGTCTGCAACTTGAGTCCCAGCACGGGTGGTGGTGACTCTGCAACCCCGGGACCCCGCATGGGGCTCCCATCTACCCAACCCCGGGCCCACGTCCGCCCCGTCCGTCCATCCATCCGTCCACGCGAAGCTGCTTCCGGGCCCCGGCCGGCTCTCACTCACCGTCTTCTTTGCGGCCACCATCTTTCCTGCCTCCGGTGCGGCGCGGGCCCCCAAACCTAGCACACGGGAGAGGGCAGACAGAGGGTGAGCATCCGGAACCACCGAGTCGAAGGCCAGCGGGGCGCCCCGAGCCCGATCCTCCCCCACCCCACGCCCCGGCCCGAGCTCCCTCACCAAGCGCAGCCGCCAAGATGGCCGGGCAGCGAGAAAGGAAGGAGCGCGCAGCACGCCAGGCTCTTCTACCACACCCGGAGCACGCTGGGACCGGAAGCGGAAGTGGGCGCCGGTCGCCCGGCGGAAGGGAACCTGGTTAGGAGCGGACCGCTTAGCTCGGTGGCTGCAAGCGGGTCGCCGCCACCGGAAAGGAACCTGGTCGGAAGCGGACCGCCGCCACCTGTTGTTGCTATGGGGACCGCTGAACTCGGCGGCTGGAAGCGGATCGCCACCGGAAGGGAACCTGGTTAGCAGCGGACCGGTTAGCTCGGTGGCTGGAAGCGGATCGCCGCCACCGGAAGGGACCTGGTTAGGAACGGACCGCCGCCCCCGGCTGTTGTTGCTATGGGGACCGGTGAGCTCCCTGGGGAAAGCCGATCGCCACCGGAAGGGACCTGGTTAGGAGCGGACCGCCGCCGTGTGTTGCTACTGGGACTGTTTGGTTCCGTGGCCCGGACCGCGGAAGAACGGAAGTCGGGCGAGCCCCGGGAGGATTCCACCCGGACGCCGCTCTCCCTGCCTCCGCCACCCGCCGCCGCCGATGGACCGTAGGAGACTTCCTCCTAGAGCCTCTGCTGCCCAGGGACCGCAAGCGACAAACCCCAAGCCCGGCGAGGGGTCTCGGCGGGTCACTGCGCTTTCCCGCCGAGCGGATGCGCGCAGCACGGAGACCCACGTGGCGGGAGGGGAGGGAGAGCCTCCTGCTGCCGCCGCGCGAGCTCCGATCTGCACCCCTGGCGCGCGCTTCTGTGTTCGAAAGTAGAGAAGTAGCCGTACTTTAAAGTTTTTAATATAAAATATATATTTATATGCTTTTTGAAAATATATAAATCATAAATTTAAATATATATACTTTTTAATCCTTTAGCTGTGAAGCGTGGACAGTCGTATAAATGAGATATTCAAGGGAGGGGGGGAAAGAAGACAGAAAACCCTTTCGCTACTCTACTAGAACCAACAAACCCGGGGCTTTTGAGAGCGTTCATCCGGGAAAGGTGTGAGGACCCTAGTTCTACGCCTCAGCCTCCCCCGTTCCCATCCCTTCCAAGAAGTGTGGCATACGTGTGCAGGCTGGTAATTCCATTGCCGGAGCATAGACAGATCCCCGAGGCCAGGTGGCCAGCCAACCGAGCCTCGCCTGTAAGCCCCAGTAAGAAAGAGACCCTGTGAGAAAATAAGGTGGACAACCACCAAGGAAGCCCACCAGAAATCGGCCCAACAGCGCAAGCTTCCGCACTAGCAAAAAAAGCACACACTCCCAGCACCTGGGAGGCATAGGCAGGCGGATCTCTGAGTTCGAGGCCAGCCTGGTCTACAGAGCGAGTTCCAGGACAGCCTCCAAAACAATACAGAGATACCCTGTCTCGAAAAAAACAAACGAGCAAACAAAAAAGCACACACACAAATTACCAAAGCCATAGAGAAACCCTGTATGTATGTTGTATTACTTTGCCCTGGAGGTTGGGAGACGGAAGAACATTCACTCCCCACCCCTGTAATAATTTGTTTCTTTGTTTTTTGACACAGGGTTTCTCGGTGTAACAGCCCTGGCTGTCTTGGAACTTTGTAGGCCAGGCTGAAATCTAATGTACAGAGATCCTCCTGCCTCTGTCTGGGATTAAAGGCTTGCATCACCCTGACATAAAAATAATTTCAAGGGCTGGAGAGATGGCTCAGAGGTTAAGTGCACTGGCTGCTCTTCCAGAGGTCCCGAGTTCAATTCCCAGCAACTGCATGGTGGCTGACAATCATCTGCAATGAGATCTGGTGCCCTCTTTTGGCCTGCAGGGATACATGCAGGCAGAATGCTGTACACATAATAAATAAATTAAAAAAATAATAATAGTAATTTCAAACATTTCTACAAGGCCATACAGTCATAGTGGCCTATGCCTTTAATCCCAGGAGAGGCAGACAATCTCTGTAAATTGATCTTAAATTTAAAAAAAAAGCTGGAAATTATAAGTTACCTAACCACCATCTCTCTCTCTATATATATATGTATATATATATATATATATATATATATCACACACACACTATGAGATAGTAACCTTGTTATTCTAAAGTTTTTACAGCTAATGTACTGCAGAAATAGGAACAGAACCAGGCCTTTAAATTAGCTAATTCTACAATTAAAACTTATTCAACTCTTGTGGCCCATTTTAACATGGATTTGAACAAACAGTAGTGTTAGATTACCATACTATTTGCTTTAACATTTAGGCATAAATTACTTAAGGTTATGCAAATCCAGATACCTGCCTTCCATTATTCTAGTTCTGTAAACATACCAATCTTGAAATGAACCTGAAAACTAACCAATAGCTCCTCTGAAAATTCAATGAAATAAGCCTAGATTAGAGTTGTGCCGTTACGGGTTAAAAGTACCCCACCCCTTTTTTAATCCCCCTCTTTTCTTTGATGACCTGTTTGGCTTGTGGTTGTCTTGGTATTATGGAAAGGCGTGGCGGCTCAGGAACACCTTGCACTGCCGTTCTCAGGTACGGTGTGGGACTGTTGAGGTCCTCCCGTTCACATTAGACATTCAGTTGTGCATGTGCCTCCCACCTTTCCCCGTTCTGAAATAAATATTCTTAGGAGAGACTTGATGACAATGAGCCATACTCAAAACTGATGTGCCAAGACACGGTATGAGTCTAACCTGCTGTATGGAGAAAATGTTAAGGACGCTGTGTCCTCATCCCAAATGATACCCTGTACCAGTTACGTACTCATCCCAAACGACACCATGTATCAATCATGCACTGGTCCTAAATGATGTAGTACACGGGGGTCCTTTGTATTACATACCTTTAAGGCACTTTCAAGAATTGCTGAGGTTGGGGGCAGGAGAGACGGCTCAGAGGTTAAGAGCACTGGCTGCTCTTCCAGAGGTCCTGAGTTCAACTCTCAGTAACCACATGGAGGCTCACAGCCATCTGTAATGAGATCTGGTACCCTCCTCTGGCCTTCAGGCATATATGCAGACAGGGTTTCTCAGCTACGGAGCAGCAGGTCATGGAACTCACTGTGTAGTCCAGGCTGACCTTGAACTACCAGATCCCTCTGCCTGCTGGGATTAAAGGTGTGCACTACCACCTCCCAGCCATATTAATCTTTTTTATAGAGGATAAAACTTGAAAGAAAGTGGTTAAATAATTTTTCAAGTGCTAAGTAAGACCAAATGTGGTCTCCCATGCCTGTGATCCCAGCAATCAGGATGTGAAGATAGGAGAATTAGGAGTTCAAGGCTATCCTTGTGTGCATAGAAAATTCAGGACCAGCCTGGGCTACCTAAAACCATGTGTCAAAAAAAGTCAGGATTGAAATATTAACTGAAATTTGAGGGCAGGGACAAATAAAGCCTTTAAAAGGAGAGTGAAAGCAAAACCAAAAGAATGGATAATGACAAGTGTAGTTTGCTTCAAAACAGTTTTCATGAGAGAAGACTAGGCTGGCTTTGAACTCACAGAGATCCACCTGCCTCTGCCTCTGAGTGTTGGGATTAAACCACACCAGCTCTGTTTTTTTTTTTAAGGACATTTGTTTTTACTGTGTAAACCTCATTGCCACTGGACTATTTTATAGCATGCATGCATTAATAATTATCACATGAAACGTTCCTTTTAAGTAATAAACCATTCTTGTTTAGTATTGTATTTTCAAACTGTTATCTTGTAAGATGTCAGTTGTGTAACAAGGACCCAGACTTAGCAGGCTCCTAGACCTTAGCAGGACTGACTCCATGATTGAAGTGCCATTCAGGCGGTAAAACTAAGAAGACTAAAGGCGGAGCAGGTGATTGTTGAGGTCGGCCGGGAAGAGGCAGGCTTTGTGCAGTGCAGACTCGTGTTAAGACAAGAGGAAGAAGCTCAGTGAAGGAGAAAAGCAGTCAATTTTTCAGCTCCACAAATGGACAGGCTAGTCAAGATACCCTATGTAAGACTAGTCCTGGGAGAAACAGCACGTGTAAAGCAAACTGCAAAGCATAGGGCAGGACCTCAGTCTTACCTTGGGCAGGTATCTTTTTTTGTTTGTTTGTTTGCTTTGTTTTTCTGAGACAGGGTTTCTCTGTATTGTTTTGTAACAGTTGCTGTGGCTGTGGTGTCTCTTCGCAGCATTAGAAACCCTAAGAAAGACACCTGACCACTGAGTGCCTTCTCTGAAGATAAATAGGAGATGCGAAGGTCAGTTAACAAATTATCCCTAGCCGGGCAGTGGTGGCGCACGCCTTTAGTCCCAGCACTCGGGAGGCAGAGGCAGGCGGATCTCTGTGAGTTCCAGGACAGGCTGGAGCGACAGCCTCCAAAACAATACAGAGAAACCCTGTCTCATAAAAACAAACAAACAAACAAACAAACAAAAAAACCAAATTATCCCTGAGGGTGCTTCAGGTAATTCCTAAAACTGGTTGATGAGGAAAATGGAGAAGTTCACTAAATCCTAGTTTAGCATAAAATGTAGAGTCTAGGGAGTTTATTTTTTATTTTCTTGGTTTTTCAAGACAGGGTTTCTCCTTATTGTTTTAGAAGTCAATCAGTAGACCAGGCTGGTCTCGAACTCACTGAAATCCACCTGCCTCTGCCTCCCAAGTACTGGGATTAAAGGCGTGCACCACCAAAGCCTGGCTGAGTTAGGGAGTTTAAAGTCACATATTTGCTTTTAGTTAATATGTAAATTAAATCTTACTGAGAAAAAGGCTTTTTTTTAAAGCCTTCACTAGGAAAATTTAAAGTGGCATTTATTTATTCATTTATTTATCATTTGGTTTTTTTGGGCAGAGTTTCTCTGTGTAGCTCTGACTATCCTGGAACCGGTTCTGTAGACCAGGCTGGACTCAAACTCAGAGATTAGCCTGTCTCTCCCTCCCTAGTACTGGGATTCAAGGTATGTACCACCACCTCCTGGCTCATGACTTTTATTTTTAAAAGCTTGAGAATGAAAAAGGCTTCTATGCCACGAACCATGTCCCTGCATCCAAATTGATATGAAGAAGATGGCCCTCCTAATGAGACTGTTTCTACAGACAGGATTTTTAGATGTTATTTAATGTCAAGTGAAGTCAGAATGACAGGTCCCCAAACCAACCGTTCTGCAGTCTCATAAAAGGGAGTATTGAGACATAGACATGTAGAAGATATGTGGAAAGGAAAGCCATCTACTACTCAAGGAGAGGGCCTGAGAAGAAGCCAGCCTGTGGCTGGCATCTTGATCTAAAGTCTAGAACTGTGAGCAAATAAGTTTCTGTTGCTCAAGGAACTCAGTCTATCAAGTTTTGTTATAGCAGCCCCAGCAAACCAACACAGATGCTAATGAGACACATTGAGTAATGTAAGAGTTTGTGGGTACCTACTTGTGTAAACCACTAAGCGGGGGTAAAGATGAATGCCATTAACAAAGGTAGAAGGAATAGTATAAGTAGAAGTTCACTGTTCAATAATAGTAATAATTGGTCCATATAAGAGATAATAGGTTAAAAGTAGTTACAATAGTTTAATGGGAAACAGGGTATTACTTAACCTAAAGAATAAAATAGTGACACTACAGGGGAGAAACCCAGTGAATACTACTTTAATTTCACAATATCAGGACACTCTGGTATGGGTGACTCCTTAAGAATGAATGGGCATCACAGCTGACAAAACTACATCACGTGGAAACAATCTTGAACAAATCGAACAAAACCAAATCAAGAAATGTTGACTAAAACTAATAGCCTGTTTTTGTTTTTGAAACAGGTGTTCTCTGTGTAGTCCTGGATGTCCTAGAATTAGCTCTGTAGATCAGGCTGGGCTCGAACTCAGAGATCCACCTGCCTGCCTCTGCCTCCCGATTGCTGGTATTGAAGGAGTGCACCACCACCACCCGGCTAACTAGCCTGTTCTTAATATTAAGGCCCTCGAACAACCCAGGTTAGGCTCCCAGCTCCCACGTAGAGGCTCATAATCATCTCTTAACTCCAATTCCAGAGGATCCGACACCCTCTTCTGGTCTTTGTGGGCTCAAGTCACCCAGGTGGTGCACAGGCCACAGAGACACATAAAATGCAAATTAATGAATGGCCCACACCTTTAATTTCAGCACTCAGGAAGCAGAGGCAGACGGATCTCTGTGAGTTCGAGGTCAGCCTGGTCTACAGAGTGAGTTCCAGCACAGCCAGGACTATGTAGGGAGCCTGTCTCAAATAAGAAACAAATTAAAAATAATTATTTCTTAATTAATTAAAAAAGACAATGTAAGATTAGGGGAACCGCCCCAGATCGAAGCAAACCACAAAGAGACGCAGGGCACCAAAGCGATGGGTTTAAATGAGTTGCGAATGGGTCAAGAGACTGAAACTGAGGTCAGGTCTAACAGTCTGGTGTCCGTTGTTGAACTTCCTTGCGGTAACTATGTTGGAGTTATGTAAGAGGATAAGACTGTCATCACACATCTAGTCTACCAATCAATAGCCTCTGGCTGCCCCCGCCGCCACCCCTCCCCGGCTATTTAGGACGATTATTCACATCATCCCCTCTCTTCTCTCATCTCCGGCCCGAGCCTTTTCCCCATTTCCCTTCCCTGCACCCTCCGCCTCCCGTCCAGCTGGTTCCTTGGTTTGAGTTGTCCCTGCGCTCTCTTGCCAGCTGGTCGTCCAGTCGTCTGGCACTCTGCCCTCTCTGGTGCTCTCCACCTGTGCGTTTCTCGCTCGCTGCCTCTCCAGGTGAGCACGGTGTACCCTGCAGGACCCCCCGCTGCGCGTGTGCGCTTTGAACTCTTGCAAGATCGCACAACAGTTGGGAGAAACTTCAGCTGCTTGGGTCCGCGACGAGCATCGCATCCTAGCCCCGCGACCGACCGACACTCGCGTGAGGCTGGGCCAGGTGACCGCACTTTTGCGCGATGGGCTGCTCCAGCAGCGCCCTCAACAAGGCGGGCGACAACGGCAGGTTCCGCAGCGGAGGTGAGCCAGGGTCCCCACACTGCATCCACTCCGGCGGCGGGGAGGGGCGGGTGGAGGACGCTGAGTGCTGTCTGCCCCCGAGATCCAGAGGGTGCAGCCCTGGGGGCAAGGTCCTTTCCGGAGGGAGGAGAGCACCGGGACTGAAGTGTCCATCGCGGTGCGCCTGCCCGCTGCAGGACGCAGGGGACAAGAGCTGGGTGCTGCCTTACCCGGTAGGAACAAGGAGGGTTCTTGGCGCTAAATCACTAACCGGGCTAGCTGCGACTTTCGTCCGCCATGTAAATGAGAAATGTCCCATTGAAAGTTCTAGTCTGCTCTCCTGTGGACGGTTCCGCATCGCCGGATGACAAAATGCGGAGAACACACTCTCCCATACACTAGGTTCCTCCAGAGGTTTTCAAGAGGACACACACACACACACACACACACACACACACACAAGTCCCCGACTTCTGTATTCTCGAGGCATATGTGCGTGATGAAAAGCAGTCATCGCTCACTGTTGTAGAGAAATCCTGCCAGCACGTTTTAATCATCTACTTAACTTTACTGCACGCAGACGCTCGTGTAACTCGCGGAAGCTGAGACTGGAGTATAAGCACCTGAGACATGTTATTAAGAGCATTCTGACAGTGATAAATGCTGTAGAAAAACAGACATAGATATATGAACTCGACAGTGAGTGGGTTTCACACTTCTTGGATTATAAATTGCTAGCATTTTTTTTTTTTTTTTGGTTTTTCGAGACAGGGTTTCTCTGTGGCTTTGGAGGCTGTCCTGGAACTCACTTTGTAGACCAGGCTGGCCTCGAACTCACAGAGATCCACCTGCCTCTGCCTCCCGAGTGCTGGGATTAAAGGCGTGCGCCACCAACGCCCGGCAATTGCTAGCATTTTTTAGGAGGATTCTTCAGGCAGTTTGTAGCCTTCATCAAGGCTCACTTTAAGGGGAATTTTATCTTCTAATTCCCTTTTTTTTTTCCGGCGTTAGCATCCCGCAGTGATTGTTGATTTTTGTTCTGTTTTGTGGCACAGACCACAAGATTATCACGCAAGCTGCATCAGAGCTCAGCCAGTACGTCTTCCTCAGAAACACGTTGCTGTTGTTTTTGTGCTGTGTGACCATCGAGATTCCCACCTTCCGTAGATGGGCAAACAGAGAGGAAGTAGACAAAACTTAAAACCGTATGTGCAAACAATTCAAATACCTTGTCAACTGACAATGTAAAGACACCGAAAATTTATTCCTAATGCACAGTGCTTGCCGATCTTTTTCCCAAAAGAGTTCAGATCCGGGGGCTGGAGAGACGGCTCAGAGGTTAAGAGCACTGGGGGGGTCCTGAGTTCAATTCCCAGCAACCACATGGTGGTTCACAACCATCTGTAATGAGATCGGATACCCTCTTCTGGCCATGCAGACAGAGCAGTGATAAAAAAAAGATGCATAAATAAATTTTTAAAAGTTCAAAAAATTAAAAGAAAAACAGAGTTCAGATCCCTCAGACCTCAACAGGCCCCACTGATGCCAATGCACTTAGAAATTGTTTTCATGGTTTGTGTCTCATTTTATAATGCCAGAATGATTTTTTTTGCACTTGTTTCATAGTAATTCCTCACCGGTATCCACATGAGAAACACAAGAAAAGCTGATACTCTCAGGAGATAACGTTATCACAGCTTCTCTCATCCACTCTCAGCAGTGGCTTGGGTTAAAAAGCAGAACACTTTGTGGGTGTAGATCAGTGAGCAGGTGGGCAGTGTGCCCGAGGCCCTGGGCTCAATGTCCAGCACGAGCGTGGGTACACACACACACACACACACACACAGACACACACAGATACAGATAGAGACACAAACACAAACACACACACAGACACACACACAGATACAGATAGAGACACATACACAAACACACAGACACACAGAGACACACACAGATACAGATAAAGACACACATACAAACACAGACATACGCATAAATAAATACAGACACACAGGCAGACAAACACAGACACATACAGATACAGACACACACACTAACATAGACACACACACAGACACACACACACACACACACCAGGAATGTAACTCAAGGAGTGCAAATGTATCTAATTAATGGGATGGGGGCTTTACTTCTCTCATTTAGAAGACATTTGATCACTGTATTAACAATTCATATAAGTTAAACTCTCCCTTTTTCAACCCTTGCTTGTTGTAAGTTTTCATGAGTGTGGTTCTGGAAGAAACATTAAATGCTTGCCAACAAGTTGGACTGTGTAGAAAATTGATTAGTACGTGGCATAAATTGCTCAAAACGTATACCGAATCGACCAACAGGTGTATTGCCTCTGAGACTCCATGGGATAATACACTCGTAACTGAATGCTATTGTACGGTCGACTCTTCAACTCTGTGATCTTGGCAGCCTTATAAATAATTCATTCCTCTCTGTACAGCTTAAAATCTCTTTAGATCCTAGATACAACCCAAGCTAGTGTCTTGTGCTTTTAGATAAAAAACGGTCCAAGTTTACTAAATGCCCGTCACATGCAATCATGAACCGTGGGCTATGCTCCAGCGCCTAACAGTGTTTGGTATGTGATAGGCTCTTGGTGGAAAATGAAGTCAAGGAAGAAGCTTCAGACGGGTGAACTGTTCCCATTGGCAAAAGCGCAGGGCTGTACCGGGACTGGCAGTTATTCTAGAATGGCAGGGGACTATGAAAGACCACCAAGATCTCACCTCCTCCTCTCTGTCCCTAAGCTATCATGTCAGAGACTTTGCACAATCCCAACCTGGTTCCACTTATGAGAGTACTCTTTTTTTTTTTTTTTTTTTTTGGTTTTCTGAGACAGGGTTTCTTTGTGTAGCTTCAGAGGCTGTCCTGGAACTTGCTCTGTAAACCAGGCTGGCCTCGAACTCACAGAGATCCTCCTGCCTCTGCCTCCCGAGTGCTGGGATTAAAGGCGTGTGCCACCAATGCCAAGTTATGAGAGTACTCTTAATTCAGATCCCAAAACATTATTTGGGGGTGACTATACACACACACACACACACACACACACACACACACACACACGGTCTCACTATAGAGCCCTGTCTGGCCTGGAACTCAGGAGATCCGCCTGCTCCATCACCAGGCCCAGCTTCAGATCTCCCAGATCGTATTCATGCTGTACCTTTGGCTTCTACTGTGGAATGATGCTGCCCTACTTAAGGCCCCCACTGCTTGATAAGTAAGCATCATCATGCCCGACAGGAGCTCGGGAAGGGAAGGGTTTATTTCGGCTAACAACTCTTAGATCACAGCTCATCACTGAGGGAAGTCTGGGTGGAACTCGAGGGCAGGAACTGAGACAGAAACCATGGGAGGGACAATGCTCACTGGCTTGCTCCCCGTGGCTCGTTCAGCCTGTTTTATTATACAACCCAGGATCACCTGCCCAGGGATAGCACTGCCCACAGTGAGCTGGTGCTGCCTGTATTGGCAATGAAGGAAATGTCCCACAGGCCAATCTGTGACTGCATTTTCTCAATTGAGGTTCCCTCCCCCCCCCAAATGACTCTAGCTTGTGTCAAGTTGACAAAGCAAAAACAAAACCCAAAAAACCCTAACCAGGACAAACTTCTAGGAACAGACTGTCAAAGCAGTATTTTTTTCCCATACTGCAATTAAACAACAGCAACAACAACAATAAAAAAAAATTGAACAGATTGCTTTATTTGCAGCTTATTTGGGAGGTGTTTAATTTTTTATTTTATTTTATTTTGGCTTTTCGAGACAGGGTTTCTCTGTATTGTTTTAGAGGCTGTCCTGGAACTCACTCTGTAGACCAGGCTGGTCTTGAACTCACAGAAATCTGCCTCTCGAGTGCTGGGATTAAAGGCGTGCGCCACCAATGCCCGGCTGGTGTTTAATTTTTTAGAATTTATTTGTTTTGCTTTGTATGTATGAGTGTATGTGTGTGCACCGTGTGCATGCAATGCCCAAGAGGTCGGAAGAGAACCCTGGAGCCCCAAGCACTATCTGTAACAGTTAGTTATGAGCCACCGTGTTGGGGCTGGGAATGGGACTCTGGTCGGTCATCAGTAAGAGCAGCCAGTGCTCTAAATCCTTCCCCACCCTGGGAGGTGTCTTAAAGGCACCACATTTGACAATATAGGAAGCATCATCCAATTCTGACCAAGATCTCCTAAGTGCTCAGCTTGCAAGCAGTTTTCTGCTCGGGGACCCCTGAGCCTCCTGCACAGACGTCTCGATCACAGACATGATGAATTCGTTGAGCTTCACCTCTGATTTCTTGTTGAACACCACAAGTGATGCATCTCGTCCCTTCATACTGCCTAGGAGCCTGAGACCCCTGTGAGAGATGAGAGTAGCACGTTGGTCATGAGTGGCAGGGGTAGAGGGAGGAGGAATGGGAGAATGGAGGCCAAAGGGAACAGAGCTTCAGTCATGGAGGATGAATAAAAACCAGAGATATAGCCGGGCGATGGTAGCGCACGCCTTTAATCCCAGCACTCGGGAGGCAGAGGCAGGCAGATCTCTGTGAGTTCGAGACCAGCCTGGACTACCAAATGAGTTCCAGGACAGCCTCCAAAGCCACAGAGAAACCCTGTCTCGAAAAAAACCAAAAAAAAAAAAAAAAAAAAAAAAAAGCATCATGGAGCTGGTGTCCCATAAGCCTGTGTGCCGTCCTAGAACCCATGGGAAGGCAGAGGAGAGTGCTGAGCCACCGAGACAGAGTTGTTCTCTGACCTCTGTACACGTACGTGCAGCAAACACCCCCATCATACACACACACACACTAATAATAATAATAAATTAAAATCAAGAAACCCCCATCACGAGCCAGACAAGGCACCATATGCCTTTAAGACCAGCAGGGGCAGGCAGATCTCTGAGTTCAAGGCTATCCTGGTCTACAGAGAGTTCCAGGACAGTCAGGGCTACACAGAGAAACCCCCTGTTGCTGCCTCCTAAGTACTGGGATCAAAGTCTGGGGAGGGGGAGGGGACATCACCTCCCGCCCAGCAGCATTTACGTTTTTACTCACAGCCCTAAAAAATGTGAGGATAAAAAGTGGGAGGAGAGAGGCCTTTATTTTGGGAAGAAAGGATAAATAGGTTGGCGTTCGAATTTCTTACTTTTTGTGGGAGCAAATTGCAAGCATTACAGCCGTTTCTGGTCTAATGGAATCTGAACGGAAAGCCTGTATCCGCGGCCTTGGCAGTAATGTCTCCAAAGTCCTCTTCCCCTATTCTACACTGGCCTTGCTGACACGCGAATCATGATTGCTCATTCTTCGCTGATATAAACGCCAGGATTCTCCATCCTTAGGTGCTTAGAGTTTAAGGCCAGTGCGAACGAAATAAGTAATTATCGATGAATTCATTGCTGGGTTAATGTATACATTTGCAATGGCAGCTACAGTCCTCATCTGTTTGTTCTAGCCTGAATTTCTTTTTCTTTTTTTCTTTTTTTTGGTGGGGGGGGGGCAATGGGTGGGTTCGAGACAGGGTTTCTCTGTGGCTTTGGAGTCTGTCCGGGAACTAACTCTTGTAGACCAGGCTGGTCTCGAACTCATATTACAGAATCCGCCTGCCTCTGCCTCCCGAGTGCTAGGGTTAAAGGCATGGGCTACCACTGCCCGGTTCTAGCCTGGATTTCACTAGCTGTTTGGAGCCTCTTTCCTAGGCAATCAGGGAATTTTGCGTTTCACATGGTCAGAGAATGCTTCAACCAATGTTTTCACGGAGTGACAATTCAATCTTAATCAGATTATTGTTGCGTTGTAATTGAAGAGCATCGCTAGAATTAACACTGACTTGTATAGTGTTTTTCCTTCATACAGATATTCCTATGAGGGGGATTTTTTTTTTCGTGTGCTAGAAGTCTCTGGGTTGAGTTTTGAATGCTCAGAATGTCTTTGGCACAGGCCTAGGTATCACATACGTCCACTTTAGATAGGGGATGCAGATGTGTGACTCAAAACGTGAAGATTTTTGAAAAGGGTGTGTATGAAAACGATTGTGCTCTCCACTCGGCACTGTCTCTGTAGTTGCCAATGTAAGGACTCAGGCATCATGCTGGCCCTCCCCTATCACCTGGCAGAGTGCATTCAGGCAGTGCCCTGGTCAACCCAGATGCACAGGACCCCTTTAAAAGGAAGACCCCCCCCCACTTACTCTTTCTAGCTGTTCCCCTGGGGGCAGACAGGGCTTTCTCTTCTGTCCTCTCTCTGTCTCTGTGTCTCTTTACCTCTTTTCTCTTTCCTTCCCCCTCCCTCCCCTTTCTAATAAAACTTCTCACTAAGCTCTGTCTGCCTGGAGTGTTTGTCCCTAGGTCACCCTCGCCTGCCATGGAATCTGCCAAGGTCCCCCACGAACTTTATCATAGCAGCCAGCATTTACTAGTTTGGATGTTTTCTTGATGGCACGTTTTATTTTGTTCTAAGCTCTTGCTCTGTAGCTCACTGCAAAGGCCACGGTGCCCTCCAACCTGTGGCCGATCTCCTGTCTCAGAGCTCCTGAGACTACAGACATGCCATCCCTCCCTACACAGGCAGGATTTTGTTTTTGTTTTTTGTTTTTTTGTTGTTCTTGTTCATTTGTTTTCGATTGCTTACTTGTTTTCTTATATCCCCCCCTTTGAGTTTTGTTTTTGGTACTTTTTCCTTTTACTAAAAATGATTTTTTATCGCATATTATATATCCTGATTATGGTTTCCCCTCCCCCTACTCCTCCGAGTTCCTCCCCAACATCCCCCGCCCAGTCTGGATCCACCCCGTTTCTGTCTCTTGTTGGAAAACGAGCAGGATTATAAGGGGTGGTAATAAAATAAAATATATCGTAATAAGATGAAACAAAAACTAACACATCAGAATAGGACAAAACAGAAGGGTAGAGCGCCCAAGGAAAGCCACGAGAAACAGACGCAGATGCAGAGACCCACTCCGGTGTTCGCACGCTCAGGGATCCCGTAAAAACACCAAGCTGGGCCAGGCGTTGGTAGCACATGCCTTTAATCCCAGGACTCGGGAGGCAGAGGCAGGCGGATCTCTGCGAGTTCGAGACCAACCTGGTCTACAGAGCGAGTTCCAGGACAGCCTCCAAAATAATACAGAGAAACCCTGCCTCGAAAAACCAAAAATAAAAAACCAAAAAAACACCAAGCTGGATGCCATAATATCTATGCAACGGGTCTGCAGGGTAAAAAGAGAGGGGAAATTACAAATAAAGAAATAAGACAAAGTCAAAAGGGAAAAGTCCTGACATATCTCCTACATGACTCGATGAGACAAGGAACCTCCAAAGATGACACAGCCAAGTTCGTTTCTGTTGGCCATCTACTCGCCAGCAAGTGGCCTACCCTTAAGAGCAGTTAGTTTCTTCATTTTTCATATTCAGGTGGTTATTAATTGGTGATTGCATCCTGGTTGGGGGTTGGGGCTTCTATCTACTTCTTTCAGCTCTGGGACCCCATCTGGTGCAAGACCGTTCAAGCCCTCATTTTTTTCCCCTGTGTTTTGAGGCAGGATCACACTGTGTAAGCCAGGCTGGTGATCCCCCTGCCTCAGCATCCTGGATTCTGGGATTCTAAATGTGTGCCACCACCCTCAGCTGAGATTTTTTTTAAAGATGCATTGCAAATATTATTTCCCTGTCTTTGTTTGTAAAACATAAAGTACCCACTGTTCTGTGTCTCTCCCTAGCCCAACACTATGGAGGCATTGTTCTCCTTCCTCTACCTGCAAAACAGTCTGTTGTATGACTTATTTGACCAGTCCCCTACGGAGGGACATTGGATCTGCCTCCAGTCTCTTCCTGTTGTAAACAAGGCTGTGGCGGCGAATTCCTTTGTGCAGACATCATTTTGAACGTGTGCGGGCATATCTGCAGAGAATTCTTAGAAGTGGCATTGCCAGGTCAAAGGGGGTTGGGCGTTTTTTAAACTCGGATAGAAGACTGCCTGAGCGCCTCCACGACAGTAGCATGCGTTTGCAGCCTCCACGTTAAATGGCTCACAGAGCAATGCTTTCAGACATTCAGATGGCCGCATCAAAACACAAGGGGAGAAGGCAAGACGCAGGGAAAGGGGAAACGGCTTGATTACAGCTTCATTTTGTGCTCCCCGTCGTTGCCCTTCGTGGCCTTAAAGCAAACCTGAGTGAAGCGATGTGGGGATGGGCAACTGGCCAGAGTATTGGCGGTATTAAGTGACTGAGCTTAAAGCCCGCGTGTGACCCCAAAGCTCCCACTTGGCCCTCAGCCCCCACGACAAACGTCTAGCTCCAGCCCTGCAGGAAATCTGTATCTGACCATAGCAAGAGCTTCTGCGTATAAAAGGTGGAGTCAGTAACTATTGAGAGCGAACAGAGAATAAACGGGTTGCCAGGGATTTGTGAAGAGTATCCAGAAAAGCAGGAGAAATGAGGGTCCAAGAAACAACAGATTTTTTTTAAAGTAGTGCAGGCCACACTAGGCTGGGGGAGGGATGAGAGTCTCTGGGGCTTGTAGGGAAAGCAAACAGTAAAACAGAGCTTGGTTGCATGGTATGAAGCCAACCAAGCTCCGAAAGCCTGGCTCATCCAAGCTGGTGGGCGGTCTCACACCATCCAGTTTGAAAGAATATCACAACCCCTGGGAGGTTCCCTCAGGGCCTTTCAAATAGTTTTTTGTTTGTTTGTTTGTTTGTTTTGGTTTCTTTTCGAGACAGGGTTTGTATTGTTTTGGAGGCTGTCCTGGAACTCGCTCTGTAGACCAGGCTGGCCTCGAACTCACAGAGATCCGCCTGCCTCTGCCTCCCGAGTGCTGCGATTAAAGGCGTGTGCCACCAACGCCCGGTGGAGAATGTAGGTTTTGGGGGCTAGAGAGGTAGCTCAGTGGTTGAAAGCATGTACTGCCCATGCAGAGGATCTGAATTCAGTCCCCAGAACCTCTGTGGGGAGGCTTATTCCTGTAACTCCAGCTCCAGGTGATCCGACGCCCTTCCTAGTGTCTCTGGCCATGCACACACATATGTCTGTGCTCATCCCCGCCACACACATATGATAGATATGTAAGTTTTAAATTAGAGACTGGAGAGGTGGCTCAGCAATTAAGAGCATCAGCGGTTCTTCCAGAGGACTCAAATTCAATTCCCAACATCCACATGGTGGCCCACAACCTTGACTCCGGTTCCGGAGGTCCAGAGGCTTCTTCATGTCTCTAAAGGCATTGCAATCATGGACACACACAGACACACACTAAAAATAATAAAAACAGCCAGGCGTTGGTGGCGAGCGCCTTTAATCCCAGCCCTCAGGAGGCAGAGGCAGGCGGATCTCTGTGAGTTTGAGGCCAGCCTGGTCTGCAGAGCGAGTTCCAGGACAGCCTCCAAAACAATACAGAGAAACCCTGTCTCGAAAAATCAAAAAAAATAAAAATAAAAACAAATATTTAGAAAATTTTAAAAATGAATCTTAGAAAATAAAAAGAATATGGGTAAACTGGGCCTACATAATGGTGCAGACCTTTAATCCCAGCACTTGGGAGGTAGAGGCAGGTGGATCTCTGCATTCAAGGTCAGCCTGAGTTTCAGGCCAGCCAGGGCTGCATAGAAAGACCCTGTCTCAACAAAACAAAACAAAACAAAACGAGGGTCCTACCAGGTGTGGTGGCCCGTATCTGTAATGCCAACACTAGAAAAGATATAGTAAAAGAATAATAGCCCCTATTTCAAAAAAGTGAAAAGAAAGAATGTGGGTCTATCGATGGATGTCTGGGCTCAGATCCTGGTTTAAGCTTATTTATTAATTGTGCTACTTTGAATCAGTTACTCTTTCTATGATTCATCTGTAAAGCTGGGTTAACAGTGATGTCTGTTTCACAGAGTGGTTCTGAGGAATCAACAAGCTAACATATATAGTGCATCTAGATAGGGCTTAACTACTGCCCACAAGGATGGCACACTTGACTGCAGCAAAATGCAGCCTGATACTTGTTTTCTAAGAAAAGTTTCAGTGGAACACAGACAATTACTATGCAGTTTCTCTGACTGCTTCCTCAGTACAGCAAGATAAGAAAGCTTGTTCCTTAAATCTCTACATTAAGTTTGCCTTTAAATTCTATTGCATTAGCTGGGTGGTGGAATTGCACACCTTTTAACCCCAGCACTCGGGAGGTAGTAACAGGTGGATCTCTGTGAGTTTGAGGCCAGCCTAGCCTACAAAGCAAATTCCAGGTCAGTCAGAGCTGTTGCACAGAGACACCTTGTCTTGAAAAACAAACAGGGGTTGGAGAGATGGCTCAGAGGTTAAGAGTACTGACTGCTCTTCTAGAGGTCCTGAGTTCAATTCCCAGCAACCACACGGTGGCTCATAGCCACCTGTAATGAGATCTGGTGCCCTCTTCTGGTATGTAGGCAGAACACTGTATATGTAATAAAATAAATCTTAAAAAAAGAAAAACAAACAAAAACCCAAGTTATTTCATTTACTTTATGATGATCAAATGGAATTTTAACAGAAATTTGGGTAGTTAGAAAACATCGATTTTTAAATTTAACCTCTTACAGGTCTTTTTAGTTAATTTGTAGTTCAATTACATGAAATATTGTTGAAGGTCGCCTCTGCTCTAAATGAGGACCCCGTTAATATCTACCGGTAGATAGACAGAATCACACTTTTGGGGTTGGAGTTAGAGTCATGGTAGTAGGACAATGAATCCACACACTGTGCTGGGCGGTGGATAAAACCACCGTCCAGGATGACTCCCTGGCGCTCTCGGATGGAGAATAGAACTCGGAAGAAAGCAAGGAGATGAAACTAGTAAGCCAGAACCCTCTGTTGGGCAGCCTCATGTTGTTGCACCACTGTTTTCCAAAGCTGTCTAGCAGTGGATTTTTTTGTTGTTGTTGTTGTTTTTGTTTGTTTTTTGAGACAGGGTTTCTCTGTATTGTTTTGGAGGCTGTCCTGGAACTCGCTCTGTAGACCAGGCCGGCCTCGAACTCACAGAGATCCGCCTGCCTCTGCCTCCTGAGTGCTGGGATTAAAGGCGTGCGCCACCAACGCCCGGCTAGCAGTGGATTTTAGTGGCCGTGCTTAAGAGATAGATGAGGGTGCCGTGGACTTCTCAGTTCAAGAATTAAAGTCAAAGATCAAAGACCCTAGAGCCTCCGCAGTAGCAGCACAGAGCACGCCTGGAGCACTTTCCCCGGGGACACTGTAGAACAGCCGCAAAGATTAGCCGAGGCCCTCGGGATCCTGAGTGGCATGGCAAAGAACATACTGGCCTGAGTGTTTCTCCTCGCCGGGTAGAAACTTCTCATTTCCGATCAGGGCAACGAGCTGGCTCGAAAAGTTTGCACCGTAATGTGGATTTCAGGTCGTGTTAGCTCTGGTTCCACTCCTCCCAGTAACGCGGGGCCTGGAATTTTAGTTTCTTTTGTGTGCCTGGCTCGCAGCAAGGGTTTCTGCTGGCTCAGCTGTCGCAACAAATTCATCCATTTATAGCAGAGTCAGAGATGATTAGTATCAAAGGATTAAGCGCAGAGCGGGGTAAAGATTTGATGAAACATGGCTCAGAGAACAGACACATCCTTAAAACGGTTTTGGGTGGAACCAATGCATCTGCCCTCATTATTACCTAACGGTGCGGACTCGGCAACAGGCCGTCGTCTCCCGTTTGTGGACCAAACAAAAAAAGCATCTCACCGCCTGCAAGTTTGGGGGCTGGAGGGCATGTTCCACCTTATCTGCTCTGAGGAGGGGGTCCATGGGTGTAGGCTTGGGTGCCAGGAACTGTAGAAGTACCAAGTTGTAGTTGGTGACGAAGGAGGTGTCGTTTGAACTTTGCTGCAGACAATAATCCCTAAGGTGGCAGGGAAGAGCCCTTGTGACCTGCTGTAAGAATCCCTGTGCCCCAGTCCAGAGCCTGCCCATAACGACACTGGTGAATGCTCGATGGAAAATGGAATTGAAGCCAGAAGTGGAACGAAACATCTTTTTATTTTTAAGATCATTTTTATTATTTCCAGTGTGTGTGACTGTGTGTGTGTGTATGCACACATGGGTGTGTGACTGTGTCTATGCACACATGGGTGTATGACTGTGTGTGTGCACACATGGGTGTGTGACTGTGTGTGTATGCACACATGGGGGTGTAACTGTGTGTGTGCACACATGGGTGTGTGACTGTGTGTGTATGCACACATGGGGGTGTAACTGTGTGTGTGCACACATGGGTGTGTGACTGTGTATGTATGCACACATGGGTGTAGGTGTCTGCAGAGGCCAGAGGTGTCTGATCTGCTAAAGCTGGAGTGATAGGCGGTTTGTGAGATGCCTGATGTGGGCACTGGGAATCAAACTCTTGAAGAGTAGCTCATGCTGTCAACCTTGGAGCCATCTCTACAACACGGCAACTCTGTCTTTCTTTCTTTCCTTCTTTCTTTCTTTCTTTCTTTCTTTCTTTTTTTGTATAAAAGTTACCAGTGGCACTTTTTGAAGTCAGTCAAGTCTGGCCGTGGTTCCGTTATCCATCACTGATGCTTTGGAGCCCACCATGAGGAGGACACGCTCTGGCAGGTCAGCATTGACAACTCACAGGGTTTAGGGCCTGTGCACCAAAGCACTCTCATGCTGCAGCTCATTCTTTCTGTTGCTGTCAGATAACAAATTTATCTAATAAAAAAGCCACACTTACATTTTAAACTCATTAGGCTCTTTGGGAGATGTATGCTGATTTAATTCAGATATTGTCCAGATTACCTAACCCCCCCCACCTTCTACAGTGGGGTATCAGGCATGCTCCTGTTAATCCTATTTAGGAAACTGAGTCTAGTCTTACACATTTAACTTCTTATTAAATGTATTTGCTGTTTAAAAAAAATCTATATAAGCCAGGCGGTGGTGGTACACGCCTTTAATCCCAGAGGTGGATCTCTGTGACTTCAAGGCCAGCCTGGTCTACAGAGCTAGTTCTAGGACAACCAGGGCTACACAGAGAAACCCTGTCTTGAAAAACCAAACCAAAACAAAACAAAATTCTATGCACAAAACTGTGCCTGTGTTTTGGGGTGTGTCAACACCTACCCTCCCAGCTTTATGCTTTGGAAGGGTGACACCTTGAGACATGCACCCAGCAGGCCCAGGTGGGTGGACATGGCTTGCTTCCTATCACTGACAGTACTGGTAACTATAGTAACTCTTTCAACAGGAAATGTCCCTGGGCAAACATCTGTGGTTAATACAGTAATGTGCTTCCTTGTTAACTCTGAAGGCAGTTACTACCAGGACAGCTTGAGTGGGAGCAGAGGGAGCTTCTTTATTGTGATGGATGGATTTGATGGATTTCCCTCTGGTATCAAGAAAGCACTTTTTTTTTTCGAGACAGGGTTTCTCTGTATTATTTTGGAAGCTATCCTGGAACTCGCTCTGTAGACCAGGCTGGCGTCGAACTCACAGAGATCCGCCTGCCTCTGCCTCCCGAGTGTTGGGGATAAAGGCGTGTGCCACCACCTACGCCCCAGCTAGGAAAGCGCTTTTGCTATGCTGCCTTTCTTGCTGGTGATTTGATGTAGAGAGACTGCTATCATTCTGGTCATGCGAGCCCTTAACAGTGACAGCCTGTACCTGGCCACTCCGAAAATCATTGCTGGGTTTTCATTTTTCATCCCTAGGACCTTCCTGTAAGAGTCACACTCCATCTGTAGAACAAGGAGAGGCATCTGCTCTGTCTCTGCCCCTTCTCTTACACGCACACATACACACACACACACCTATACCTCTCTTCTTTTTGTCTTTATGTCAAAACTGCCCTTTTCCAGACATAGGCAACATGCATCTCTAGTCAAGGTCTTGCTGCCTTCCAGACTCTGTGTCTCCGTGCACAAATGCACAGCCTAACCCGGCCTCAGATGAAACCATGCAGCTGTCTGTCTGTCTGCCTATCTGTCTCTCTCTGTCTGTCTGTCTCTCTCTCTCTCTCAAAACCCAAACCCTTAGCCATGTTTTCCGTCCCCAGGACCCCGCACGACTAACCAGTGGCACCGAGACGCTCCCTTTTGCCCCGTGACGGCATCCAGCTTTTATCTCTCCTGCCTGGGGTCCTAGCTGACTGAACTAAGCCCCTAGCCCTAAGAACGAGGTGTCTCAAAATCGATATCCGGTCACGGTTTTTCACATTATTTTTTTATGTTGAAATGAGCAGATCGGGGAAATGTCTTGATGTGATGATGCTCCATCCTGCCCGTGTCTACTGTGGTATTTCGGGCAAGCTTTGCACGTGTCTGCCCCGACAGATGCGCCCGTGGGAATTAGCAATCCCAGATCATGACTGTTTCTGTTTCTCCAAATGGGATTCTCCTCTCCTGTCCCAGGCCCAGGCCTTGGCCTCAAACATTGTTTTTAGTTCTTCAACCGCAGACCTTGCTCTAACACCCGCCATTTGCTCCCCCTGGTTTGACCCGGCAGACATGAACACGCTCCGCCGTTTGTCCTCACGGGTTCTGTCACTGGTCGGCACGGGGGCTTCACAGTCTTATTCTTTCATGGGGCAGAGTCTCACCCAGTGGGTTTAGTTTTAGACTTTTGAATTGCTTTCTGGCTTCTGCTGTTTTAAACGGCATTTGAATGATGCCCTGAGTCACTCGCTAAAGGATTTTGGATAAATTTCCACTAATATGAGGACTGGGTCACATAGTAGGAGTACTGAGTCGCATAGTAGGACTACTGGGTCACACAGTAGGAGTACTTGGTCACATAGTGGGAGTACGGTATCACATACTAGGAGTACTGGGTCACATAGTGGGAGTACTGGATCACACAGTAGGAGTACTGGGTCACACAGTAGGATTTATTGGGTCACATAGTAGGAGTACTGGGTCGCACAGTAGGAGTACTGTTCAGTCCCTGAGATCTCTGTATTCATGTCACACGCCTCGTCCCCTGGTCCCCTAAGGAGACAGAAATCTCAGATTGAGTCGCCGCTGCGCTGCTCTTCCCCGGTGTCCGACCTTCTCTGCTGTGTGGTTTTTCCTGTGTGTGCGGCCTCTCTGAGTCTCACAGCTCCGGGACCGCCCGGGTCCCCAGACAGGAGAAGGGGTGCGAACAGGAGATGCGGAGCCACTGTGCTAAATCGGAACGTGGGACACATGGGGACGCTCGGGAGAGCGCTGGGTCAGGGGACCCTGATGTCTCCTGCGAGGTGTTTGGGTTGACGGTGTCAGATTTGGAGCGGGGAGCGTGGTTGCACAACCAAATCTACCGGATGGCAGCGAACTTTCTCAGAGGTAGCTGAACAGAAACCCCGTTCTCTTTTTTTTTTTACTCACTTTGGTTTTTGTTTTTTGTTTTTTTTGTTTTTCCCAACTAAATGCTCAAAAAAGTACCTTCGGACGAGGAGAATGCCTCCACCGGAGGACAAAGCGAGTTCTGCGTGGCCCAGCCCGCACCCGCAAGAGAAGATGCTGCCTTTCGCAGCGGTGCACAAAGGACCGGCTCTGCCCCGTTGGAGAAGCCCAAGGCTTCGGTGGTGCCGACGGCGGCCAACGGGGTTAAATCCTGCCACCGCCCGTCTCTGGCAAAGGATGAGCCCCCCAGAAAGGAGGCCGTGGACCAGCTGGGACTCGCAGGGGGCACTGAGCCTGCAGTGCGAGGGGGAGAACAGGAGGCGCCTTCGCCGGGAGGCAAAGAGCAGGATGCTGCGCCGGGAGCACAGGAAACCGAGAAAGATGCGCAAACGAGCCCAGGGGCGCAGTGGTTAAGAGGAAACGTGGAGACCGGGCCTCCGAGGACATCGGGAGAGAGAGGGGAGTCCCCCGGAGCAGGGGATGGGGACACTGAGATTCTGCAGACTGCAGCAGGGACGAAGCTTCTGGACACAGCCGGGGATGCTGCTCTGCTTCTGGGGACAGCCAAGGAGCTGCCACCCGAGGAAGCGGCGACAGGAAGGGCCCCACAGCCCCCGACTGCAGCAGCAGGAGGGGTGGGGGACTACGGGGACACTGAGATTCTGCAGACTGCAGGAGGGACAAAGCCTCTAGAGACCGCAGGGGATGCTCCTCTGCCTCTGGGGACAGCCAAGGAGCTGCCACCTGCAGAAGCAGAGGGGACAAGGGACGCACAACCCCCGACTGCAGCAGCAGAAGAGGTGGGGGACCATGGGGACACTGAGATTCTGCAGACTGCAGCAGGGACGAAGCCTCTGGACACAGCCGGGGATGCTGCTCTGCCTCTGGGGACAGCCAAGGAGCTGCCACCCGAAGAAGCAGAGGCGACGGGAATGGACGCACAGCCCCCGACTGTAGAAGCAGGTCCCGGAGAGAACCGCGCTCCCGAAGCAGCCGAAGGGGGTCAGCCTGCAGAGAGCGGTAGCGGGGAAGAGCAGCAGGGGCAGGGACCCCGGGAAACAGCGCGCAAAGGCGAGCTTCGGCCCCGACTTCTGGAAATCGGTCTCCAAGAGGATGAGACCCCGCGCATCACGCCAGACGATGGAAGCCAAATCGTGAACGCTCCTGAAACGAACGAGCCACACTGTGAGACTCCCGACGATGGGACCAGAGCCGCCCGTGGATCTCAGCCTGAAGCGATGGTTGGAAGCGGGGAGCAGCTGGGGATGGCCGGAGAAATTGATGCAGCCGATAAGGAGGAGCAACACGTTGAAGGTAAAAAAGGAGGCTAGCTCAGAGCCTGACTGCTTTGGGAAGGCTCCGAGGGGATGGAGGACAGCTCTGGGGGCCAGAGAGACTGAAGAAGTCTCTCTCTTGGGTGGTTGAAGTTCGCTTTGACCCAAAAGCCAGAGACTTTTCCATTTAGGAAACTCGTTTCCTCAAACCTCACTTCAGCTCCCCTCGAATCATTTACAATGGCTACGTCAAAATTTTAAACATTTTATTTTATTATTATTACCTCTGCCTGGATGTCCGTGCGGGTGTGTGCAGGTGTGCACCTGTGTGCCGGCCAGAGGTCAGCTCCACCTTCTGCTTGAGGCAGAATCTCTCCATCTGTAGCGTATTGATTCAGTTCTAACTAACTGAACGATGGCTCTGCCTGGTTCATGAGCTCCAGGGAATCTTCCCGTCTTCCCTGCATTACACGTGCGCTCTGTTGTACCCAGCTTCTTACGTAGGCGCTGGGGATTTGAACTCATGTCTTCACGCTTGTGGAATGGGGGTTACTCTTATCCACTGAGGAATGTGAAGAAGCACCGGGACCAAAAAGCAAGTTGGGGAGGAAAGGGTTGATTTGGTTTACAAGTCCATTACCGGAGCCCCTTCCTAAAAGAAGTCAGGACAGGAACTCAGACAGGACAGGAAACCTGAAGGCAGGAGTTGAAACAGAGAGGCCCCCCCTTTTTTTTTTTTTTTCGAGACAAGGTTTCTCTGTATTGTCTTGGAGGCTGTCCTGGAACTCACTCTGTAGACCAGGCTGGCCTGGAACTCACAGAGATCCGCCTGCCTCTGCCTCCCGAGTGCTGGGATTAAAGGCGTGCGCCACCAACGCCCGGCTCAGAGAGGCCCCTTCTATGGATGCTGCTTACTGGCCTGCTTCCCATGGCTCGCTCAACCTGCCAGCTTATAAAACCCAGGACCACCAGCCCACAGGTAGCACCACCCACAATGGGCCCTCTGCCACCAATCACTGATTACGAAAATGCCCTACAGGCTTGCCCACTTCCTCAAGCGAGGATCCCTCCTCTGAGATAATGGTAGCTCAGTCCAGGCAGGACAGTCGTCTCTTACTGTCTCCCTTCACTGCCTTTTCCAGGCGAGACTGGAGAAAAGATGGACACAGAGATGAAAAACAAGAAAGAAAGCCAAGCCAAAGAGAAGGAAACGGGAGAAGCCGTGGATCTTGGAGCCGCAGGGGACAGCGACAGGAGGGATGGTGGGCACAGCCTGTTATAGCCAAGGGCGGGACAATCCCAGGCTATGGGGGGGAGGGGGCATGGGTGCTGTCTTTCTGTGGCTACACGGTTTATATTACAAGGGGAGTGAGGCTGGAATCTAGAGAATAAATACTGGTTTTTGATTGTGTTACGCCATAAAAGTGCTAGACAGGTTTTTTTGTTGTTAGGTACTTAGGACAATTATGCATTCAAAGTGACAATAGCCAGGACCCATTAAGAACTGTAAGATCATTTAAGAAAGCAAAGGTGGTTTTCTTCCTTGGGGCCGTGGGTCCATTCAGGATGAAATGAGGGGACGGGGCTGGAGGAAGAATTAGCAAAATGTAAGGAACTCATGATAGCAGAGTTAGGTAGTTATAATAATGATGGAAAAAGAATGAATACCCCCTCCCCCCAGAACACAGGATGAACTACAACTAATATTTCTGTCCTGTGATAGGAGTTATATCTGTATCTGCTGCCGGGGTGCTAGCCAAAGGTTCCACATTTTGTTGCAGTGAAAGGGGTCCACATTTTCCATGTGCCATTTTGAATCGGCTGCTGGTTTTATACTTGAGGTGTTTCGGTTTGGTGATTTTAATTTTTTTGTTGCTGTTGTTGTTATACTTACTAACAGTAAAATAATTTTTAGTTAGTTGACTTTTAATGCATTCCCGAGGCAATGACAGACAAAACGAACCCAGCAAGGATGAAAGTCCTAGCTTGAGGGCTGTGGCGAGAGACAGCTTAGCAGCTGAAGTCTTTGCAGCCAAGCAGAAGAATGGGAATTGGAGTCTCAGAAACAGGTCTGGGTGGGCGTGGTGGAAGCTGCCCCTTAAATCTAGCCCAGGAGGCAGAGACAGGATCCTCAGAGCAGGCTGGCTCCTGAGATAACCTTACTGCCAAGCTGTGGGTTTGACTGAAGGAAGCTGCTTTAAAGAATAAGGTGAAGTCGGGATTGAGGGATGATTCTGAGATCAACTTTGTCCCTCTACACACACACACATGCACACGTATTTCTTCACACATATGTGAGCATGTATGCACGCACACCACACACACACACACAGAGCACCCATGACATGTATTTCTCCACATATGTGAGCATACATGCACACACCACACACACATACACACGCACGCACACAAGGATTTAAATGAATTTACAATGTATCACAGAAAGTCATTTTTCCAGAGTCCTTCCAGAGCGAGCAAGGGACTTGGGTGATGATTGTGTGTGAATCTCACTACAGAGGTTAATTTGTTCTTTGTTAAGTGCTCTGTGTTGATGGAAAATCAAGGTAACAGATACGGCAATAGGCTTTAATTCCAGCACTCGGGAGGCAGAGGCAGGTGGATCTCAGTGAGCTGGAGGCCAGCCTGGTCTACAAAGTGAGATCTCGGTCAGCCAAGGCTACACAGCAAGACCCTGTTTCAAAAACAACAACAAAAATAAAAAGGATATGGTAACAGTAAAGAAATATGAGTGACTTGTTTTTTAAGTATCTTGTAGTGTGTTTAACTTTTATTTGTTTATTTTGAGACAGGGTCTCATGTACCCCAGGGTGGTGTCCTGGAACTCACTATGAAGCCAAAGATGACCTTGAACTTCTAATCCTCCTGCCTCCACTCCTGAGTGCTCATTCTAGGCATGCGCCTGGTTTATTATAACCAACATTGCCATTCTTCTTGACATTTAATAAAATATAGTGATTCTCCTTTGGTCCAAAAAGTCCAGACCTGGCCCCGGACAAGTCAGTTAACATGGGTGCCACATCTCATTTCATTTCCAGATCTTTCATCTAGAAGACTGGTTTGCAATTAGTGACCTAAATGTGAGCAGGGGGTAGGGAGGATGCCGCACATGTGACCTTCACGGGGACCAGAGAGACTAGCCACGGGAGGTAAGAAGGCAAATGGCTCAGCGTGACTCAGCAGCCACTGCTGGTTCAAACTTAGGAAGTCTGACCCCACATAGTTTACCTCAGGCATATTCACACACAGCAGAATTTACTGAAAATTATTCTGCTGCTGATTGACTCAATCCCCCGTGCACAAGAAAGCACACATAAATCTCTTTGAGGAACAGAATAAGCTAAATACAGATTAGACAGGACTACGTCGAAACTCTTTGAAACGTCCATAAAAATACTGATTTAGTTAATGTTCCATTGCTGTGAAGAGACACCATGGCCGTGGCTGGGACTAAACGCATGCGCCACCACCCGTCGTTGGTATAATTAAAGTATCAAAAAAAATTAGAGACCACCATCACACCAAGGGAAAGTTACACATCTATTTTTATTTCCATTAGAAAAATATTATCTGTATAAGATTGTGGTTCACTTTATTCTCCCGTACTATTCAAGTTAGATTTGGTTTCCTGTATCTAACACGAGAAATAGATACTTCACATGAACAGATTAGCATAATTTAAGTAATTAGGTGTGCTCTTTGCTGTTTGTCGTTAACAACAGCTCATCTTTCCCTCTCCTGCTGCTCATCTGAGCGGTCGGCTGAGCCTTCCCTGACTCAGAGACGTGAGTGTATGTGAATACAGTCACAGCATCCACCAGGGTACCCAGTCACATCCCGCTCATGTCAAGTCTCCCTACGTAAGGTCATTCCCACGATAAACTCAGCCACTTGGTCACGCTTACACTTCCCAGCATCATTTGTAAAAATTAAGGTGTGAAAGACATCCCAAAACCAAAAAACCCCAGAATCGACGTCAGCATGGCCACTTATAGTCCCGCGGTGGTGAAGGGCCCCAGTACAGCGATTGCTTCGATTTCAATTCGACTTCCCTGCACGGAAAACAAAAAGGTCACTGTCTTTATCATTTATCATTTAGTACAAACTAAAAAGTTTAGAAAAAACATATGAGATTAATAGCAACATAGCTTTTTTTTAAATTATTAATCTCTTTGCAGAAAGCAAAGAACAGAGAAAAATCCATCAAGAACCTGCAACGGGACACACCAGGCACACTCATATACATTAGCTCATCTGACACCCACAGCAGCCCCGGAAGTAAAACAAGGCACCAACCTCAGATGGATGGGCTGGTACAAATTGTCCCAGGTCGTGAAGATAAACAGCGGATGACCGAGCCCATATCTTTTGATTCTAAGTTTAAAGCTCTTTCACCTACACCCAATGACCCTTCCCAGTAACTACTAATTAAAACAACAGACGACACCGTCTTTACAGGAAGTTACAGGAAGTGAGTAGGACCTGTGGCTTTGCTGCAGGCGTACAATACGGGCAGGAGGCTTAGGGAAAGAGGCCCTGGTGAGGGGACACCAGAACCGCAGTGGTGGCACAAGCGTCGTTCCAGTGAGAAGCCTGGACTATTATATGAGAGCCAAGCGCATCTTTCTTTGTTAGGGTAAATAGTAGTAATAACGCCACGATTCTCTGGCCAATACTCTAAAATAAGTAGAAACTGGCAAGAGTATGAGTCTCACTCACACCTTGCTGGTATTCAGAGTTTCCTTCGGGGAGAGCAAAGGCCGCCCTGAGGTCTCCACGGAATTCTACCCTGCGCTCCATTTACAGAAGTCCTTACTTAGGGGAGGGAGGGCACTCAGACATTTAGACAGAGGACTGGTGTGAAGTCAGACAGTAGGGTGGCACACAGGAGCAGGCCCGGCAATCCACCACTCCTCCAGGGGAAGGCTTTCACTGCAGAACCAAAACCTCGGCACTTAGCACAAACTCCATTCCCTGAGTAGCATTACGGCACAACCACTGTTTTCTCATATAAGGCTTTTCTTATCATTTAAATCTTTGGACCGTGTCATGCCCATGTGGTACTTTGTAAGATTTCTTGGGTTTTCTTGTTTTGTTTTGTTTTTCTAGGTACATAGCGGTCATCCGGATTTTACCTTTAGACTTTGCATTTCTGAGAAATGGGAACTGTACTATATTTAAGCGTCCGTCCTTTCAGAGTGGCAGGTTCTGCGTGCCCATGCATGCTTGGCCGTCTTACTGCGTACTTACTCTGGGCAGAGCGGCGACCTGGTAAGCGGCCCTGGCAGGGAGGTTACTCTTGAAATCTGAGTGTAGAACAATGTCAGGTTAGTCTCGGGAAGAGAAGAGAGAGCCTGGTGACTGACTCAGGGCCTGGCTGGTTCCCAGATACAAGCGACACTCCAGGATGTCCTGCCACATGAGTTTATGACACTTAGTACTTTCCTAAGTACTCTGCAAAACAATGAAAGGCACAATCTGGCATTTTCGTCTTGTAATGGCGAGAACGGGTTTGGGAATGAAAAGGATCCCGATCGAACAGTTATCAAAATTAGGGAAGGGTTCCTTATCTTCAGCAAGGACTTTCCCATATCTTTGGCTTTCTCTGGTCATTTCTTCTGCAGAGAATAATGATAATGACATTTTTTCCCACACTGCACCTTTATCTCATCCTACCAGGAGCCAGGGACCCGCTTTTCCCACTATGACAATGACAGTGACGGCAGCATTTGCTCTGCCCCTCATTTACCTATTCCAACAGCCTCCTAAGGTAGCAGAACACTGTCCTCTCTTTACATACTAAGGAACCAGAGTATGAAAATGTTAAGTAACCACCTGCTGATTCTGAGAGAGACAGAACACAGCAGCTAGACCATATCCATAGCAAGTGTTAAGTCTTTATGTCCAGAAAAAAATTTTAGGGGAGAGCTTAAAAAGCCAAAGGAACAAATAATAAAAATAGGCTTTAGGAAAATGAACTTGTAGGGTTTACGTATCTTATACTTTTAGGGACCGTGATGGAAATATATGAGATCTTTCCCACGAGGGCATACTGTATGTTTCCAAGCACAACATGGACTGTGTCAGGACGAAACAGCATTTTAACATCTCTGTCACTTTTACTTGACAATGATACTCGCTGACATTAGCAGATTTCTTTCCCATTAAAAGTAGGAAGACAAATGACTCACACATTTTGTAGATCTCATTGACAGTGCCAAAGTCATTTATGTCAGCCAGCAAAACCGTTGTCTTCACCACTAGAAGATGCAAGTTTTCATTCATCAGACTCAAAACAAGGCTTCGAAAAAAACAGTGTATGATGTTATGACAACCTTGATGAAAACGGGACTCAAATGGGACTCAAGAAGTCGAACGAGACAGTGTCGTTTCCCAGACCATTAAAATCACACCCTTAGGCCGGACGTTGGTGGCGCACGCCTTTAATCCCAGCATTGGGGAGGCAGAGGCAGGCGGATCTCTGTGAGTTCAAGGCCAGCCTGGTCTACGGAACGAGTTCCAGGACAGCCTCCAAAACAGTACAGAGAAACCCAGTCTCGGAAACCCCCCCCCAAAAAAACCACACCCTTTGGCAACGAAGACGTGGAATGACGTGTTGTTGGGTATCACACGTCCCTCCCAAAGACGGAGTTAATACCAAACACACATTGACAGTGTCGGGGGTGTGTGGCTAGATGGTGGAATGCTGGCCTCACACGCACGAGGCCCTGAGTTGGATCCTGAGCACTGCAGATAACACAAGCAACAACCAGACCCAGTTGCTCACCATTAGTGAAGTCGCAGCCTGCAGCTTTCAGAATTTCACCCAGGTTTGTAAGAGCCTGTGAATCAAGTCAAGAGAGGTCAGGGATGCGGGTGCTAGAGAATTACTCTAATTGATGTTCCTACGCGGTCACATATGTAGTGGTTTTCCTCTAGTGGACTGAATCTGAGGGGCTGGAAGTGGGTGCTACAAACCAAACTTGGGTCCCCTGCAAGAGAAACAGGCTGCTCTTCAACCCTGAGCCATCTCTCCAGCCCCTTAATGTTTGGATAAAGCAAACAATTAAAAATCTATTAACACACATACACACACACACACACACACACATCACACAGGGAAAAGGTCTCCCTCATCCCTTCTCGCTCACTCTCCAGAAAAAGCCACAATGTCAAGTTTGGCATATAGGGTTAGAGAGATGGCTCAGTGGTTAAGAGCACTGGTTGCTCTTTCAGAGGACCCAGGTTCAATTCCCAGAACCCACAGGACATTTTCCAACTATCTGTAACTCCAGTTCTGGTGGATCAGGTGCCCTCTTTTGGTCTAGGTAAGCGTCAGGTACACACCAGGCAGACATGCAGACAAAACACCCATATGCATAAGACAGAAGAAACCACATTTCTCATGTACCCTTCTAGAAACAGTGATGCTTATACTAGCATAACCATGTTATTTTTTGGACAGAACTCAGGCTGGCCTCAAACATACCATGCAGCTGAGGAGGGTCTTGCATTCTTTTTGTGTTTTTTTTTAAATATAAATTCGTTGCATAGATCTAGAGTATAGGTCATAGATCTATATCCCAGCTCCTTAAAGACAGATATTTAGGTTGTATTCTATCTTGGGTCTTACAAATGACTCTGTAAGTTCATTAAGTTACAATTTAAGTCTATTAATGGATGAGAATAGAATTTCTCGTGTGTGTGTGTGTGTGTGTGTGTGTGTGTGTGTGTGTGTGTGAGAGAGAGAGAGAGAGAGACAGAGACAGAGAAAAGAGAGAGAGAGAGAGAGAGAGAGAGAGAGAGACAGAGAGAGAGAGAGGCTAGAGATTGAACTCAGGACTTTCTGTCTGCTGGACCTGTATTCCAAGCCCCCACTCCTTTTTCTTTCAACCGTATTTCATACAATTGCTGGTGCTTTTCTCTTACTAACAAATGCTGACCTTTTCACTGCTGTGCTGGTGACGTACTTTGGGGAGAGAAGGGAGGTCAATGGCCCTGAAAGTAAACTTTCCAGTCCATCAGGACCCATTAGCACACTGGTGACCTGGGGACGACTCCTGCTCTTCTCTGTTGCTGAACCATGGGAAAGGGGCCGGAGCGACAGCCTCATGGTTAAGAGAACTGGGCAGAGGACTGAGGGCTGGATTCCCAGTGCCGCAGAGCGGCTCCTGACAGCCTGGGACCCCAGGGACTCCAACAGGCACACATGTGGTATACATGCATGCGTGCAGGCAAAATATGCATACACGTTGTGCTAGTTTGAATGAAAAAGACCCTACAGACTCATAGGAACTGGTACTATGGTGGTGGGGGAAGTCCTCCTGTGTATATGTTAACAAAGCACTATTGGCCAATAGGGAAGCAAGACAGGTGGGACTAGGAGTCGAGGAGGATTCTGGGAAACAGAGGCACAGCCAGTCACGATACAGGACGTGGGAGAAGTAACATGCCTGGGCCCTTCTTCCGGTAAGAATAGACCACATGGAAGTACTTAGATTAGCAAGTATGGGTTAAATACTTAGGTCAGAGCTAGCCAGTAAGAAACCAAGCAAACGGCCAACTACTTATAATTAATATAGCGTCCTGTGTGTTATTTGGGGGCTGAGACAGCAGCGGGACCCAAGCGGTTGGCGGGAAGACTACACGTAACACTATGGGAGATGTGTCCTTGTCAGAGTAGGTGTGGTATTGCTGGAGGACATGTGTCACTGGAGACACGCTTTGAGGTCTCAGAAGTTCAAGCAAAAAAGCCCAACTAACACAGAAGTTGGTATCTATCACAGCAATACCCACAGTGTGGTGGTTTGAATAGGAATGGCCCCCTTAGACTCAAGTGTTTGAATGCTTGGCCTATAGGGAGTGGCACTGTTAGGTGTGGCCTTGGAGTAGGTACAGTCTTGTAGGAAGTGCATCACTGTGGGAAGTGGGCTTTGAGGTCTCGTATGCTCAAGCTACATCCAGTGTGGGACACAGTTCACTTCCTGTTGCCTGTGGATCAAGATGTAGACCTTTCAGCTACTGCTCCAGGACCATGTCTGCCTGCATGCCACCATGCTTCTGGCCATGATGATGATGATGGTCTGAACTCCCAAAACTGTAAGCCACCCCAATTAAATGCTTTCCTTGATAAGAGCTGCCATGGTCATGCTGTCTCTTCACAGCAATAAAGCCTTAAGACATATATTTATACATAAATAAATAAATCTAAAGTTAGGTTTTTAAAAACCTTAAATCATGCAGTGGGCAGCAGAAAGCACATTTATCTGTTGATGTCTAGCAAACTAGTCAGAGTCATGGATTATCAATACTGCTCAGTATACAAAGTGGTAGAAAGAGCCTCTAGTGTGGGGATGACTTTACCTGTTTAGCTTCTTCTACGACTCCTCCTGGCACAAGCTGTCCACTGGAGGGATCCAAGCCAACCTGTCCGGAAACGTAAACGGTCCTGTCCACTAGCACAGCTTGGCTGAAACGAACAAAAGTCGATGTATACGTAAAAAACAGATGACGTGAAAGTCAATACTAAAATAGTAATTTAATAGGATTCAAGAGTCCAAGTCGCAAGATAAAAAAGAAAACAGCTGGTAAATTTGACTTTTGTAAATCAAAATTTTGTTTATTGACCGCCATATTTAAGAATGTAAAAAAGTCGGAGGGTGGGAGAGGATATTTACAACATATATCTAACAAAGCACTTGCACCCGGGGGTATATGAAGAACTTGTAACTAAATAATATTACAACCTGAAAAAATATAGGCGATTGATTCTGGTGGTATAAACAACTAACTAACTAACTAACTAACTAACTAACTAACTAACTAAATAAATAAGGCATACAAACAACTAAAGAGTACAAACGAAGACACCACTGACATCACAGCAGCTTTCTTTCTTCCTCTCTGTCTCTCTTTCTTTAAATATGTATTTATTATATATACAGTGTTCTGCCTGCATGTACACCTTAATGCCAGAAGAGGGCGCCAGACCTCATTATAGATGGTTGTAAATCACCATGTGGTTGCTGGGAATTGAACTCAGGACCTTTGAAAGGGTAGGCAGTGCTCTTAACCACTGAACCATCTCTCCATCCCTGGGCCAGTTCTTAAAATTTCAACATATACTCAACACAATGCCCAGTATTATCCCGTCCCTCAGGCAACTATGAAAACGAGAGTGAAAACACATCCAAAACTTTACACGAATGTTTGGAAACAACCTTCCAATAAACAAACAACAACAACAACAACAAAAAAAAAGCACTGCTAGACCCAATGGATGACTACACACTGTTCGATGAATTCCAGCAGACAAACTGTTAGGCACCCTTAGGAAAAGGTGCCCAGCGGGAGAAAGGTTAATTACTGCTCGTTGTACGGCTGCAGATGCATTTTGCACAGGGCTTACTGTGAACTTCTCTATGCACATTCTTCATTAATTTTTAGCAGCTACAGCATATAGAGATATGATTATAGAGATATACTTTAATCACTTTATATTCTATTGTTGTTCCATATGAGATTACACTGAAACCAACTCCCAATCCTCCACATCTCTGTCTGTCTCCACCACTAGATCATAGGGATCTCCTCCTTAAAACAGTGTCTTTTTTTTTTTTTTTGAGACAAGGTTTCTTTGTAGCCTTGGCTGTCCTCGAACTCACAGAGATCCACCTGCCTCCGCCTCCCAAGAGCTGGCATTACAGTCACACACCACCACCCCGGGACCTATAAGGAACTTTCTGTTTGTTTTCTTTTTTTTTTTTTTTTTTTTTTTTTTTTGGTTTTTCGAGACAGGGTTTCTCTGTGGCTTTGGAGGCTGTCCTGGAACTCACTCTGTAGACCAGGCTGGCCTCGAACTCACAGAGATCCGCCTGCCTCTGCCTCCCGAGTGCTGGGATTAAAGGCGTGCGCCACCAACGCCCGGCCTCTGTTTGTTTTCTTGAGACAGGATCCTACTGTGCAGCCCTGGCTTTCTTGGAACTGAGTACATAGACCAGGCTGGCCTTGAACTCACAGAGTCTGCCTCCTTCTGCCTTCCAGAGTGCTGGGATTAAAGGAGTGTGCCACTCTGCCTCGTTCTAAGGCATGTCCTATTTAGCGCCTGCCTCCCAGAGTGTGTTAGGCTGTAAACTCTGCAGACCTGCAGGCCTGGGTGATCTGAGTCTCTGCACATGGCGCTCACGCTGTGTCTGCTGCTGTGCTTGCTCTCGGCACCAGCAATCCTGGCTGTGGAAGCTGTGTCTCTGCAGGACCTCCAAGGGCTGCGTTGGTCTGACGGCCAACGCAGAGGCACAGAGTTCCTTTGGACTCCTGGCTGTCTCTCACCTGCACCCTTCCGGCAGATAACTAATGAGCTGGTTAACGTGTGGGTTTTTCTCAGGTTGAACAGTACCATCGGTTAACCATTAACCGACCCTCGCAGAATCGGGCCATCTACAGTAGGCCCTTCACAAAAATATCTTCAGTTCTCCAGACGCCCGAAAGAGTTCAAACTCAAATGCGTTCATCGGTGATCAAACAAACGCTTTATGACAGTGAAAAGAAATCATTTGCTCAGAATGCTGAGACTATTTGAGTTATGTGAAACACCTCTCGAAGATTTAAAGAGGTTTGGTCACCAAAAAAAAAAACCAATCGGCTACTTGACACTTTCTGGGCCTAAGAATCCATCCAGTTGTCAGGTTCCAGGAATTATTTTGCAATGTTTAATTTTCAGAGTTTATTTTGGGGCTGGAGAGTTGGCTCAGTTGTTAAGACTTGTGGCTCTGGCAGAGGACCCAGGTTCGATTCCAGGCACCTACAAGGTAGCTCACAACTGCCTCTAACTCCAGTCCTAGGAGATATGGCGCCCTCTTCTGGCCTTTTCAGGTATGCAGCGTGCAGACATACATGCAAACAAAACCTTCACACATTAAACAATGAAATAAATCATTTTTGCAAACAGACTTTATCTTTACTAAGATGTATATGTGCTTGTGTGAGTGTATGCCACATTGTGCGTGCGTGGGTGCCCGGAAGCCAGAAGAGGGCATCAGGTTCCCTGGAACTGGAGTTACAGGTGGTTGGGAACTACCTGATGTGGGAATAGGGAACTAAACTTGGTGCGTGCGTGCGTGCGTGCGTGCAAATGGAGTACACTGCAGGGGTGGGGGTGGGGGTGTGAGTTCCATGTAGGTTCCGGGATCAAAGTCAGTCACTGGGTTTGTAGCACTGATGCCTCTGCCTGCTGAACCATGTCACCTGCGGAGGCTCCAGACATTTAAAATAGCATTTTATTCTACTTCCTGGCTGGACATACACTGGGGCATGATGGTCCAAACCTATACTCCTTGTACTCAGGAGGATCACCAGGTGTGAGGCTAGCCTGGAATGCGTGGTGAGTTCTAGGCTGGATGGGACTATAGAGTGAGATCATCTGAAACACAGAGGGGGAGAGAGGGGGGAAGAGAGGGAGGGAGAAGGAAGGAGAGAGAGAGGGAGAGGGAGGGAGAGGAAGGGAGGGAAGGAGGGAGGGAGAGAAGGAGAGAGACAGAGGGGGGAGGGAGAGAGATAGAGGGGGATATATATATATATATATATATATATATATATATATATATATAGAGAGAGAGAGAGAGAGAGAGAGAGAGAGAGAGAGAGAGAGAGAAACACCTACAATGAACCAAACCAATCCCCAAATCAAGGGAAGTAAAACTCTCAAAAACATTCCAATACAGCAGTGCTCACAAAACGGAGAGCCATGCAATAGCACGGATGTTGCAATCCCTCTAGACTCTGTCCTCTGTATCCTAAAATGTGCTGAGCCGGCAAGCTAATCAGTCAGGGGCAACACCCCATCCATCCCAATGCTGAGGACTGAAAAGCTCAGCACATTAGAATTCTCCCTGCAGAGGACCTAGAATCTCACAGAGCGTACTCACCACAAACCTCCCGCACAAAAGCCTTTATTTCCAAACGCCCAGGGCGCATCTTCCTCCCTTTCATCAGGACACAGAGCGGAAAGTGCGGACACCATGAAGCCAGCTGATGGTTTTTCTCCCTCCAGACTGGCATAGACTCTTGGTGATTCTCTTCCCTCCACTGCAGCCTGACAGAGCAGTTACCTCACCAATCCCAAGTTAATCAGAAATATTATATTATGTTTTCTTGTCTCTCTCTTGTATGTAATACAGTGTGTGTGGGGGTGTGTGTGTGTATACATGTTCTTGAGTTTTGGTATGTATGTGCCCATGGAGACCAGATGTTGACATAGGGAGTCTTGGGCAATCTCTCTTTACTTTATATATATATTATATAAATATATAATATTAAGGCAGGGTCTCTCAGTGGAACCTAGACTTGTTGATTTGACTAGTCAATCTTGGCATTTTTTTCTTTTTTGGTTTTTCGAGACAGGGTTTCTCTGTGGCTTTGCAGGCTGCCCTGGAACTTGCTCTGTAGACCAGGCTGGTCTCAAACTCACAGAGATCCACCTGCCTCTGCCTCCCGAGTGCTGGGATTAAAGGCATGCGTCACCACCGCCTGGCCTAAAGTTCAATTCTTTTTTTTTTTTTATTATTATTTTTTTTTATTTTCCATTTTAAATTTAGATAAGAAACAAGGTTGCTTCACAAGTCAGTTCGAGGTCCCTCTCCCTTTCCCTCCTAAAGTTCAATTCTTAATGCCAACTTTTTAATGTTTTCCCCAGAAGTTCAGCCACAGGCAGTGACCCATATTAAAAGAATTCCTTTTTTGCCGGGCGTTGGTGGCGCACGCCTTTAATCCCAGCACTCGGGAGGCAGAGGCAGGCGGATCTCTGTGAGTTCGAGGCCAGCCTGGTCTACAGAGTGAGTTCCAGGACAGCCTCCAAAGCCACAGAGAAACCCTGTCTCAAAAAAAAAAAAAAAAAAAAGAATTCCTTTTTTATTTTTCTTTAGTTGTCTTTCAATCCTTCTAAGCTGGGGACAACAAATGAAATTGTTCAGAATCAGCCCTGGAGTCTATGACAGCACTTCCAAACTGTATTACACCATACCACTTAAGGGGGGGGGGTCCTGGCAAATTATTCAGCTTGGCATACGTCAGCTCTTACGTCTGAAGCATGGAGTCTTTAATAGTAACTGTGCACTGTTAGTGCCCAGGAAGCATCAGCAGGAATTGCAACTGTGGTTCTGACCCTTCTTACTGCATTAAGGATTGATAAAACTATTTTCAGGAAAAAAAAAAACTTTCAGAAACAACCCCTTATAAAACATACTGTGGGAATTAAATCCAGGGCTTCACACACACTCAGCGAGCTCTTTCTCTGAGCTATATCCACCCTGGGCAGAAACATATGGGAAAATTATTATCATTTATGTGCATGTGTGTGTGTACACCACCCATGTGCACACACCCATGAAGCCTACAAAACGGTGTTGGATCCCCAGGGCTGCAGTTACAGATGGTTGTGAACTGATCTATGTGGGTGCTGGGAACCAAACTTTGGTCCCTGGCAGAGCCCTTAACTGCTGAGTCATCTCTCCAGCCCCAGCCAGAAACACTTTTAACAAAAGAGAGCAGACCCAAAGCTTTGAGCCAACTGTACTATGTAAATAGAATTCTGGAGTTTTTTTTTTAAATAATTACTTTCTGTTGCATTGCTCCTATTTAGAATATTCTAATCAAGTTTCCTTTAAAAAAACAAACAAACATTTATTATGTATACAGTGTTCTGCCTGAATGTATGACTGCAGGCCAGAAGAGGGCGCCAGATATCATTACAGATGGCTGTGAGCCACCACCAAGAGCACCTTTGGAAAAGCAGTCGGTGCTCTTAACCTCTGAGCCGTCTCAGAGGTTTAAGTTTCCTTTTAAAATTAATTTAAGTGAATGGGCGTTGGTGGTGCACGCCTTTAATTCCAGCACTCGGGAGACAGAGGCAGGAGGATCTCTGTGAGTTCGAGGCCAGCCTGATCTACAGAGCGAGTGAAAGGGAGTCATTTCAAAGAAAATACGTACGAAGTTATAAAACACCGGGTACACAGTTTGGGAGAAGGAAAAAAAAAAGCAGTTCAATTGCAAATGCAAAACTATCCCCTCCTCCACCCCCCAACTGTACATCCTGTATTCTGCCTCAGTGCCCTGGCTTAAGCTAGCTCCTCTGATAGCAATGCAAGTCCTTAACAAGTCATCTTTGAAGAGTCAGACTTCACAACACCGCCAGAGACGGCAAGTGCAACCTTTAAAATTTAACCTGACTACCTCTCACAAGGAGCTTTCTAAGTCTCTTTTTTTCTTTTTCTTTCTCTGCTCCAAATTAGGATCAGTTTTCCTCCCTTTCATACAGTTTCTCATGCCGCCGAGTTTCATTTCCAGCCCTATTTATTATAACAATTCCTGTGTTATTTCTCTCGATAGTGGGGTATTCCGGCAGCTAGGGTTTGGGCTCAAACCAAGATGTCACCTGCAGACTCTACGACCTTGAAACTGCTGACCTGAGCCTCTCTTGTCCTTTTGACTACAAAGGGAGAGAAGGTGGTGGCCGGTTGCCATGGTGCCTGCCGTACGTGTAACATCCACCGAACTAACACTTTTTTTTTTTTGAGATATAGGTGAAGGCCTTTCACAGTGGGTTACTTCATACACATTTCTGTCTCGGTCAAGTACTTGGCATCTACGCTTCCCCAACGTTGCAGCCATAGAAAATCTTCAGCTCTGACAGTGGAGAGACACTGCGTCAGAAACTACTTTGTCATAAAGGGAAATTGGCTCTAGACACACTTCAGAGAAGGCTTAGAAAGAGATTATCGAGGAGAAAGTTTGCAGGCACACATAAGACACGATCCAGGGATCTTTTTTTTTTTTTAAAGCGGAGGCATTTTGAGAAAATAAGATTTTCCGTTAGGAGCGCTGGTCCCCATCTCAGTGCTAAGAACGCTGAAACACGAGACTTGCAGGCCCCAGATGAGACTGAGCTACATCCATAGAGACCCTGTCCTTCACAACCCCCCAGAAAACCAATCGAAGAGAGAGTAGTAAGCACCATTTCTAATGAAAAGCACTTCTGGCAAGTGAAAATAAATGTCAAAGTGATTTTTTTCTTCTGTCCAGTACACGTATGTTTAGTTACAGCATATACGGCGATCTCCAAAAATCACTTTGCATTTGGCATGAGTGACAAACATGGTCAGGCCACTCATAAACATCAGCCTACACGCTGTAAAAACCAAGGACTTGGATAGACGTGCAGAGATTTGCTGGGCATCGCTGTGGATCAGGTGTCCACAGGAGGGGGGGGGAAGCATATGTGCTGATGGTTTTTTACTCTTGTGAAATAAGAAAGAGTCAGGTCAAGCTTCATGCTGGTTTGTAAAAAAAGAAGCCTGTCACAGCAGACCACATGGTGTCTGGTTCTTTTTGGAGGGCAGGTAAACAGGTAAACCCTAAATAAGTGGGTGTAAGGGGCGGTGGTGGCACACACCTTTAATCCCAGCACTCTGGAGGCAGAGGCAGATGGAGCTTTGTGAGTTCGAGACCAGCCTGGTCTACAAGAGCTAGTGCCAGGACAGACTCTAAAGTCACAGAGAAACCCTGTCTCGAAAAACAAAACAAAACAAAAAGGCGGGGGGAATGAGTTCACTGGAACGAAAGCTAATTTGGGGGTGGATGTAAATAATGCGAGAGCAGAAAGTGGTGATGGCCAGACAACTTTCCAGCAGGGTAAAAGCCGCTGAATTGTATCCACCGAAGGAATGAGTATATCTCAATAAAGTTGTGTAAAACAAACAACAAAGCCAGAAGCCACAAGGGCGAAGGCCGAGGGGGTGGGGGTGTGGGTGTGGGGTAGGGGTGGGTGATGCCCCTGCTAATCAGAGAAGGCGAGCGTGGGGGCGAGCTTGGCTCCAGGGCCAGGCAGCTCCAGATAGAGGGCAAAGTCCCGGGAGTGTGCGAGCATCCGGTCACACGAAGGCTCCCCCTTGTTCCCTGGGGTGGGGGGATCTGGGCGCAAGGTCCCCTTTCTGGCCTCAGTTTCCCCGCGCGCTACAAGGGGGTGGGTCCCGAGAGACCCTCTTCTCGCTCACACCCGCAGAGGCCCGGCTCACACACCCGCTGCTCCATGGGTGCGAGCAGGAGAAGCCTCACCTGTAGGCACCGATGGCCGCCGGGGCTTTGGTGGTGCTGATCACCTTTCTGATCACGGACGACATGTCGATCCTCTCACGAAGACCCTCTCAGGGAGAAGACTCCGCAACCGCCGCCGCCACTCCGGTCACTCCTCTCCGAAGACAAACCCCTAAGGTGCTAGGGTTTTTGCGCCTGAGGCCCCGCCCCCGGGGGGACGGACTCGCAGGGCATGATGGGAATTGTAGTTCCCGCGCGACTCCGGGGCACGTGGAGGAAGCGGCGGCGGAGTGGGCGCATGCGCTCTCGGCTCGCCCGCAGGCTCGCTGGCTTTCTGGCTCTCTGAGCCGCTGCGGTGGGAGCGTTCGGACGCGCGCGGAGCCTCGGAGCCCCGTCTGGCAGGTTGGTGGTGAGGCCTCACCCGGGGTTCCGTCGGCTCGCGGGGGCCGCGCGCCTGCAGGTGCGGGGTCGGGGTCTGTCTCCTCTCGCCCGGGCTCCGTGCTGCCCGGACGCCGCCCCCCCCTCCCCCGCTTGCACGCTCGGCTCGCCCTGGCCCTGCGGGGCAGACCCCGCCCTGGGAATGCGCTCGCATCGCTTTCCCGGGTCTCCCTGAAGGACCTGGGTGGGTCACTGGGGTGTGTGGGGACCATGCGGAGGTGTAGTCTGCCTTCTTGTCACCCCCTCTCTCTGCAAGGTCCCCCCTCGCGATCTGAGCCACCGGGGACTGGGGGTCTGGTTGTGGCCCGAGGCGGGTGAGTGAGGGCCTCTCTCCGGTTTTACGGGTCGTGCATGGCAGCGCCTGTGTTGGTTCGGAAGTCCTCGTTTCAGAGCGTCGTCTGGCGTGGTTGTGGAAAGAAAAACAATACATACAGAAATGCACATGGTTTCAATTACCATAACCTTCCAGGTCTTTATGTCAGCGTGGCAGAGGGGCGTTGTTGAAAGTTAGGTCTTCTCTGCTCAGCCGTGCCATGAGTTTTTATCCCCATTAAAAACAAACAAACAACAAAAAAACCCCAGGTGTTTTCAGATCTGGGAACTACCGAGGTTTTTTTTTTTTTTTTTTTTTTTTTTTTTGTCGTCCTTCGTGGGTTTCACGTCAAGTCAAAACCGCCTGTTGGTTCTTTACACGTTAAAGATGCTAAGCTAGCTAGAGCCTCAGCTCGGCTCGGCTCAGCGGCCTGCGTGAAAATATCAGTGCTTTTTTGGAATCAGATGTTCTAATTTTAATCTACTCTGGTGCCTCTTATGTCATCCAAGAGCAGAGATAAAATGTTAAAAGGTAAAATGTTACAGTAATCTGATTCTAGCGACCTTGTCTCCCATCACTTCACGCATTGTTAGCGTTTGTGGGTAGTCTGATTATTTGGCGATGCGAAGTTTGCCAGTTGGGGGAGTTCCACGAAGAGATTTTTCTGTTGGCTTGTGTTTTTGAGACAGGGTCGAGACGTGTGAAGCCCTTGGCTGGCCTGGTACATGCTGTGCAAGCTCAGATTGACCTCTAGCCACCCGAGTACTGGGTTTATAAAAGCACACAGCAGCAGCACACCTTGCTAAGAAACGTACGGCTTGTGGTACAAATAAAGCCTGTCTCGGGGTCAGAGAATGGGAGCTTGCAACTAGCTAACCATAGAGGTCTGGAGGTCTGCACAGACAGATAGCGAGTGATGTAGCCTCGGAGAAACAGGAAATTGCTGTCTTCTCTGCGGAGATGCTTTAAGGAGGTAAAGTGTGGCTGTGGCTGGCTCCTTCTCTCTGATCCCTCAGCGTTTCCCTCGTTTATCTGGCTCAGGCCTTTTATTACCTAGACCAATTAAGAACTCCTTTCACAACAATTGAGTGGGAAATACGTAAATTTTTTTTTTGTCCTTTTAGTTTCCCTGGTTTTCATGTTATGAAGCATTTGACAGCTACAGAGGAATTACTCTGAGGTTACTGCTTTCTGGTTTGGATAAAGACAGATGTTTCAAAGTGTATGTAGCCGGGCGTTGGTGGCACACGCCTTTAATCCCAGCACTTGGGAGGCAGAGGCAGGCGGATCTCTGTGAGTTCGAGGCCAGCCTGGTCTACAAAGTGAGTTCCAGGACAGCCTCTAAAGCCACAGAGAAACCCTGTCTCGAAAAACCAAAAAAAAAAAAAAAGTGTATGTAAAATTAGACCTTTAGAAGATTTTTTAAAAATAGTTTCTGCTTGGAAGCCAGATCACACTGATCAAAAAAAAAAACAGACTTAATAACAATAATAATAATAAAAAGAGAGCTCCTTTCACAACTTCTTTTTTTCCCTTTTTTTGGGGGGGGGTGCACATCTTTAATCCTGGCACCTGGGAAGCAGAGGCAGGCAGATCTCTGTAGGTTCGAGGCCAGTCTGGTTTACACAGAGAGACCCTGTCTCAGCCCTCTCGCCAACAGAACAGTTTTTAAGAAACCCAACTTGGAAAATCCCAGCTGCAGTGCAGCTGTGACACACATAGAAACCAAATCCCACACCTTTCTGTCTTCTGCATTCTTATCCAGTACTTAGGACAACCACGAGGTGGGTGCTTGTCTCTGTTTCACAGAGAGAAGCCAAGGCCCAGGGAGACAGTCCCAGCTCATGCTTTGGCAGTCAGTGGGCAAGCAGGGGTTGGGACACAGGTGCTACCAACACTAGATCCCGTTACCTTGGTTGAAGGATTCCATCGTTAGCATGCTGTCACTGCGGTGCTGGTCATTATACCTCTGTCTCTCTCTCGGTCCATGGGAGAGACGGATCTAGGACCTCTGCCTCATGTGTGTAAAGTTGGAGGATACAGAGGGATCTGGGGCCTCTGCTTCATGTGCGTAAAGGTCGTACTTTCTATTGGGATGAGTTTGGGGGTATGGCTATCATTCATGACTTCACTGGAATTTCTCTTTTTTGGAACACCTGGTATAGATTAGTATGGAAACATTTTGGTGTCAACCAGATTTTGAGTTACGTAAATATTTATTGAGTTTATTATTTTTTACCTTTGTTATTTATTTGTGTGGGTTCTTGGGGGAGTATGCCACAGTGGGCATGTAGTGGTCAGAGGACAACTTGGAGTGGGCCCTCTCTTTGCACTGTGTAGGTCTCAGGGACTGAACGCAGGCAGCCGGGTTTGTCGGCGAGTGCCTTCACCCGCCGAGCTATGTTTGTCGGCGAGTGCCTTCACCCGCCGAGCTATGTTTGTCGGCGAGTGCCTTCACCGCTGAGCTATGTTTGTCGGCGAGTGCCTTCACCGCTGAGCTATCCTTTTGTTGTTGTGTTTTGAAGTATGGTCTCAGCTAGCCCAGGCTGCTCTTGTGCTGTGTAGCTAAGGAAAACCTTGAACACTTGAGCCTCCTGCCTCTGCCTCCCAGATGCTGATGTGAGCAACCGTGCCTGGCAGTTCCTTATTTTTGAAATGAAGAGTTTTTCTCCCCCTCGATTAAGTGAATTGCTTTCCTTCCAGAAATGTCTAATGCAAAAGAAAGAAAACATGCTAAGAAAATGAGAAACCAGCCCACGAATGTGACCTTAGCCTCTGGCTTTGGGGCCGACAGAGGTGGAATGCATCATTTTGGAGGAGGGAGGCCTTCCCAATCTCAGAAACAAGGTAAGATGCACACACTGCTCTCTCCACTTCAGTTCAGGTTAAATCGCTTTGGCCAGCTTTGTTTCCTAACCGTCATCTCGGAAGCGAACGGTTTAAATTGATTTAAAGAGATACAGAAAACTCTTGCTATCAGAGTTTATGCTTGCGAATCTGCCTTCTGGTTAAAGTTTGCCTGTGACCCCATGTTAACACTTAAGAGAGCCGTGAGTCATCCCTGGGTGTGTGGAGAGCGGAGGAGCCTCAGCTGCCCCAAGTGTCAGCTCCCAGCTCCTGCTTTCCTCTTCAGACATCATCAGAGATGAAGACTCTAGAGTAGTGTAGGGGTCGTCACTTAACACTTTTGAATCTCTCTCTCTCTCTCTCTCTCTCTCTCTCTCTCTCTCTCTCTCTCTCTCTCTCTCTCTCCCTCCCTCCCTCCCTCCCTCCCGAATAAAGACAATAGAATCAACACCAGTATGAATCGTTTCTAGACTTTAAAATTACAGCCTGGTAAGATGCTGAGTGAGGGGCTTTGTTGAGATAGATACCTCAGAGGTTAAGAGCTCTGGCTGCTCTTCCAGAGGACCTGAGTTCAATTCCCGGCAACCACAATGGTGGCTCACAGACATCTGTCATGAGATCTGGCGCCCTCTTCTGGCTTGCAAGCATACGTGCAGACAGAATACTGTATATGTAATAAATAAATTTTATAAAAATTTTATGCTGAGTGAGTCATGTGCTTAGTGGGTCGGGTGTTTAGTGAGTCATGTGCTCAGTGGGTCAGGTTCTCAGTGGGAGATGCCCAGACCACCCAAGCCTGACTACCTGGGCTCCAATTCCCTAAACCCCAGGTGGAAAGAGAGAACTGGCTTTTGAAAGTTGCCCTCTGACCTTCAGTCACGTGCCATGTTGGAGTCATTGTGATAACGACATATAAAATTATAATCTGTATGAGATTAGGCTTTCTCTTCCACTCGTGTGTGTGTGTGTGTGTGTGTGTGTGTGTGTGAGAGAGAGAGAGAGAGAGAGACAGACAGACAGACAGACGGATGGACGGACAGACAGACGAGGGAAGAAAAAGGAGGAGGGAGGAGAGATAACTCTCTCGGTTTGCTGTTCACCCAGTGCTCTCTTGACTTCCAACAGACGTGCTGCTGTAGCAGGACCATGTGTATTTTAGAGCGGATGTGTTTGAGTTATACTTCTGAGTTTCCTGAGAGAGATGTAGTCAGTGTATCACCATTTAACCAATGTGGTAGTCTCGGGCCCTTGTGAAATGGTAGGGTAGAGGTGTTCACGGGACAGCAGTAGCGAATCCTAGTTCCGAAAGCTCTCGTTTAGGGAGCAGAGAGCTTTGGGTCTGATCGAGTAAACGTTAGATTTGAATTCTCTCTCTCTTTCTTTTTTAAGGTTTATTTGTTATGTGTACAGCGTTCTGTCTCCATGTCTGCCTGCACACTGAAAGATGGCACCAGATCTCATTACAGATGGTTGTGAGCCACCATGTGGTTGCTGGGAATTGAACTCAGGTCCTCTGGAAGAGCAGCCAGTGGTCTTAACCTCTGAGCCATCTCTCCAGACCCTAGATTTAAATTCTTAAGCTCTAGATTTAGATCTAGAAATAGGGGACTACAACTTTGACATGTGGTACACCCTTCTTAAATCTTATCCCATTTAAATCTCACCCTAACAAACATTTTAATGTGTGGCTTAATAATCCACATCCCAATGGAATAAACAGGAACTCTGTAAAATTCTCCCGTTTGCGAACGTTTATACCATAGCAATTATAGGGCTTAGATTAATAATTCATGTTACACTGGAAATCTCAAAGGGGAAAATTTCCTTGTTTCTGTTAACATGTCACATCAATGTGATTACCGTCGTACATGTCAGCATGTCACACTGACACGATTACCTGTTGTCCCTGTTAATGTGTCACACTGACATGGCTGTCTGTGGTGCTTCCTACTCACTTGGTGGCCTTGGGTTTGTCCTTGTGAAAGTCACTTTCCTACCTAAGATTTTTCTTTAAAAACAGGTAGTGGGGCCTATGAGATGACCCAGAGGGTAAAAGCGTTTGATAGGTGAGCCTGGAGACCTGAGTTCAGTCCTTAGAACCTGTGCTTGCACACAGTCTCACACACACACACACACACATACATACATACACACACACACACACACACACACACACACACACACACACACACACACACACGAGAGAGAGAGGGGGGGAGGGAGAGAGAGAGAGCAAGTAATGAAAACTGTAGGGTGGTTGTGGGGTTAGCAAGTTGATTCTCTCCTGTAACCCTGTCTCTGGTGTGTGTGGGTGACGTTTCTTTTTGTTTTGTCTTTGAAAATGTCCTAGAGCTTCATTCTGGAACCTCACAGCAGTGGCAAGTCAAGACGGGCCCCCACGTGCTTCCCGAGTCTGACGTGAACGAACAGTCTTCCTCCAAAACCATGTTCAAGAAAAAGGGAGGCTGGAAGGCGGGTCCTGAGGGCGCGTCCCAGGAGATCCCCAAGTATATAACGGGTAGGTGCTCCGGAGGAAGCTAGGTTTCTAGTGTCAGCACGGGGGCTGCCTCCCATGTCTCTCTGTTCTAACCGCCGCTCACCTCTAGCCTGGACTTTGACCATTGTATCCTTAAGCTGGTGGCTCTCCCTTCTTCAGATCCTCTGAGTCGTCTTATAAATCTATTCGTAAGCCGTTCCCCTAACTTCCATCTCCCCCGACCAAAGCACTGCACACTCTTCAGTATGGTGCTCTGCGTTTGTGTAGAAACAGAGTCTTAAAGCCTGGAGTCCCATGTATCACCCCCATCCCACTTTCCCCTGAACTCTGTTCCGTCAACCTAAGTTAGATGCTCCAGTGTCTCCATTCCTTCTTAGGTTAATCTGCTTCTTTCTCTAGACCAGGTTTACAGAAATAGATACAGAGAGAGAAGCTGGAGACCTATTCTGTTTTTCAGTGAGGAAAACCAATAATTATTATTATAAGCTTTGAAAAAGCAGAAAACCCCCTTGTAATTTTTTTCCCTTTGTTGTTTTCATTTGTGAATGTTGTGATTAAGAACAGTTATGATTAGGGCAGGGGGTGGCTAAGTGTAAACACAGAACCTGAGTCTGAATCTCTAGTGCTCGTGTGGAAAGCTGGGCATGGTTGACCTGGGAACTTGCTGGCCGGCCGGTCTACCCAGCCAGTGAGCTTACAGTTCCGGCTGGAGACCCAGTCCCAGGGGGATGAGTTAGAGAATGAGAGGGACACACAGACACACGTCTTCCTCTGGCCTCTGCATGTGTGAGTCCGGGTGCATGTAGCCACAATGCGTCATGTGCACACGGCACGATGCAGAGTTAAAGAGACTGGGAAACGCTGGTTGTGATTATATTACGTGACTGTGTATTGTGATCTCTCTTCTTCAAAACCCCTAAAGTTGGCTAACCTTTTTTACTGAATAGAACAGTTAGGAAGCTAGGAATTTTTCCTAACTAGAAAATGGAATTCTTTTAGAACACCCCCCCCCCCCCCAAGAAAAAGATGAAAAGTCAGGCAGTGGTGGCACATGTCTTTAATCTCAGCACTCAGGGTGTAGGGGTTGAAGGGGTGGGGGGGGAGTAGGGGGTGGGATGGAGGGAGCAGAGGCAGGCGGATCTCTGTGAGTTCTAGGCCAGCCTGGTCTACAGAGTGAGTTCCAGGACAGGCTCTAAAGCTACGGAGAAACCCTGTCTGGAAAAACCGGAAAAAAACAAACAAAAAACCAAAACAAAACAAATTGTAAATTTTTTTTGAAGAATCTTCTTGAGGGACTAGGACACAGAAATGACCAGTATTGGAGCTTACCTCACAGGAGTCACAGTGTCTGATCCTGCTGAAACCCAGCAGGGAGACTGCTGACTCAGGGCTCTCTGCTAGTGACCTTCCATTTCTTCACAGCTTCTACGTTTGCTCAGGCACGAGCGGCTGAGATCAGTGCTATGTTAAAAGCCGTGGCCCAGAAGTCGTCGAATTCCCTGGTTTTCCAGACTCTTCCACGGCACATGCGGCGAAGAGCCATGAGCCACAACGTCAAACGCCTCCCTAGACGGTTGCAGGAGATGGCCAAAAAAGAGGTAGGCGTTTCATTTAGTGTTAACATTTAGGTTAGTGGTTCCTAGAAGTATTAGCAAGTGTGACCTGAAAGGATTTTAACGAAATGAGCATACTACTGTGATATTCTTTCTTTTCTTTGCGTGAGCGTTTTTAGTTTGATTGTGATCTAGCCCAGTCTACCTTCTCTAGCTACTTTAGCAGGTAGTTAGATATTGTAGCTGCTTTTAGTAGTTCTTTCATCCCAGCACTCAGGAAGCAGAGGCAGGTGAAGCTCTCAGTTTGAGACCAGCCTGGTCTACAGGGTGAGCTTCCAGGACAGCCAGGACAACATAGTGAGACCCCATCTTACTCCAAAACACAGAATTTAAAATACAGCATTTGGAACGCCTCCCTCCCTCCCTCCCTCCCTCCCTCCCTCCCTCCCTCCCTCCCTCCCTCCCTCCCTCCCTCCCCCCTCTCTCCCCTCCTCCTTTACAGCCCTAGTGCTGGGCTTACAGGGCCATCGTACTGAGAGAAACCTCCTCTTGCTTAGGGTGTGGGATCAGTTAATGAATCTGAGGGCCAGTGAGATGGCTCACCTACTAAAGGCTCATGCTGTCAAGACCCACAATCTGAGTTTGTTCCCCGGGTCCACATGGTGGGAAAGAAAAAATGACTCCCTTAGGTTGTCTCATCTGACCTCTACATGTGAGCCATAGCCCTGCTGTGTGTGTATGAACACGCAAACACACGCAGTAAAATTCAGAAATAATTCTGATTTCTCCCAGCGGATACTTATTTTAGACCCTGTGTTTTTAGAGTCTGGCCGGCTCAGAGTTGGCAGGCTGGAAGACAGTGGCATCACTGCTTAGCGTTTGCTGTCTGGCTTTTTTAAAGTTGGGAGCCTGAACTTGGTTTCAATTTCTGTACAAATCTAGTTATGTTTGGGCTCTACTCTAAAACCGGTTGAGCTACCTGTGTCTTTGCTATGTGGATCAAAATGTGTTTATCAGCTGCCCGCCGTGTGCTGGCGCTAGGCTGGGTGCGGGTTAGAGTTCAGCAAGTTGGAACCCTTGTCTTACAAGGGGCCTTCAAATTTATAGAGTTTGTTTTCAAAGAAGGTTAGCTTTAATAATGGAAGAGATTTAAGTGTGGAAACTAACCAGCAATTCTGTACCTTCTCGATTGAATGTGGGTTTGTTTCTTAGCAAAATGTAGCCTAAATGGAGCGAATGATTTGGTGTTTTGGTGTTCCTGTTTCTCTGTTTCTGATCTTAAGTGAAGGTTAAAAAGTAGCTAGTGTTTGACTCATCTTGCTCTCTGCTGGTAGCCACAGGAAGCTTATATTACTACGCTGAACTTTTTTCTTGTTTACATTTGTTTGCTTTGTTCTATGTGTATGAATGTTTCCCTGCATGTATATATGTATGTGGGCTGTGTACACACCTGGAACCCAGGCAACCAGAAAAGGGCACCCGAATTTATTATGGATGGTTGTGAGCCACCATGTGGGTGCTGGGAATTGAACCTGGGTCTTTTGCAAGAACATGTGCTGTAAACCCCCGAGCCATCTCTCCAGCCCTGTGTGTTGATATTTTATAAGTATTGTTTCTTCAGGAAAGATGGGGCTTGCCCCGTGAGCAGGCGTTAGAATGCTGCTCCCTTTTTCTAGCCTCTGAAGTCTTCACACTTGTCATTGTCTCCCTCTCTGATCAACGTCGGAGGAGACCCCAAGCTAACCAGTCTTATGAATTCCTGGTGTTCAGCCGTGCTCTCAGGTGCTTACACACCAGGGTCAGCCTTTCTTCTTTGCACCGTAGGCAGAGAAAGCCGCTCACCAGAAGAAAGAACACTCAAAGAATAAATGCCACAAAGCCCGGAGGTGTCATGTCAACCGGACGCTGGAATTCAACCGCAGACAGAAGAAGAATATATGGCTGGAGACTCACATCTGGCACGCCAAACGGTTCCACATGGCGAAGAAGTGGGGTTACTGCCTCGGGGAGAGGCCCACGGCCAAGAGCCACCGGGCCTGCTACCGCGCCATGACCCATCTCTGCCTCCTACAGGTGCTCACTTGTGGAATTGTCTGGTGTGGTAAGGTCTTCTCTCTGAGGAGGGGGACACTGCTGGATGCTGGAGATGGAGCAGGGTTAGCGGGAGAGAGACGTCTGACAATTGTACCCACGTGTATGGGCGGAAGGGATATGTGCCAGCCTTGTGTGTTTTTGAGACAGGGTCTCACTAGTCGGTGCTGGACTAGAAGAGCCTGCATCCAGCCGTCTTTCAGTGTTTTAGGTGGTTCACTCTTCACTCGGTCCTTACAACAGCAGAATGAGGTCGGAAATTTTTGTTTTCCAGGTGACGAGAAGAAGTTACAGACATCTGGGTAACTCGCCTGTCACCGTGCAGCTCCTGAGCTTGGAGTCAGGCAGGCTGCAGGTTTTGAGTTGTTGAAAAGCTGGCTTTGGGTGATCGGTTTTGTGTCTGACAACAGGTGTTAGATCAGATCCCCTCTGGAGCTGGACTTACGTAGTTGTGAACCACCCAGAATAGGTGCTGGGACTTAAACTTGGGTCCCCTGCAAGAGCATTGCAAACTCTTTTTTTTTTATTTTTTTATTTTTTTATGAGACAGGGTTTCTCTGTATTGTTTTGGAGGCTGTCGGTCCAGCCCGGCCTCGGACTCACGGAGATCCGCCTGCCTCTGCCTCCCGAGTGCTGGGATTAAAGGTGTGCGCCACCACCACCCAGTGAGCATTGCAAACTCTTAACCTCCGTGTCCCTCAGCAGGTTTCTGATACGGCATTGGCTTCTTAGCTTTTATTTTTTGTAAATACGTATTTATTATGTACGCTGCAGGCCAGAAGAGGGCACCGGATCTCACTACAGATGGTTGTGAGCCACCCTATGGTTGCTGGGAATTCAACCCTGATCCTCTGGTGCCCTTAACCTCTGAGCCATCTCTCCAGCACAGCATTTTTTTGAAAAACTATATAACGGATCATAACATATATAATTACTTTTCTCCTTTGTTCAGGACTTGTCATATTACTGTTGTTTGGAGTTGAAAGGCAAAGAGGAAGAAATACTGAAGGCTCTTTCTCAGATGTGTAGCACAGACACAGGTAATCTCTTCCAAAGCCAGATTCTGCTTTAATCATTGTGTATTTATGAACTGGTTGAATGAATGTCTACTATAAGCATTTTACAGTTTTAGTATGAGGATGTATGAGATATTCTTATTCACAGTGAGTATGTTAATGTAAGAAGTGCTGAGTTGATATTTAAATCTTTGTTTTTTAATTTATTTTTTACATTTTAACCCCAGTTCCCATTCCCTCCTCTCCTCCCACTCCTCTCCCCCTTCCTCCTATCTGCTCCTTGGAGAGGGTGAGGCCTCCCCTAGGAAGTCTACTAAGTCTGTCCCATCATCTCATTGAGGCAGGACCAAGGCACCTCTCCACCCGACACCCCTGTGTCTAGGCTGGGCAAGGTGCCTCTCCATATAGAATGGGCTCCACTAAGTCAGTTTGTGCATTAGAGTTAGATCCTGGACCCACTGCCAGTGGCCTCATATATTGTCCCAGCCACACCACTGTCACCTATATTAAGGGAGTCTAGTTCAGTCTTATGCAGGTTCCCCATTTGTCAGACCTGAGTCAGTGATCTCTCACTAGCTCGGGTCAGCTGATGCTGTGGGTTTCCCCATCACGGTCTTGACTCCTTTGTTCCTATTATCGCTCCTCCCTCACTTCGATTTTATTCCAGGAGCTTGATCCATTGGTTGTTGTGGGTTTCTGCATCTGCTTCTGTTTCCGGAAGAGGATTCTAGCTGATAACTTAAATCTTTAATGACATTCTTATGTGTAAAGTAAGCCATTATTCTGTGAAGTAAGCTCAGGTAGAAACAACTTGAAACTCACTAAATCATCCATTTAACAACTCATTTTGAGAACTTACTGTGTGCCGCAGCTTAAAAGAACCAAAGCTGCGTCTCTCATGGAGACACGGGTCGACAGTGTGGCTCTCGGTGTGCGAACATTGAAGTCTCAGTGTCTTGTTTGTGTGTGTTCCAGGGCTGACTTTTGCTGCAGTTCACTGCTTGTCTGGGAAGCGGCAAGGGAGTGTCATGCTTTACCGGGCGAATAGGTATCCCAGAGAAATGCTTGGGCCCGTTACGTTCATTTGGAAGTCTAAGACGACCCCCGGGGACACTTCTGAGGATAGGCAGTTGTGGATCTGGCTTCATCCAACGCTTAAGCTGGTACGCCGTTCTGTTTCATTCTGCTTACTAACTACACAGTGCGCGGGTACACCGTTCTGTTTCATTCTGCTTACTAACTACACGGTGCGCGGGTTACACCGTTCTGTTTCATTCTGCTTACTAACTACACAGTGCGCGGGTACACCGTTCTGTTTCATTCTGCTTACTAACTACACAGTGCGCGGGTACACCGTTCTGTTGCATCCACTTATTTTTACACAGTGCGGGTACACGTGTGGAGGTCTTGTGGAAATCCACTCTTTCCTTCCCTCCACCACGAGGGTACCAGGGATCAAACTCATGTCATCAGACTTGGTGACAATCCCATTTACCTCCCGAGCCATCTCAACTGCTTACTGTCACGTTCTTCATTACCATTGGGAGATAATAGTTTAGAAATTTCAGTGGCATGAAAGTTGGCTGAGCTGGGCGTTGGTGGCACACGCCCTTAATCCCCAGCACTTGGGAAGCAGAGGCAGGTGGATCTCTACCAAGCAAGTTCCAGGGCAGGCTTCAAAATAATACAAAGAAACCCTGTCTCGATAAAACAAAAAAACAAAAACAAAAAGTTTGGCTGACAGACTGGCATCATGACACTTTTTTTTTTGGTTTTTCAAGACAGGGTAGCTTTGGAGGCTGTCCTGAAACTAGATCTTATAGACTAAGCTGGTCTCAAACTCACAGAGATCCACCTGCCTCTGCCTCCTAAGCACTGGGCTTAAAGGTGTGCACCACCACTGCCCAGTGATAAGACACTTTTTTAATATATCAATTAAAATTTTGTTTCCTTCCTTCAATTTTTTTTTTTGAAACAGGATCTGTGTAACCCTTGTGGTCCTGGGTTTGCTATGTAGACTAAACTGACCTCAAAATCACAGAGATCAGCCTGGTTCTGTCTCCCAAGCTCTGGGATTAAAGCCATGTGCCACCATACCTGACTGATACTTCTTTATTAAAAATTTTTTTTTATCTAAGAGTACTGAACAAAGAATGGATATATTTACCTTGAACATGATGATCTGATAAATATATACACATTGTTTAATGGTTGCCACAATGAAGACACCTATCTCTGTCGATTTGTAACACTGCATTTAATTCAGACATGTTTATTAAGGATGTATTTGTTCCTATCTTATGTGTGTGGGTGTTTTGCTTGCGTGTGTATCTGTGCATCATGCGTGTCCCTGGTGCCCATGGAGTCTGGAAGAGATTGTCTAGTTGCCTGGAACTGGAGTAACAAACAGTTTAGTGTAGGTGAGACTTAACCCGGGGTCTTCTGCAAGAGCAGCTGGTGGGCTTAACCACTGAGAGGTGCCTCCCCAACCCTCTGTTTAAATTTCAAAGCCAATGTTTAACCACTTCCTCAGGCTGTCCTGGAGGAAATGAAAACGACGTGCCAGTGTTCAGAACCCGTCAAGTCAAGTGTCTGTGTTCCTGACCCACTCCCGACACCAGCCCAAGAGGAAAATCAGCCTGAACTAGCTGATGACAAAATTGGCAAGAAAAGAAAACGGGAAGATGGTGAAGAAGGTGCTAAACGGACTAAGAAAATTATTGGTGATGGGACTAGAGACCCGTGTCAGCCACGTTCATGGCTCTCTCCTGCTACAGGGGTTGTCATCAGGTAGGAGCTGAGTTCTCTGTGGGACCCTGGGTATTGAGTGAAGATCTCACTCCCCCTTTTACTCCTTTCGGCTTTTCATGGCACGGTTTTTCTCTGTAGCCCTGGCTGTACTTGGAACTCACTGTGTAGACCAGGTTGGCCTCAAACTCAGATCTGCCTGCCTCTGCCTCCTGAGTGCTGGGATTAAAGGCGTGTTATGTGTGGCTATGACTTGTCCTGTGTGCTACCATGTCTGCTATGATTTGTCCTATTTTTGCCAGTGGTATAGATGAAGTGTGACCCTAATTGTTCTTAACAATGAAAACCCGGAGTCAGATATTAGAGGGAAAGCTAGAAGATCAGAGAAGCAGAGCAGCCAGCCACTAGAAGGACTTCTTAGAAGGACTTCTTACCGCTTGGAATCCTCTGACCGAAAGGGCCAGATTCTGTCGCTGCAACGCCTCAGAGTTAATGGGGCCGATCCTGTCTCTACCTCCCTAGTGCTGCCATTAAAGGCGTATGCCTCCCATGCTGGGATCAAAGGTGTGAGCCACCACTGCCTGGCCTCCATGGTTAACTAGCGGCCAGCTCTGCCCTCTCATCTCCAGGCATGCTTTATCTGTCAGAACGCAAACAACATATCACACAACATGTAGGCATCGCCTGTGATGGAAGTTGTGTTTAACGGTCTTTCCTCAGTGATCTGACGATGGAGATGAACAGGTTCCGGCTGATTGGTCCCCTTTCCCACTGTGTCCTGACCTCGGCACTGAGGGCTGCTCCTCTACACACAGTGAGTAAATGTGACCGTCATGCTAGACCAGGCAGATTTGTGCCCAGTTCCCTTGACTCACACTTTCAGCCCGTTGAACATTCTCTTGTGCTACTCTTGGTTGGGCTAAAAGTTCCTCGTCCGTCCAGTTTCAGCCTGTCTCGTCCAGTCTGTGTTCCTCTGGAACCCTCACCCCCTGTTGTTCTGTAGTACCCTGGGCGTTTCCTCAGCTCACTGGTCCAGTCTTGTCCTTGTATCTGTGTCTCTTATTGGCCTCTGATGCCTGATGGCAGGCAGGCCCCGTCCTGCCCTCTACTGTCTGCAGCGCTAGGCATAGTGCCCGGCACACAGACAGGCCCACCATGTGCCTTAGGTGGAGTAAAGATGGGAACTCGGGTTTGGTTCCAGAGCCGTGCTGCCTGTGTTCTGTGAGGTGAGTGGCACCTGCCTCACAGGTTACCCCTTTAGGGGCCGGGGCCTCTTTCAGCACAACCATGGCTCTCAGTCGTCATGTCTGACCCGCATCTAGAACTTGAGACACTTTGGAAACCTTGCTAAAGCCCAGTCTTGCCAAGACGTGAAGTGTGAGCATCTTACCCATTGTTGTTAATAATAGTGTGTACTTGAGGCTTTTCACTGGTTTGCTGATAAACGATCATTTTTATTGCTTAGCAATGATGGTGGCGAGAGCGGGAGAGGGCCAGTGTCTCTGTTGGAGTCGTGCACAGGAGTGCGGCAGTGCTTAGCTAAGTCTTCGAAAAGCATGGCTGTGTTTCCGTGTATGTGAAATCTCTAACTAGAGTGTTTAGTCTGGTAGTAATTGTTGTCTTAAGGACAGTTAGGTCTTCACTGCCGCTCCTTGTGAAACAGTTAATCCTCACACCCAGAAACAAAGGGGGTAGAGCCGATCGATCGTGTTACAACCGTGCTACAATGTAGCGATTATTAGGCCTGGCTCATCATTCTTCTGCTGAGATGGAGTTCTTGTTTCCCAGGAGGAAGAGGATGCAGAGGAGACGCCCCATCACTGGTGGAGGGACACTTGCAGGAGCTCCGATGGAGTCATCCTTCATCAGAGACAAGAAGCAGTGTTTCAGTTGCTGGGAGGTAGGGTAGGGTCTCTGGTTGTGCTGGGGAGGAAGGGGAGTGAGGAGAGCAGGTGGCTGGGGGGGAAGGGAGTGACGACAGCAGGTGGCTGGGGAGGAGGGGAGTGAGGAGAGCAGGTGGCTGGGCAGGGCTGGGCGCGGCAGCCTGCACTTGGCCCCGAATGAGTGTTGTTCCTCGAGCTTTTTATTTGTTGTGCTATGACTAGAGAAGCAAGTAAGAGGCCCAGAATCTAAAATAAAAGCATTGTGCTCGTTTATGAAATAAAAGGTCATTCCTATTCTGAATAACTAGCATTCTGAAGTTATAAGTGGCCAAGCAGATACTAACTTACTGCCCCTTGTATGCATATAGCTCATGTGTTCATGTAGGATGACAATTTTTATGTCCTTTAAGTTTTATTTTGCAAGAAACTTTAAAGTGTTGATATATTTCCCAAGTGTATTAGTGGGGAAAAGGTGATATGTATTTTAAAATAGTTATCCTGAGAAAATAGTTTCATTGGAAAAATCTGAAAGATTTCAAACTACAACATACTGCATTAATATGTATTGTGACTTTTTTTTATTTAAAACATTTTTATTACATTTATTATTTGTGTGTGGAGCTCAGTTCTCTCCCTTTTCACTCAGGGAGTAGACTTAGATCTTCACGGTTGGCAGCAAGTACCTTTACTCCCTAAGCCTTACTGCCTGCCCTGTGGGAGCCTTTCTGTAAGCTTGCTTTGTATACATTCCTCCCTTTTCTGTTTTGTTGAAGGGATATCGTCACCAGCGGAAATCCCTGCAGGTTCTGTTCTGGGATTGACGGTTAGGGATCCAAGAGTAAATTTGCCCCCACAGCGGTCCAGAGCTTTGCCACATCTGGAAAGATACCAAGGTAAAGTGCTTGCCACACTCCTTGTTGGGCTGTCAGGTCCCATGAGCGATTTTGTCTCTGCCGCTGGTGTATGTAAGAGGGCGTGGTGCGGGAGTGTCCTTTAGGGAGGCGCAAACCACACAGCTAACCGTTCTCTAAAGTGTGTCCCTCTTATTCTCCCAAACGCCTGGAGCTTCAGAATTTAACTGTGAGGAAGGGATGTGCACCCGCAGCTGGTCTTGTGCTCTTTGGAAGCCTCTGTCTGACCATACAGATGATCCAGGTTCGAATCCTGGCAAGGCCATCCCAGGTGCTGAAGTATCAGACCATGTGGTTTTGACAGAGTAGAGGGGCTCAGGAGAGCGACCTGGCTGGGAAGGTGGGATTTGCTGCAGTTGTGAGGATGTCACCTTGAACTCACTGTCATTCAAGACACCATGACCTGGGAGAGTAAGTTAGACTGGCCTGTGGAGTTTGGGAGAAGGGCATTTACGTGTTTGTTACAACGACGTGACAATTCTGTCTCTAACCTCTCTGCATGTAGTTAGCTAGCTTACTAGGGACCAATAAATGGCCCTGTCAGAGCTCCACGTAACAGGTGGCGGAGTGGACCTGAAGACGCGCAGGTAAGTTAGTCACGTGGAGCCTCAGCAGACGCCGTTGCTGCTGCTGTGTGGGTTAATGCGTTCAGTCTAGTGAAACCAAGGAACATGGAGGGTCTCCTGGGGATTACGTGTGCAGCTGTCATCACCTCAAGGCCACGGGTGAACTCTACATCCCTGTGGCTTTTGGAGGGGCAGTTCTAACATCCTTTCTAACAGGTTTATCGTGAATCGGTTAAAGGAAGGTTAAAGTCTGTTGTGAAAAACACTCAGTTTCCACTGTAAAATCCACCGTTGTGTTAGGCGGTGTTGTGGATTTCATTATTTTGTTGTTGTTGTTTGTTTTTTTCAGACAGGGTCTCCCTGGGTACCCCTGGCTGGCCTGTAACCCCCTATGTAGAGCAGGCTGACCTTGAACTCCCGGAGCTCCATCTACCTCTGCCTCCTGAGTGCTTAGAAACGGTTCTAAGTACTGTAATTCCTTTGAGGATATATTTTATTTGATGTTGAGCTACATAAGGAAGAGTATACTTTTGGGTTGGGGCTGTAGCTCAGTAGAATGGTTGCCTACCATGCCTAGTCCAGTCCCTAGTTGTTTTGAGGTAAGGACGACTTATGTAGCCTGGAACATGCTATCTAGCCCAGGCTGGCCTTGAACCACGTCAGTATACACACGTTTTACGTGAATTAGTTGAATTAGTCTTCCATCGGTGTTTCTAGTATCTTATCTAGGCGAAGGGTAGAGTCCACTTGGGTGGGCTGGGTCAATTAAAAGATCAGTCTGTAGAAGCAGCTGAGTTCCTTGACCTAGTCCAGTCTGTCTGTATCTGAAGTTGTTCAAACACTGCTAGCCCGGAGAGATGAGTTTGCCTGCTTTGGGCAGCAAGCTCCTTGTTTTCTTGTATAAACCGTATCTTAAGCAGTTTAAAGGAAAAGGTTCCTTGGAGCCTGACTGTGTTCTCATGCTTTGAAGAGGTTTGCCTCTTAAGAGTTAATTATTGAGCCGGGTGTTGGTGGTGCACGCCTTTAATCCCAGCACTCGGGAGGCAGGTGAATCTCTGTGAGTTCAAGACCATCCTGGTCTACAGAGCAGGCTCCAGGACAGGCTCTAAAACAATACAGAGAAACCCTGTCTTGAAAAACCAAAACAAACAAACAAACAAACAAACAAAAAAACCCAGGGCAGTTTACTGTGTGAGTGAGTGGTCTTTGAGGTGAGTTTTTAAAACACTGGTCTGAGGCTGGAGGTGTAGCTCGGGGATAGAGCTCTTGCCTAACGTCACACGGCCCTGGGTTCAATCCCAGCACCGGGAAAGTGTGCCGAACCCCTCAAGCCACATTTGTGCTGTGTGATCTGCCTCGTTTGCCGTCTTTAGCGGTCGCTGATGCGCTCTGATAGACGGTTTGAACTGGTCCTTGCCAGGGAAGAGCTTGCTTTGGCCATGACAGCAGGAAGTGTGTGTGTGGCACAGGGCAGTGAACGTGCTAAGTGTGCATGTTGTAAGCATGTACTCACTCTGGTTTCCCTGCACTCACTGGCTAGCAGCAAAGAAACCAAAACAGAGAGGGAAGACGGAAAATAATGAGCTGCATTGTATGTGTCTAGGCTCGTTTAGAAGATTTCTCTTGAGATAGGCAGTGTGTCCTTGCCATACCAGGGCAGCAGTGGGCTTTAGGAGCTCATTTCCCACAACTTCCTGCTTCTGGGAAGAAAAGACTGGAAGCTGTCCCATCCCTAACACAGCGAGCTGAAGGATGCAGCTTCCTTCCCTGCTAACCCTCAGGTTTTCACTGTGTCTGCGGTTTTGCCTTCTCCGCACGGTTGGACTCAAACGCGGGTAGCCTTCTCAGATCAACTCTTTCCCTTAGTGAGGTGCACCTAAGATCTCCCGTCTTCCCGTGACTTTGTGGCGCATTCCTTTTAGTCCCTCACCAGAATGTTTGAAGATGAGCTGGTGCTTTCCTGGGAGTTCTCTGTTTTGTCTGCAACTCAGCCTGACAAACCCCTCAGTTCCGCCCATCGGGCCTGTGGTGAGCTCCACAGGGCAGCATTCTGTGTCGGCCGGGGCTGCTGGTCCTACCCTGGCATCGTGGCCACCCCTGGCACTCCGCACGGCACCTTAGAGCTCGCTGCTCTGTCTCCAAGAGGAAGAGCAGTTTATAGACGCCAGTGCAGCTGTCTGCAGCTTTCTTCTCCGTTCTCTTCATCGTTTTAATTTGTTTCCCCCTGAAATCTGTCACGCCGTTACTTTAGTCACATCCAACTTATTTTTCCCCCAGCCAGCAGACCCACACAGGTATGTGCTTTTGAGTGAGTTTCTGTGTTGGTGTTTTGGAACAGTTACACCCCCCCCCTGTTTTTTAAATTCTTCAGTGTAACAAAATTAGGTTTGAAGGACTTTGTCATGTTTAAGTGACGGTGTGTGGAAGTGTCGTGTCTATAAGTGTGCATCACTGAAAACCCTCATTATTCTAAACGCAGTGTGGCTTGCTCAAGAAACAGTACGGTTCACAAACACTGCTCCCTTTAAAGGAATGACCAGCTCAGTAAAAGTTCTAAAGAGACCCAGGGTAAAGGGTAACAGAAGGTATCTTCTAGAACTTTCAATATCTTAAATCCAAGGGGCAACTTACAATTACTAGCATTATAATTACTGTGCACAAAAGTAATCAAAGAAAAGTGTTGTTGTTTCATGGACTAGGAAACCAAATGTAAGAATAACTTAGTTTTTTGTCTTCTAGTTCAGCAAATGCCTGTGAAATACTTCCCCGTAAGCACAGTCTTCCAGCATTGGAGATTGATGGGATGAAAGTGTGGTTTGAAGGCTGTTTCTTTTCCCTCTTAGATAATGAGCAAGTTAGACAGCTGCTTCAGGAGGGTGTGCCCTTGGAGTGTGCGCATAGCTTTATCTGGAACGGCGATATCTGTAGGAGTGTCACAGAGAATAAAATCTCTGATCAGGTAACTAATGTACCAGGACTGCCGGTAAGCTCGTGAATGACAGGGGACAGTCACCGCTCTAGAGACCCTACAAAACCATTTTATGTTTCACAGAGTCCCATGCCCCCGTCCCTCCCTCAGACAGGGTTTCTCTGGGTAACAGTCCTAGCTGACCTAGAACTCACTCTGTAGACCAGGCTGGTCTTGAACTCCCAGAGATCCGCCTGCCCCTTGACTCCCAGGTGCTAGGTTTAATTAAAGTCATGCACCACCACTGCCTGACTTACTTTCCCTTTTAAAAGAACATATTTATTTATCACATATACAGTGTTCTGCCTACATGCCAGAAGAGGGCACCAGATTGAATTGTAGATAGTTGTGAGCCACCATGTGTGGTTGCTGGGAGTTGAACTTGGGACCCCTGGAAGAGCAGGCAGTGCTCTTAACCTCTAAGCCATCTCTCCAGCCCCCAACATTCAACTTTTAAATCTTCTTCTAAGATGCACAAGACAATGGCTGTTTGTATCGACTTGTTTTCTCCCCTTTAGGCTTTAAACCGGATGAGAAGTGAATTGCTGGTACCAGGGTCACAGCTTGTTTTAGGGCCTCGTGAATCCAAGATCCCTATCCTTTTGATCCAGCAGCCAGGAAAAGTGACCGGAGAAGATCGCCTGGGCTGGGGAAGTGGCTGGGACGTCCTCCTTCCCAAGGGTTGGGGCATGGCTTTTTGGATCCCTTTTGTAAGTTACCTTTCGATTTCAGTCACTGCTTGTGATATTTAAAACACAGTGGTCAGCATCTTAACTGTATAGCTACTCTGAGATATTTACACGCTTGCATTTTAACTGTATAGCTACTCTGAGATATTTATACGCTTGCTTTATGTGTTGCTTATTCTCCTGTCTACCTATGCCCACCTGAGTTCAAGGCCAGCCTGGTCTTCAGAGTGAGTTCCAGGACAGTCAGGGCAACCTCTTCCCCAAAAACAACTTGGATAAATTTGTGAGCTCGGCTTTTACAGAAGTATAGAGCACACTGTTTTGGTTTTTAAATGCCAACTATGAGCATATACTGTTAATATTTAACTGTAGCCAACATTTTTATTAAACTCCGTGTTGTATTTTCTGGTTTAAGCATTATTTTGCTAGAGATGGTAAGAGACATGCCAGTGTCAGGCTGCTGGGTTCACACAGGTAGCTAATTTTTGATAGTTACGCCTAGTGCAAGGAGCGGTCTGTTAATCATTTAGGAAGTGGTTCTTTTTTTTTAATAGGGATTTTTTTTAACCTGTTTGTCATTTTCTTCAGTCCTGAGACTTGACCTGAAGGTCTCAGGCAGGCTAGGAAGCACTCTGTCAGTTAGGTTCATTCTCAGACACTTAGAAAAGATAAGGTCCTCACATACCGAGGGGCTGTGTACCCTTTGCCTGCCGTCCCCCTTAGGAAGTCACCAGTACCGCCTCTCCTAAAGTAACACTGTTAATGATGTCAGTGTTTGTCACCTCCATGCTATTGTCACGCCTTTACCAAATGCTTGTTTCTCTACAAGGTACATGTTTTTACTCTGTCTGCCTTACTGTATATACGCTTCTGCAGCTTGTTGTATCCACTGGGTATTGCGGTTGTTTTCCCGTGTTGATTGGCAGTCCGTTCACTCATGTAAACTGCTGTGTGGTGTTTGGTTGCAGGGCTATCCTAACGTGCGTTTACCAGTTATCCTCCTGATGGGTTCTTAGACTGTTTCTCATTTCTCCTATGCAGACAGTGAAACAATTTCTTGCTTCAAGTTAGTAAATAAACTGACGGGGCCTCTTGACATTTCTCTTAGATCTACCGGGGTGCACGAGTCGGGGGTTTAAAAGAGGCTACGGTGCATTCTCAGTACAGAAGGTCACCTAACATCCCCGGCGATTTCCCAGACTGCCTTGCTGGGGTTCGGTTTGCTGAAGATCAAGCTAAAGATCTTCTGGAAAAGTACAAAAGGTAAGGAACATCCCCCTCCAGGGACAGGAAGCGACTGCTCGAGTCGCCTAGTGGCTTGGGGATCACTGCAGTCACTAAGAGATGGCTAAGAGGATAATGCCAGGAGCTCCTCTTGTGGCCCTTTGAGTCCCATCGGGTACAGCCCTTCTCCTGGTTGCTTTCTGATCTGAATGATGGACGGACATCAGCATGGCAGACACCTTGCTAATAGATCTCACCTCCACTTGTGGAAATTGTGCTTTAAAAAACTGATTTCAGAATAGTACTGATTGCTCTTTTCCTGTCCTGTCGCTTGGGAAACCTCAGAATCCCTGTATACATCTTTTGCTGTGTATTTGTGTGAATCACTCATTCATCCAACACATTTACTTCAAGCCTGCTATTGGACCCAGCACCACTATAGACACCATGGCTCTCGCGGGCACAGACAGAGTAGACTTGAGTCTGTCACTCACTTTATTCTCTTTATGAATAACCAGTGTTATCTGTTTGATAATTTCATACATTGTATTCGCTGCCGCCTCCTTCCCAGATCCTCCTCCTGTTTTACTGCCCTTTCTCCTTTGTTTGTTTTTGACTCACTGAATTTAAGCAGGGTCATCTGTGTGAGCATGGGCTGTTAACTGACAGTAGCTCCTCCAGAGAGCCTGGTGAGCCCCTCCCATATCGCTGCTGGAGTTCTGACAAGCTAGGGTTTGCAGGTCTTGTGTAGGTAGCCTCTGTGTCCTATGACTGGCGTGGCTAGGCCGTGTCCAGAAGACAGTACTGCGTGGTACTCACCCCTTCCTTCGGTTCCGTGTCTTTCTGCACCACTGTTCCCTGGTCCTCGGAGGGGATGATGTAGACGTCCTGTTTATGGCCAGTGGTACTTGCTCTCTGTACTTTGTCAAGTTCCACTGCGTTAATTGCCCCCCCCCCCCTGCAGAAAGCGGCTCCTCTGATGGTGGCTAAGAGTAGCGCTAGTCTGTAAGAATAAACTAAATATCAAGGAGGCGGTTTGAGCACAGCGGTCAAGTGTCAGTTATTTACGTTACAGCTCATGACAGTTGTGAAGTAGTCTTGAGAATAACTTTGTGATGCTCGTGTCCCCACAGCATGATTCAAGGGGTGAGAAGCCTTAGGGAGGTGGAGAACCATTGACTTGGCGGAGCATCAATAGTTCGAGTCTTCCCAAGGGCCTGTGGTTTACCGTGAAGCTCCTCCCCCACTTCTGAAGTGGCGTGTCCCTGCCGCCCTCTAGAAACACAGCATCCTGTCCTTTTCCTGTGCGTCCTTCCGGATGCAGTCTGTACACATCGTCTGTCTTCTTACTCACTTTCAGCTTAGTAGTTAGGTCAGCAGTGAGGGAGAAGCCTTGTAAATTTCCGGGGATAGCATCGCCCAGCCCCAGGGGCACCATGTATGTGGAGTACTCAGGACAGGCATTGCAGGACTGCGTTTGGTTTTTAGAGGCCACACCCATTTGTAGATGAGTTACCTATTTAAAAAAACCCAAAGATCTGGGCACGGTGGTGCACACCGTTGAACCCAGCACAGGGGAGGCAGAGGCAGGTGGATCTCAGAGTTTGGAGCCAGGCAGGTCAGGACTACATAGAGAGACCTTGTTTCTAAAACATACATGTATGCTCTCACGCGCACACAAACACACAGCAACAACAAAACCAAAAAAAGACCAAAGAAAACAAAAGGACCTGGGCAGTGGTGGCTAGGAGGCAGGGGGATCTCTGTGAGTTCCAGGACAGCCAGGGCTACCCAGAGAAACCCCTGTCTCAAAAAAAAGAAAAAGAAAGGGCTACCCAGAGAAACCCCCCCCTCAAAGAAAAAGAGGAGCTTCAGAAGCAGGATTGTGTGTGTGTGGTTACTGTTTGGAGGTGTGTTTTAATGGTCATGGCTGTTTTAATTCTCTACAACTGTTTAAAATTGATTTCTGTCTTTCATTAGACGGCCTCCCGCCAAAAGGCCCAACTACGTTAAGCTTGGCACACTAGCACCTTTCTGCTGTCCCTGGGAGCAGCTGACTCAGGACTGGGAGTCCAGGGTTCAGGCCGCAGTGCCTGGTGCCCAGGACGACCCAAGACGACTCCCAGGAGTGCCTTGTGTCCCCGAAGAGATCTGTCAGCCATCTAACGAGGCAGGTACATCCGAAAACCAACCCATGAAGCCAGAAGTCACCGGCTGTGAGGCACAGGCCAGGACTGACACAGTCCTGGGCCAGGGTGCCAGGGAGAGCCATGTTGCCGCCGCCGCTGGTAGCCAGCTCTGTGTTCTCCGGTAAGTGTAGGCACACTGCAAATGCGCGTTGTCTGTGTTGAACGAGCTCTGGGTGTGAAAGTTACGCTCGCCTATGGGCGACTTTCTAAAAAGCGAGCGGCTTCTTTGAAATGGGAAACAGTTAAGTATTTGATTTGAGACGTGGGACTAACGGATGAGACAGGATTGGAGATACTGTCCTTAAACCGAGGGACCCTGATTGGCGACAAGCCTCTGTTCGGAGTTAGCCGCTCCAGTTGGTGGGAATCGGGTGGCCCTGGGGTGGGCCGTCAGCCATTCGTTGTGTCCTGGCGATGCCGCAGCTCCCGTGTGCAGCGAGCTTGACGCTCCTGGGGACTTGGTTCCTTCCGCTTTTTGCCATTCCATAATGTACTCCCATTCACATCATTTATCTTTAAGAATTTTACACCCTTCCTTCTCTTCAAACTCTCATCCTCTCGCTTTGATTATAACCCTGAGGTTTTTCCTATTTTTCTATAAACTTTTTTTCCTGTTCCGATTCTAAAATCTTTATTTTTTTCAGTTTGGTGCCTTTTTTGTTTTTCCTTTTTTTCCTTTTTTTTTCAGAATGGTGGGTACATGAAAAGGAGAACGTTAGTTATAAACATAATCGTATGCTTTAAACGGTTTTTAATTATAATTTTTTATGTCTCTTATGCCGTGTAGGAATAGGAAATTACTGAGGCAGCTCTCTGCTTGGTGTGGGCCGGGTTCTAAGGCCAGGCGGGCTCCCTGCGGAGGCCAGCAAGAATTAACCAGAAAGGCCTGCTTGTCCATTCTGGACGGTTTCCCCAGAGCCCTGGTGTGGGTCAGCCTGTCCCTGCTCAGGAAGGGCAGCCCCGAGCCTCGCACCATGATCTGCGTCCCATCCGAGGAGGACCTGCTCCAGCTCAGTCAGGACCAGTGTTACCGCGGACCCCGGGAATCTAAACACAGCGACCCATTTAAGAGCCTGATTCTGAAGCAGAAGGAAAAGAAGAAGCGGCGGAACCGAGAACGCGACGCCCCCGGGAGCCCGGCCGGAGCGGCTCCTGCAACCGGACCGGAAGCTCCGACCAAGGGGCTGTGGTCAGGGCCCCTCCCAGGACTAACTTCACACTGCTCCCGGCTGCTCCTGGGCTTCGTCACGCAGGGAGACTTCTCCTTGGCCGTCGGCGGTGGGGAAGCCCTGGGGTTTGTTAGCCTGACGGGCTTGCTGGAAATGCTGTCGAGCCAGCCGGCAGCCACAAGGGGCCTGGTGCTGCTGCGGCCTCCCGCCTCTCTGCAGTACCGGTTTGCCAGACTCGCCGTTGAGGTGTGAATTCGGGATCACAGCTATTTTTGTCAAGTCCCACAGAGCGTGCTTGGCCGCCTTTGTCATCTGTCTTAGACTACAATGTGAAACTGCTTAGAAACAGGAATTAAAATTATATAATGGTGTGGGTGATGATCTCTCCACCTTATCCTAATAACCCGAGCGTCTCCGTCTTTTCCTGTCCTGGGAATAAATGTAGTCTGCTTGTTTAACATGTTAAACATCATGCTTCTTTCTCTTAATAACATATCATTAAATCCCACGTGATCTAACCACGTTTTATGACTAGCAAGTATAATAGCATTTATGATTAAAAATACCTCTCTGCCTTGTCCATCTTCAACTTCCAAAAGCCCATATAGAAGCTCCTATTGCAGGATCAAGGGTACTAGCAGCAATTTTACTAAAATTAGGGAGTTAGGGAATAATGGGAGTATCTGTTATCCTAGACCCTATAACAAAAACTTCAGCCTATCCATTTATCCTGCTGACACTATGAGGTATAATTATAACTAGTTCAATCTGCTTACGACAAACAGACCTAACATCATTAATTGCTTACTCCTCAGTAAGTCATATAGCACTGGTTATGGCAGCTATCATAATTTAAACCCCAGGAGGCTTTACAGAAGCATCAACACTAACAATCGCACATGGTCTTACATCATCACTATTATTCTGCCTAGCCAATACTAATTATGAACAAATCCACAGCTGAACTATAATCATAGCTCGGGGTCTTCAAATAGTACCTCCTCTAATAGCTGTATTGATTTCTAGGCTGTCTAATAAATCTAGCTCTCCCTCCCTCAGTTAATCTGATCGGAGAACTACTAATTATAATTACATTATTCTCCTGATCAAATACTGCTAACTCATGCTTCCATATGTAAAAATGTGGCTTTCTTACTTTTATAGGATAGTAGTAATCCGTTGGTCTTAGGAACCAAAAACTTGGTGCAACTTCAAATAAAAGTAATTAACAATTAACATCCTTAACTGTTCTCATCTTTTTTCTATTAACTCTACCAATTACATTAACCATCACCTACAAAATCCCTAATTTCCCTCTCTACGTTACTTCATCAATTAAGTATTAATTTATCCTAAGCCTTACTCCCCATACTTTTTTACTGTAATGCTGAACTTCTAATTACCAATTGACATTGAATCACGATCAACAAATTATCCTTTTTTTTTTTTTTTGGTTTTATGAGACAGGGTTTCTCTGCATTGTTTTTGAGGCTGTCAGTCCAGCCTGGCCTCGAATTCACAGAGATCTGCCTGCCTCTGCCTCACAAATTATCAATCTTAAATTTGATTTTTTTTTTCTGTATTCTTACTGGAAGCCCTTTTTGTTACTTGGTCTATTATAGAGTTCTCATGATATATATATATATATCACACTCTGACCCTAATCTAAATAGATTCATCAAATATCTACTTATTTTCTATTACTATAGTTATTACTTCAGCTAATAATATATTTCAATTGTTTATCAGCTGGGCAGGGGTAGTAATTATATGCTTTCTTATAACTGGTAGATGGTCAGATGCTAATACAGTAGCCTTACAAGCAATTTTATATAACCTCATCGGTGACATTGGATTTATCGTTAGAATAGCCCGATTATGCCTCAGCACTAATTCATGAGAATTTCAACAAATTTTCAAAACAAATAATCAAAACATTGTTCCTCTCCTAGGACTTCTAATTGCAGCAACAGGAAAACCAGCACTATGTGGCCTCCACCCATGACTTCCCTCAGCCATAGAAGGCCCTAGCCCAGTTTCATTCCTCCCTCACTCGAGTACCATAGTGGTTGCAGGAATCTTCCTGCTAATTCGATTCCACTCGTTAATCTTCAACAGCAGCCTAGCCCCAACTATCGTACTATGTCTATGTCCAATTACCACTTTGTTCACAGCAATCTCTGCCCTGACCCAAAATGACATCAAAAAACCTGTAGCTTTCTCCACATCCAGTCAACTAGGACTAATGATAGTCACACTAGGAATTAACCAACCCTACCTAACCTTCCGACATACCTGTACTCATGCATTCAGGCTGTATGACTCAAATGCTCTGAATCAATTATTCACAGCCTAAATGATGAACAAGATATTGGAAAGATAGGCGGGATTGTCAAAACTCCTACCATTCACATCATCATGCCTTACTATTGGCAGCTTAGCCCTCACCGGAATAACCTTTCTGACTGACTTTGACTCAAAAGACCCAATCACCTGCTGCAAATACATGTTATACCAGCGCCTGAGCCCCCTTCTAATTACATTAGTAACCGCTCACAGCTGATTACAGTTTACAGATTATCATCATCGCCTTAATAATGAAACTCGTTTACCCCCACTAACTTTTAAAAGAAAATGACCCAAAACTTACAAAGCCAATTAAACGACTAGCCCTAGGAAGTGTCTTTGCCGGCTTTATCATCTCTCATACCTTCCCTATCACATTCACCCAAGTAATAACCATACCATGGTATCTGAAAACCACAGCAATCCTGGTGGCTCTCACAGGCTTTGCTATTGCTTTAGAATTAAATAATTTAACTTATAATCTAGACTTAAACAAACCCTCATCATCTAATTCATTCTCCACATCATTAGGGTACTTTCCATTAACCGTCTGTCGACTAGTTACTAAAAAATAGCAAGACTCTTTAACACAGCCCTAAACACCCTTGATATTACATGACTTGAAAGAGTCATCTCAAAAATTATTTCTACCATAAGCTTTTTTTTTTTTTTTTTTTTTTTGAGACAGGGTTTCTCTGTATTGTTTTGGAGGCTGTCCTGGAACTCGCTCGGTAGACCAGGCTGACCTCAAACTCACAGAGATCCACCTGCCTCTGCCTCCCGAGTGCTGGGATTAAAGGCGTGTGCCGCTGACGCCCGGCTCTACCATAAACTCTTAACTTCCCAAGCCCTTAGTAACCAGAAGGCTTAAATTTTACTTCTTATCCTTTTTAATTACATTAATATCAATCCCAATTCTCCTAATTAATTTCCTGGGCAATCTCAATAATAATAAAAATTCCTATAAACAGGGTTCAACCAGAGACCACCATTAATCATGCAGAAAAACTATACAGTGCTGCTACCCCAGCTCCTTCTCCTATTAAACCTAATTCATCTCCATTATAAATAACTGAACCACCTATATTATTAAATTCTAATACCATTTCTACCTCCTCATAATATTTAGTTACAAACGCCATTCCCAAGTCTACTACCAATTTCCAAAAACCAATCAACTTGACACTCAAGTTTCAGGGTATTCCTCTGATGACATAGCAGTTGTATAACCCAAAACAAACATCCCCCAAATAAATTAAAAATACTGTTAACCCTAAAAAGGACCCCCCACATCTCAACACTGCTAAACAATCCACACACCTGCTAGTGATTACACACACCACCATAGAAAACAAAGGCTTTAGTGATGTGCCCAAGCAACCTACTGAAACTAATGAGCTTAAAATGTAAATATATACTGTCATACTTTCTACATAGATTATACCTATGACTATGACATTGGTACGACCTTAGTACAATGAATCTGAGGAGGGTTTTCAGTAGATAAAGCCATCCTAACTCACTTCTTTGCAATTCACTTTATTCTACCTCTTATTATCACTCTAGTTGTAGTCCACCTTTTATTTCTTCACTCAATAGGATCTACTAACCCATCAGGTCTAAATTCAAATGCAGACAAAATCCCCTTTCACCCATACTATACAATTAAAGATCTCCTTGGAGTCTTTCTTCTCTTAATTGCTCTAATAATTTTAGTATTGCTTTTCCTAGATACTCTGGGAGACCCAGATAATTACACTCCTGCAAATCCATGTAATACCCCTTCACACATTAAACTGGAATGATATTTCCTATTTGCTTATGCTATCCCACAATCTATTCCCAATAAATTAGGAGGTGTACTAGCCCTAATCCTCTTTAGTTTAATCCTAGCCATCCTACCTCTCCTCCACACATCAAAACACTATGCAATAATCTTCTGTCCATTTACCCAAATATATTGAGTCATAGTAATTGCCCTCTCTATATTACTTGTCAATTAAGTATTAATTTATCCTAAGCCTTATTCCCCATGCATACTTTTTTACTCTAATGCCGAACTTCTAATTACCAATTGACATTGAATCACTATCAACACAAATTATCAATCTTAAATTTGACAAAGGTTATTTTATACATAATATCAACCAACAAATCTGTGAGGGGAGACAAGTCATAACAAGGTAAGCATACTGGAAAGTGTGCTTGGATTAATCACAGCGTAGCTTAGGCTATACAAAACATCTGGTCTACACCCAGAAGACTCTACAACCAATGGACGCTGTGAATTAACTCTACCCTGACACTCTAAAAGTTAAACTATTTAAATATATAAATTAAAACATTTAAACCAAAAGAAGCATTGGTGAAAGAAACTTTTCTAAGGAGCTGTAGAGACAGTACTGCAAGGAAAAGATGAGAGACACGTTAAAAATACAAAAAAGCAAAGATTAGACCTTGTGTCTTTTGCATAATGAACTAAGTAGAAAACCTCTAAGAGAACTTTAGCTAGAAACCCCCAAACCAAACAAGCTAACTAAAAGCGATTTTATGAATGAACCCGTCCATGTAGCAAAATAGTGGGAAGACTTCTAGGTAGAGGTAAAGGACTAACGAGCTTGGTGATAGCCGGTTACCCAACAAAGAATTTCAGTTCAACTTTAAGCTTACCATAAGAAATTATAATCTAAAATGTAAACTTAAAATATAGTCTAAAGAGAACATGGAGAGGGGTGGGGCGGGGGAGTGGGAGCTGGGAAGAAGAGAGGGGGAGAAGAGGAAGAGAGAGTAGGTCATGGGGGAACAGGAAGGTTGAGTGGGGGGGGTAGAATAGGGGGAAGAGGGAATCATAGGTTAGAAGACAGATCTGACACCAGTGAGACCTCTAGTGATCTAAAGGGATGACACCAACTGGCAAGCTAAACAATAGTGGAGAGACCACCTCGAATGCCCATTCCTGATAATGAACTTGATTTCTATAACCATCCTGGAGCCTTCATCCAGTGACTGATGGAAGCAGAGGCAAACACCCACAGTTAAACACTGAACTGAACCCAAGGAACCCAGTGACAGAGAGCGAGGAGCGATGAGCAAATTGGCAAAGAATGGGCTGGCAAAACCAGCAGAGACAGCTGATCTGAACAGGGGAGAGCTCTTGGACCCCAGACCGACAGCTGGGAGGCCAGTATGGGACTGATCCAGACCCCCTGAGTGTGAGAGTCAGTGAGGAGGCCTGGGCAACCTATGAAGCCCTGGGCAGTGGATCAGTGTTTTTCCCTGGCATACAAACGGACTTCGTGTGTCCATAACACAGAGGGATGCTCTCTCAGCCTGGACTCTTAGGGGAGTGCCTGGACCTTGCCCTGAGTGAAATGACAGACTCTAGATATCCCCTATGTGGAAGGAATTGGCAACAGGGTGGGAGGATGGGGGGGATGGTGGGGGGTGCGGGAGGAGGGGAGGGAGAGGGAACTGGGATTGACATGTGAAGCAAGCTATTTAAAATTAAAATAATAAAAAATATAGCCTAAAGAGGGACAGCACTTTCGGAATGGAAATAACCTTAAATAGTGAGTAAACCATAAAAATAAAGTACAGTTGACTTAAAAGCAGCCACCAATAAAGCAAGTGTTCAAGCTCAACACCCAAAACATTATCAATACCTAAAATCATAGTCATTTCCTATAATTATAATTTGGTTAATCTATTTATATATAGATGAAATGCTGTTAGCATGAGTAACAAGAATTTTATCCTTCCACGTACTAGCCTATAACAACTCAGATAACCATTGTTAGTTAGCATTCATGCAAGTATATACCCTCTATTAAACCTACTTTCCACATAATGTTACTCCAGCACAGGTGTGATTAAAGGAAAGATGAAAATAAGAGGAACTCGACAAACACGAACCCGTCCTGTTTACCAAAAACATCACCTCAGGCATTACAAGTATTAGAGGCAATGCCTGCCAAGTGTCTGAGTTAACGGCCACCCTATCCTGACCGTGCAAAGGCAGCATAATCACCTGTTCCTTAATTAGGGACTAGAATGAACGACTAAATGAGGATTCAACCGTCTCTTATTTCTAATCAGTGAAATTGACCTTCCTGTGAAGAGGTAGGAATTCAACAAGAAGATGAGAAGACCCTACAGAGCTTTAATCTCATAGCTTAATCTTTTAAATACATTACTTATTGACCCTAACAATATAAACTATATATCTTGGTGGGGGTGACCTCGGAGAATAAAAAAAAAAAAACAACTCTGAATGATTACAGCTCAGACCCACAAGTTAAAACACCCAAAATCTTATTGACCCAAAACATTTTTGATCAATGGGCCAGGTTACCCTAGGGATGACAGCGCAATCCTATTCAAGAGTTCATATCAACAATTGTGGTTTACGAACTCGATGTTGGATCAGGACATCACCATGTTGCAGCAGTTATTAAAGGTTCGTTTGTTCAGTGATTAAGGTCCTACGTGATCTGATCTGAGTTCAGACTGGAGTAATCCAGGTCTGTTTCTAACTCTTAACGATTTCTCCCAGTATGAAAGGACAAGAGAAATAGAGCCCCCTTAACATAAGCGCCACAAACCAATTAATGAAATCATCTTAATATAGTAAGTTCGTACAAAACCACCCTACACAAGGGTTTATTAGGGTGGCAGAGCTCGGAAATTGCGTGAGACTTCAAACCTTGTTCTCAGAGATTCAAATCCTCTCTCTAATAGTGCATCTAGTCAACATCTTTATACTTCTTATTCCTATTTTAATCGCCATAGCATTCCTAACACTAGTTGAACGAAAAATCCTAGGCTAATCACAACTACGGAAAGGCCCTAACGTTGCAGGATCATATGGAATTCTTCAACCATTCGTTGATGCAGTAAAACTTGTTTACCAAAGAACGGTTACACCCACCAGCCACCTCAACATCCCTATTTATTATTTCCCCTACACGGATCACTCACACTAGCATTCAGCCTGTAAATTCCACTAATGATGCCCCACCCACTAACACAAATATAGGAATTTTATTTATTTTAGCTATCTCAAGTTTACTCAATTTTATGATCAGGTTGAGCATCGAACTCAAAATATTCCGTAATTTGAGCCCTGCCAGCAGGGCAATCTCGTATGGAGTAACCATAGCAATTATTCTACTCTAAGTTCTTATAAATGGCTCATTTTCACAGCTGACCTGAACAAGGGGGGGGGGAGCTCATGGACTCCACACTGATGGCTAAGAGGCCAGCATTGGGACTGATCCAGATCCCCTGAACCTGGGTGTCAGTGAGGAGGCCTAGGCAATCTATGGGACCTTCGGTAGTAGATCAATATTTATCCCTGGCATACAAATGGACTTTGGGAGCCCATCCCACATGAAGGGATGCTCTCTCAGCCTGGACACATGGGGGAGGGCCTAGGCCCTACCCTGGATGATACGACAGACTCTGGAGATCCCCCTATGGAGGGCCTCACCCTCCCTGGGGAGCGGTGGGGGTGGGTTGGAGTTGAGGGGGTTGCTGGGGGGCAGGGGAGGAAGGAAGGGAGCTGGGATTGACTTGTTTCTAATTTAAATTAAAAAAAAGGTTAATGGCTCATTTTCACTTCAATTTCTCATTACCACACAAGAACCAACATGATTACTAATAATATCATGGCCATTAGCCATAATGCGATTTATCTCTACTTTTGCAGAAACAAATGAAGCCCCATTTGATGTAGCAGAAGGTGAATCAGAATGAGTGTCTGGGCTTCAACATAGCATATGTTGCTGGGCCACTTGCACTATTTTTTATAGCTGAACATATCAATATCATTTTAATAAATGCCTTATCAACTATTGGGTTTTCCGGCCCACTACAAGACCCACACAACCCAGAAATTCATACTATTAACTTCATAATTAAAACACTAAATTTTTTTTTTGGTGTTTCGAGACAGGGTTTCTCTGTATTGTTTTGGAGACTGTCCTGGAACTCACTCTGTAGACCAGGCTGGCCTCGAACTCACAGAGATCGGCATGCCTCTGCCTCCCGAGTGCTGGGATTAAAGGCGCTTGCCACCAACGCCCGGCTAAAACACGAATTCATTAGTTCTATGAATTCAAGCATCTTACCATCGATTTCGAGATGATCAACTCATACACCTCCTACGAAAAAGCTTTTTACCCCTAACACTAGCCCTATGTATAAGACATATTTCCATCCCCATTTTTATTTTTTTGGTAAGCATTCCGCCTTACACTTAGAAATAAGTCTGATAGAAGAGTTACTTTGATAGAGTAAACAGATATATATTAGGATTCAAAAGTCTATGTACTATGTCCTACACTAGTTAGGTCAGCTAACTAAGCTATCGGGCCCACACCCTGAAAATGTTGGTTTAAACCCCTCTCGTACTGATTAAACCCCCATTACCTTATTTATCATTTACATTTTTCAGGTCCAACAGTCGCTCTATTCAGCACCAGCTTCTTTCTTTTATGAATTGGTTTAGAAATGAATCCATTGGCTATTACTCCACTTATAGCTAACAAACCTGACCCCTGATCTACAAAAGCAGCAACAAAATATTTCATCACTCAAGCAGCAGCTTCTGTAATCTTTCTACTTTCCCATTATTCTAAACTTCAGTCAACCTAGGCACAGGAATAATTCCACCCCAAACTCACAGCCTAATCACCACACTAATATTTATCTCATTAGCAATTAAACTAGGCTTATCACCATTTCACTCTTGGTTACCAGAAGTAACTCAAGGAATCCCGCTAAATATAGGCCACCTTCTACTTACGAGACAAAAACCTAGCCCTGATCTCAATCCTTTTTCAAATCCATGAGTTTATTAACCCAGATATATTAATTGCATCAGCCTCTTTAAGTGTTTGGGCAGATCGGATGGGACAGGTATTCTGGCACTCAGGAGTCACAAAATACTGAGTGCTACAGCTTGGATGGAAAGATATCCTGGAACTCTGGAGCCAAGGACTACCACAGGTCACATTAAACGTAGCAGCTTACAGCCTTGCTTCAGGGAAAGGCTTCCCCAGCATATGGGCTCTGCTCCTGCAGGAAAGGGTTTTCTGGGAGAAGTTGCTACACTTCAGCTCTGCTCCCGGGAGAGTGCCAGGGGAAGGTTTCCCTGGCAAAAGTGTTAGGAGCAATGTTACAGCCTTGCTCCCTCTGCTCTGCCCAGGGTCGAAGCAAAAGAAGGTTTTCACCCAAAGCTCGTTCCAGAGGCTTATTGGGAGGGAGGAATCCAGGAGAGTGGCTGCCCCAGCCAGGGTAGGAGGTAACTAGACAGCCACAAACTGAACAGACACAGGGATTCTTGGGGTGGGGGAAGGCAGTTTTTCCAGGGTGGGTATTGGTCAGATTTCAATTCCTGATCTTGGGATGGCTAGATTTCCTCTTGCTTGGGGATTGGTTAGTTTTCTGCACAGGCTTAAGGTCAGATTTGGCTCTGGTTTCAGAGCCAAAGTGTGTTTCTTGCACTGGTCCTTTTTAGTCTTTTGGCTCTAGTTTTAGGACCAGGGTGTATCTCTTTCGCTGACTCTGATTCCGGGGACAAAGTGTGTTCCTTTGGCACTGGTTTCAGGGTCGGGGTGCATTTCTTTGGTTCCGGTTGCAGGGCCGAAGTGTGTTTCTTTGGCTGGCTCCTTTTTCCTTACAGCCTCTATCTCAGTTCTTTAAAATGTCACGCGATGTGATGGTGAGTGTTAATTTCAAGATCTGGTCAGTTTTGGAGACGAGCGTGCCCTGAGAAGGATTGCCTAGGTTAGCCTCCTGTGGGGGGTGGGGTCATCTGGGTCGGATTAACTGCTATAGGAAAACTTGCCCGCCGTGGGTGGCACCATGGCCCCCGGTGGGATCCTGGACCGTGTAAAAAGGAGAATGTATCTCAGCCACAGCACGCAGTCATCATTCTTCCTGATTGTGGAGGGGGCGCGGTTAGACGCCTCGAGCTCCTGTTGCTTTGACTTCCCCAACACCGGAGGGTACCCCTGAGCTGTGGGCCAGATAAACCCTTTCTCCTTTAGGTTGCTTTTGTCCGGCTGCAGTTTCAACAGGAAGAGAGACTGTGAATGCCAGTCGGCTCTTTTCGTCTTAGAGAGGGGACGCAATGGCAGCAGCAACAAATACCTTTTGGTGGTGTGTGAAGGGACCAGACCCTCGCCCCGCCCCCTGCTTTAGCAGCCGTAACAGGCTGCAGAGAAGACCCAGCAATACGTGCTGAGCTTTCTGACCTTGCCAGACCTGTCCTAGTCACGAGGAGCTCAGATACCCTCCATGTGGCAAGGAACCCAACAAAAGTTAGCTGGTGGACTCTTCAGGGTAACAGATGTACAGAGCATAGCAACCGCCCTGGGAAGGCCTATAGGTCATAGCAACCAGTTGACCAATCAACACAGGTCAAGACGCCCAAGCCTGGAAGTGCACCAATCCTGAGACTGTTGCGGACCCCTAGACACTCCCCTTGTTCCACCGCAATAAATACCCTGCCCCACAGTCCCTCCGGTCCTTCTCAGAGGAACCGAGTAAATACAGTTAACTCGTTAATAAAAGACGCTTTGCTTTTGCATCGGATAGGGTCTCTGGGCTATTTTGGGGTTCAGAATTTGGGCGCAACAGTTTAAAACAGGGTCTTCCTGTGTAGCCCCGGCTGACCTGCTGCTTGCTATGGAGCCCCAGCGTTGCAGCAAATTTCCTTGCCTCAGCCACGCATGGCTGTGTCTGGCAGGATTTTTTCTTCTCCCAGGCTGGCCTCAAACTCTGGCCTCCCGAGAATCTTGATTTCTTGTACTGCCGCACCTGGTTAACAACAACACGATTCAAACCATGCTGACTTTCACCACCTAGATGAGAGCTACAGTTAGCTTCCTGTAGTTATTCATTTAGACGATGAGAGACAGAGGAATGGGCATCTTTTAAGGAAGAAAAAAAGAGTAGGGCTGATAATCGGTTCAACAAAAAACCTATGCCCACATGGTAGAAAGAGAGAATTGACTCTCAGATGTTGTCTTTTGCCTTCCAGACTTTCACACACACGCACACGCACACGCACACACACACACGCACGCACTGTCAGTTACAGGTGCCAAAACAGCAACTTACCTCCAGTTCTGGGCAGGTCTCCCTAGAAGGAACCATGGGGTGTTGTTTCATTTCTGGCTTGTTGCTGCATGAGAGATAGCTCAGAAAATCCATCTCCTGCTGGGCTCAATGAAGCCTGAGTGTCTGTTAACAGCTCTCAGCAGCCTGATCGTGAAATGTTCCACCTGGGGCCTGAGGGCGGGCTCTTCAGACCCTCTGACTTTAGAAGACAACGCTGGCTTCCTCCACGCTAAGAAACTCTCACCAGCTGTGGACATCTAAGTAGGGGCTTAATGAGAGCATTGTGGCGCAGAGTGCGGCTTGTACCCGGGGCAAAACTTAGTCTTAAAAACAAAACCAACCAACCAACCACTCTTGTGACTCCACCGTTCCAGGGCACCAAGGGCTTTGTTTGGGTGCTCACAGCTTTGGCTGTATACCGAGTCACCTGGAAAACTTTGAAAGCACGGTGTCCACTTCTAGGTGTAAATGGCGTTCTTAATTGGTCTAGATGGTAAAAATGCCGGAGTCAGATACAGAGGGAAATGCTGAGAGATCAGAGAGAAGGAGCAAGCCACAGCTACACCTTACCTCCTAAGCGTCTCAGCAGAGAAAAAAATGATTTCCTGTTTCTCTCTGCTTATATCCTGTTTCTGCCCATCTACATCACTTCCTGTTTGTCTGTAAAAACCTCCAGACCTCTATGGTTAGCTAGTGGCAAGTTTCTGCCCATCTATGTTACTTCCTGTCTGTCTGTACAGACCTCCAGACCTCTATGGTTAGCTAGTGGCTAGCTCCATTCTCTGGCCTTCAGACAGACTTTATTTGTGCAAGAAAGGAATCCCCCTTTTTTGTCTAAAAATTTAAAAGGTTATAACAATATGAGAAAAACTATACACAATAAGTACAGTAACTATATAAATATATACATGTCAGTAAGTACATTAACGATGTCTAGTCCAAAAGCATATGACAAATTCTGAGAAAATAGCCCATTATCCTTTCTTGATGAGTCCAAAGTCTTGTACCTAATTTACTTTCTATCCTAGTTTGAACATCAAATTATCTTTTAATGTCTTTTAAATTTATTATGCTTAATATGTCTATAGTGAGTTTCTTCAGTGATTCTGGTAAACAGGGAAAACTATAACTATACTATCTAGTCTTCAACTCCCTCAGAGACCCAAGAAGGAAATAATATTAACTGAGTAAACAGGAAGTGCGAGCAAGAGACTTCCAAAGAATGTGAGAAATGACAGAAACAGCTGGCTGTGGGGACAGTCATCCGAAGTTCCTCTGTAACGCTGGGGCATCCATCTTCATTCCATAGGCCACAGTGTGTCTGCCCGACTTCTCTGCGAAAAAGGAAACTTTAAACTGTCCCACCTACGTTGGCAGTCTGTCGGTCATGTTTCTCTGTGTCCTGCAGAATGGTCTGGCAGACTCTTTCATGAGTTAAGAACCCAACCAACCAAAGACCAGCCTGGCTCATCGCTCTAGTGACTCCACCATCGCAGAGAGAGCACCAAGAGCTTTGTTTCGGGGCTCACAGCTTTGGGTGTGTACCGACTCACCTGGAAAACTTTGAAAGCACTGTGTCCATTTCTAGGCGTGCAAATTTAATTGATCAGGGCTACGGCCTGGACCGGTGCTTCTCAGCCTGTGGGTTGAAATCCCTTTGAGATCACATATCAGAAATCCTGCTTCTTGAGTTCTTGTAAATTTTAGAGATCAGCCCTCTGTCAGATGTGGGGTTAGTGAATATCTTTTCCTATTCTGTGGGCTGCCGTTTTTTGTCTTGTTGACTGTGTCCTTTACCTTACAGAAGCTTCTCAGTTTCAGGAGGTCCCATGTATTAATTGTTGACCTCAGTGTCTGTGCTACCGGTGTTATGTTCAGGAAGCGGTCTCCTGTACCAATTCGTTCAAGGGTGCCTCCCATTTTCTCTTCTAAGAGGTTCAGTGTGGCTGGATTTATGTTGAGGTCTTTGATCCATTTGACTTAAGTTTTGTCCATGGCAATAGACGTGGATCGATCTGCATTCTTCTACATGCCAGAATCCAGTTATGCCAGCACCATTTGTTGAAGATGCTTTCTTTTTTCCATCGGAAGACTGATGAGCATAGGGGTCAAGACTGGGCTTGTTTCACCCACAGACTAAGCTGACCTGAATAAGGGGTAGCTCTTGGACCCCAGACTGATGGCTGGGAGGCCAGCATGGGACTGATCCAGATCTCCTGAACGTGGGTGTCAGTGAGGAGGCCTCAGCAATCTATGGGGCCTTGGGTAGTAGATCAGTATTTACCCCTGGCATACAAATGGTCTTTGGGTGCCCATCCCACAATGAGAGATGCTCTCTCAGCCTGGACTTTTGAGGGAAGGCCTAGGCCCTGCCCTGGATGAAATGACAGACTATGGACACTCCCCATGGAAGGCCTCACCCTCCCTGGTGAAAGGAGTGGGGGCTGGGGGATGGGGAGGTTGGTAGGAGGGCATGGGAGGAGGGGAGGGAGAGGGAGCTGGGATTGACATGTGAAGCAACCTTGTTTCTAATTTAAATTTAAAAATAAAAAATAAAGAAATTCTGCCCATCAGATACTTACATTACGATTCACAACTGTAGCAAAATTACAGTTATGAAATAGCAATGGAATAATTTTATGGTTGAGATGGGGTCACCAAAACATGAGGGACTGTGTTAAAGGTCACAGCAGTAGGGAATGTTGAGAACCACTGGTGTGGACTTAGGGACCCCTATGAGGCTCTGGGTTAAAAGACCACTGCTCTGACCTTTGAAAGGAGGTTCTGACACAATTTGCCAGAGATGCGCTTGTCGGTTAAGAGTGAAGCTGTCACCCGGATTCCCGAGTGAGAGATCCTGTCGGGGCCCCCGCAAGTGGCCAGACGCAATCCAAAGCGTTTCCAATCTCTCCCTGCACCCTTTCAAAGAGCTGAAACGTAACCAGAGCCCGTCCTAGAGGACCCTCTCGCCCCCATCTTCGCATCTGCCTGCTTGCCTTTAAGGACAGTCTCCTAGCTTCAGCCCGGTCTCATCTCGGTCCCCTGGGCCTTGCTCACGGCGTTCCGGACAAACTGGGCTTTCCGCTGCTTCCGCGGCCGCTTGAGACCTTGACCCCTGAAGACTTTGCACCAGCTCCGCTTTCACAGAACATTCTCACCCAACGCCACCCCACCCTTCTGGGCTTGACTGTCATGGCCTTATCCGCCGCTCCGCTTAAGTCACGTTCCTTTATAGACAGGGGTAGTGCACGCGTCCAGTGCCAGCACTTGGGACGTTGGGGCCAGAGGATGAATGAAGGGGTCAAGATTTGCCCGAGCTCCTTAGTGAGACCCTGTCTCAAAACACAAAACCGAACCAGAGCCGCTCCTCTGTCTACATCACCCTCCGGCCCACGGTAATGTTGTTTCCGGGTGACATCGCACTGTGCAATAATTAATGATTCCTTTGTGTACTTGTCTGACTCTTACACATCAGCCTCAGGAAGGCGAGGCAACGTCTTTTTATTAATATTTAAGCCCAGCTTCTGTCTAATACAGTTTTGTCGAATTGAAACATTAAATGAGTGTTTAAAGTATTTCAACTTGGAGGCCAGGTAAAAGTTGTAATGAACACATGAGCCACTAGGTGGCGACAAGACATCACGAGTAAGCATAGGCTGTGTGTGTGTGTGTGTGTTTTTTCTCAAATCCAATTCTGTTGTGTAATATCCTGTGGCTAGGAGCATTTATGAGGCTTAGATCAATCAGTACTCCTCTTTTTGGGGAGTAGAACAATTTGAGCAAAATTCTAATTGACAAGGCCTTGCTGTTTATTTGGTGTGTATTTGTGGTGTGGTGTGTGTGTGTGTGTGTGTGTGTGTGTGTGTGTGTGTGTGTGTGTGTGACTCACAGGGGCTGGCACAAGGGAGAACCCTCTGGGGCTTCCTTTCTTGTACGCCACGATTCAGTCTTCCCTGCTCGGGGAAACTGCGAACCTCCTTTCCATTAAAAGCAAGCCTGGGACTGCTTTTTTCAGGAAGCGACTAATGCAACAGGAGTGTAGAGACGGAAGCATGAACCTTGGAGAGGGATTCGAAAGCTGTGTATACCCGACTGTGTATAATGAGTTTACTAGCCACGGAAGCAGTGGCAGTGGTGGAGGCTCCTTCCCTCCAGGGACGCTCTGAGGGGGCCGGTGCACCTCCATACAGTTTGCATGAACCCCATAAGAGAAACCTTCATTGACCCACTTCCCTCCCTTCTCAGCCTAGGGTTGCCCCAGGGAGTGTTCATTTTCTGGCCCCCAGCATCCAGTTTCCCTGGAAGGCCAAAAGGAAGCCCCCAGGGCCGGTTTCACCTGTTCCCAAGATATTAGTAGGAAAAGCTGACCAAAAGTGGGCCAGGAAAACATAAGACAGGGCCCTCCCTCCAGGTCAGGGTGACTGTGTCCTCTTGTAACTTTTGTAGAGCTATTCCAGTGTGCCTGTGTATGTGTGTGTGTGTGTGTAAGAGAGAGAGAGAGAGAGAGAGAGAGAGAGAGAGAGAGAGAGAGAGAGAGAGAGAGAGAGAGAGAGAGAGAAAGAGCGCATGTGTGCGCGAGAGCGCGTGCATTGATGTATACTGGTGTATGTCTTGGTGTGTGAGTGTGTGCTGGTGTATGTGTCTTGGTGGTGAGTGCATGTGTCTGTATGCACTGGTGTTATCTTGGTGGTGAGCATGAGTGTGTGTGTGTGTGTGTGTGTGTGTGTGTGTGTCAGTGTATGTGAGGGAGTTCCTGATGTATACTCTGGAACAGGCAGCTGGCATGTAAACGCTGATGTCAACCTGGCCTGATGAGGAGCTGTGCCCCTCAGTTGTCCAGACCCATACTTCCCATTGTATACTCACATTGTCACCTGGTCCGGAAGTGACGAGTGGAGTTACCCTGCTGGCCTCGGGCTGGCTGCTCTTCACTCGTTCTTGCCCAGCTCGCTTGCATTCTCCTCTCTCTCTACTCTGGGCTTTAAAAAAATCTGTCTCTAAGCAAGAAGGCAGATATGGGAGAACAGTTTGATTGGCGTGTGTTCCCGGGACCAGCAGCCTCAGCAACGGGAACCCGAGAATCTCAGGTGCCGTGGGGAGACCCGGAGGAGACTCAGCATCTGAATAGGCACTGAACGTTCCCATGGGTAGGAATGTTCCAGGCTGTCCACAGGATCCCAGGTGTCCAAACATTGCTATCATACCACCCGGCAATCACCAGAGCTCTGGGTGCTGGCCAAAGGCACACATTTCTCAGCATTGGCCCCCAGAGTGTGCAGCTGCGCCAGGTCTGTGGGTGGCCTGCGGTCCGTGGTTTCATTAGCTCCCAGGGTGATTTTGTGGGTTGCTTTCAGAATCACTAGGTAGACTGTCTCCTGAGTGACTTCTACTTCTGAGATTCTGATACTTTTGCCATTGACTGCTTTAAAAGTCATTTTTTTTCACACTGTTGGGGTGTTAGGAATCAAGGCAAGATATTTCTTTTTTCACACAGAGGCTGAGATTCTGAACCAATGTGTACCTTCCAGCCCCTCCCCCACAGCCCCCTCACCCCACAGTGAACTGCTGTGGATGTTACTTTAAGATGTGTTAGATTTGGCCAGGCGTTGGTGGTTGGTGGCACACGCCTTTAATCCCAGCACTTGGAAGGCAGAGGCAGGCGGATCTCTGTGAGTTCGAGGCCAGCCTGGTGTACAGAAAGAGTTCCATGACAGCCTCCAAAACAATACAGAGAAACCCTGTATGGAACCCCCCCAAAAAAGTGTTACATTTGTTTGTGCTGGGGAGCATTTGTTTCAATGATGCAAAGATGCCCTGCATTCTTTTATGTTGCATTTGTTGAACTCTGTGAAGCTGGGTTACTTTGTCTGTCTAAAACACCTGATTGGTCTAATAAAGAGCTGAACGGCCAATAGTGAGGCAGGAGAGAGGACAGGCGGGGTTGAGAGGCAGAGAATAAATAGCAAGAGAAATCTGGGTGGAGAAGATCAGGAAACAAGCAAAGGAGGAGAGGAGGCCGCCAGGGGCCAGTCACCCGTCTACACAGCCAGACATGGAGTAAGAAGGAAAGAAAGAGTATACAGAGAAAGGTAAAATCCCAGAGGCAAAAGACAGATGGGATAACTTAAGGAAAACTGACTAGAAATCCTTCAAACTAAGGCTGGGCATTCATAAGTAAGAATAAGATTCCAAGAGACTTATTTGGGGAGCCAAAGAGAAAAAACAAAACAAAACAATCAAGAGAAAAAAAAAACAACAAAAAGCTACAGTAAGCTCTGGGTCTCCACGCTGACTGTTGAAGATTCCAGTCTTTCCCCAGCATCTTTCAGACGTTACTAAGTCACGTAGCTTACTCCCATGGCTCCCACACTGGAACCCAACTGAGTAAGTTCTGGCGGACTGGAATGGCCAGACTCTTAGGTGTTAGGTGACCCAGGGCTCAGCTGCAGGGTCTAGACTCTTTGTGTTGCTATTGAGCGAAATGTGAGTGTTCACAGTGCCTGGTCATCCAATGCTAGAGTCACTCACATCAGCCACCTGTGGCCATGTCCCCAGAAGCCTGTGTGTCCACTAAGAGCTTCAGTTGCCGGTCCTGGGAGTCTTGACTGAGCATCTGTGGAGGTTTGGGTCCTGATGACAGGGCAAACCCTGGGGTGAGACAGCAACTGGCCAGGGGTGTAGATCACTTAAGGGAGAGGGGGAGACAGGCCTCCGGGGCACCCTGCCAGACCTTCCAAACCAGAACAAAGATTGCCTGAAGAAGAAGACAGTCCTGCCCTGGAGCCCTCAGACCTCATTCTCCCAAGCTTCCCTGAGCCCACTCCAGGCAGGTCTGTTTTTGAAAGGGGGAAAGGTAAGAGTCACTTCTCACCCTGGGAAGAGTTTGGTCCCTGACAGGCTAGCCACACGTGGGGCCAACCAGTTTTGGGGTCTGGAGTTTTACTTTCCCGGGGTCAGCTCCATCTGCCTGGCTCTGCTCACCCACCATCCCCACCCATCCAGAGGCTGGGAAGGAGGTGGCTGCGATCAGAACTACCTCCCCAGTCCCGGGTGGAATTCAGGCACTTTTTGTCAGTCAGGCGGGAGCATCCACCAAACTGAGGTGACCACAGACAGAACAAGAGACCCCACACCCAGCATGAGATCTTTTTCATGTAGCCCCCCTGGGGGACCTCATCTCCTCTCACCCTCAGCAGGGGAAACAAAAACACCAGCTTGGCATGTGGACTAGATTGTGGGACTCGGGGCGACCTCATTCAGTCACTATACTGTCAAAAGTGAGGCACTGCACGTGTGATATCCCCCTAGGGCTTCCTGTGCCTTGCCCCATTTAGTACCATGATCCCTGTTTCCCTTTTATAGACGAGGAAACCAACGGAGGGTGATGATCACAGACCGGCAGACAACTCAGGCTGGCCCAGGGCACACAGGTGGTGAGCTTGTCCCCTCTGAAAGGTTCAGGCATTGCGCTGGCCTGCCCTGTTACCTGGCAGGATGCACTCAGGCAGCACTCAGGCCAGCCCAGGGTTCTGTGAGAGCCACGCAGATGCAAAGGACCCCTTTAAAGGACTGACCCCTGCCCGCTTACGCTCTCTTATCTTACTCATCTCTCTCCATGTCATCCTCTTACTCCCCTCTTCCTCTTTTACGTTCTCTCTTGCTTCTCTCTGTCTCTCGTATCTTATCCTCTCTCTCTCTCTCTCTCTCTCTCTCTCTCTCTCTCTCTCTCTCTCTCTCTCTCTCTCTCTCTCTCTCTCAGCTCTGTACGGGTTGGTTATCCCTCACCCTCCTGTCCTTCCCTGACCACCAATAAAGCTCCACATGGGATGGTTGAGTCACGGTTTGTGTCTTGTTACCGGGTAAACCTAGGCATTTTAACAACACCCTCTACCAGTCTTTGCACACCAGAGACATGTCGGCGGTTCTGTGTCTGGTACCCAGGGCTCAGATGCACGTGTGGGTCAGACACGCCCCTAAGCAGCTCGAGCTTTGGTGCCCTGTGAAGGCTGTTAAGGAGTTTGGCACTCAGGCCGCCAGTGAAATCTGGTCTCATTCATCCTGGAGTTTTTCTGGAAAGATGGGCCCCGGAGTCCTGATAGATTTATTTTCTTTGCTTTCGTTTTTTTTTTTCCCCTCCCAGATATGCCGGTGATATTTATGACCCCAGAAACACCCACATCATTTATCTTGCTCTTGCTAGGCCCCGGGGATTACATCAGCCGAAAGCAAGACAATGACACACAGCCACCCGCTACCCCGAGGGGAAGTAGGGAGCCTCATGCCATTCCCTCTCTGAACCCAGGACACCCTAGAGCTGTAGCTTCTGCTCATGCCCTGCCCAGCGTGGGTCTTCCAGGCCAAAGCTCATCAGAGTCTTCTAATCTCACCCATAAATCACTGGCCTGGCTCCCAGGCCTTTGTGGACACTGTTACTCACTTCCAGCGGGGATTAGGGGTACCTCTCCTGCTCACTGGATGGAACCCAGTTATTCTTTCCATCTGTCAACTTCCCCCTCCCCTCCCCCGACACCCGCCCACCCCCCCCAGGGCAGAGCTCTGGTTTCTCTGTGGGCCAGGTGACCCTCTCTCTCCCCCAGACAGCTAAGGAGCGTCTGATTGTGGGATGACAAGTCGGGAGGCCTGGGCAGGGGTTTGCCGACTCTCCTTTGTCTCACTTGGTCACGGAAGAAGCTGCGTCCTGGACGGTGGACAGCGTGTGTCCAGTGTCCAAGTCAATGACATAGCTTTGTGTGTAAGAGCTGGGGCCAGAACCTGGGTATTCTGTCACACTGGGTACTCTTTAGACCACGGTTTGGGAAGAACACCTTTTCCTCCCAAATAAGGATTCCACACCTGTGGGGGAATCGAGCCGTTTGCTATGCTGGACCTAGGTCTCCCTTTCTTGATGTTTCCAAATTTCTCCCAGAGGGTCTTCTCTCCAGGGACAGATTTTTCAAGGGCCTGCTTGGGATGCCGGCAAGATCCAGAAAGACGGGCTTCAAGTCCTGTTATTCCCTGACTGACGGACCTTGGGGGAGGTGACCGACACGCTCTGTCCCTCAGAGTTCTTGCCAGCACAGAGGGGTGGGTGGAGGGAGGACGCTAATGTCCCCTCATCCGCTCACAGCAAGACTGAGATGGAAAAGCAGAAACTTGTGTTTATGTTTGCTGAGTGCTTGCGTGTGCCTCTGCCAGCGAGTTTAGCTTGCTTTATATGAGCTATTTATTTTAATCCCCATAGCAATTCTGTAAGCCGTATAATCTCCTTTGTTTGATCTTGAGTGCAAAAGATGTTCCACAAGGGAAAGCTCACTGAAACAAGGTAATTGTTTGGGGCAGCAAGAGAGTGGCACCCACCATCTGTCTGTCTGTCCATCATCCTAGCCAACACGGTCTCTGGCAAAGGTTTGTCACATCTTGACATTTTCCCTTCCTCTCTCTCTCTCAGATGTGACCTCTCGTTAACTATCTGTTGGCAAATAGAGGCTTATGGCACAAAGGCTAAAACAGATAGTTATTCTGAGATGTTATCAATGTAGGAGTTGGGGTTGCACAGGGCCTTTTGGTGAGGGCTTGGGAACATGAAGTTCCCAGATACGGCCATAGGGTGGCAGTGTGGACCAATGATAACATTTCCAGAGGTTCAGGCCAGGGCAACAGCCCTAGAAATAGAAATAAGGAGGTTGCTGGCAGCCCTGGAGACATGTTCCCTGGCGCCTTTAGGGGAAGTAAGTGGTCAGGAGGTATGTCTCTTTAGATTCAACCTGTGTTTGTGTGGAGTTTCAACTGCAGACCAGGGCCTACATTCAGGGAACCAGGAGCTCCCTGTCCTCATGGGGAGGGAGGGCTCCTTCCAAAGTGAGGAAGAAAGTAGGACATTATGCTAGAGCTATAAAAATAAATCGGAATTTGAATTTGCTCCACTAAGATCAAAGGAGACTCCTGTCTTCCCCTAGCTGCTCTCCCATACGTGTTCCCCAAAGCAAAGTAGACTCAGAGAATTCGACCTTCAGGAATGTTCTAAAGACCACGGCGGACCATCCCATCAATGCTAGGCATATCCCATCATTCCCAGCCAACCCACCTCATCTGGGCCAGCCCTGACTCAGATAACCTGGGGAGGGTTCTCTCTTCCTCTCAGTGACGCCCGGTCTCTGCTTTCCCATCAGCGTCCTCCAGCTTGCCCCGCCTTCCTGACTGTGGCCTCTGGTCGCCCGTGCAGTTACCGTGTTACACAGAACGTGCCGCTTTGCACAAGTGCCCCACTGGGCTGAAATGTCCCCGAGGGCAGAGTCCCCGTGTCAGGCAAGTGGGGCATCCCCTAGGCACCTACCTGTTCAGTTTAGCTGAGTTACTGGAGGGAAAATGGACGCGTGCCATCTTCAGCAGTTATTAGCTAATTCACGCCTAGTGGCGACTCTGTATTATAGGCGTTATTTTACAGACGTGGCGATGATAGACATGTAGATGCAGGACAGACAGACAGACCAGAGGGTCTCAGTGGCCTGACCGTATCTGTAGTTGCTGGACAGCCATCTCCGATCTTGGTACTATATCCTCTAGGACACGCCTTTCCGAGGCTCCTCTGGCTGCCAGGACAGAATCCCACAAGCGGGTGGCAGTCAACTTAACGGGAACTCATTTCTCATCATTCTAGAGGCTGGGAGGCCGAAGATCAAGGTGCTAGCAGACTTGGTTCCTGGTGAGAACCCTCTTCCTCCCTCCTTTCATGTCCCCCGCCCAGATTAAAGCTATATTATGTCCCGTTTTGAAGGAAACGGGAAAGAACACTAGTGCAATGTGCACTAGAATGTTCTGCACTCTCTCTCTCTCTCTCTCTCTCTCTCTCTCTCTCTCTCTCTCTCTCTCTCTCTCCCTCCCTCCCTCCCTCCCTCATAGGTTTCCTGTCCTTGGGACTTTACCTGAACCTGATTGCTATGACCTCACTTCTCAGTGCTACTACATGGAGTGTGCCAGTGTGTGTGTGTGTGTGTGTGTGTGTGAGAGAGAGAGAGAGAGAGAGAGAGAGAGAGAGAGAGAGAGAGAGAGCTCAGATCTCACAAACAAGTAGTCAATAGCAGCCTCCACTTCCAAGGTGTGTTTTCAGGCACGCTGCACAGATCCAGAGGTAATTCATCTCTTTTGCAATGAAGCCATCCAAACTAGCCACACTGGTCTCAGCAAGCCAGGCCAAGAGAAGAGGCATGTGCACCAGAGGGCCCTAGCGAACGGCATCGCGACCTCACGGTCTGCATGCATGCACAGGGGTGGGCACACCTACTAATCATGCTCCATTGCACGTATACATATTCAACATCCTTCACAGAAACACAGATTACTCCCCCCCCAACAACATCCTGCACTGAAAAAAGAGACGCGAGTGAATTAATTGTACTAGGAAATGGAAAATCCTGTTGCGCGTGAGGACTTTCTACCGCTTAGCGAAGTATCCATCCTTCCTAGGACCCGGGGAGAGGCCATCTGGGCAGAAAAGATGCAGAGCAGTAGGCGAGGCAGGGATGGAAATGCCCTCACTGCTTCTGAAGACCAGAGAGTTCTGGAGACAGGTGGTTGCAGGGAGCAGTAGGACAGCATCTCTGCAAGGTGTAGGTCCCCCCCTTCTTCCAAGGAGCTTGTGTACTTATTGAGGTCCAGTGCTGGGGACTCCATGTAGGTCCCCTGCCATGAAGAGCAACATGGCTCTAGAGAGCTTGTGTCAAGATGTTCTGGGCATTATGGAGACTGGAGTTGGAACTAATAAGGCATGGAGGCTGGTCTTCTGGGATGTATAGTTTCAGGCCAATCTGGGCTACATAGCAAGATGAAAATAAACGAATAGCCCGTATCAAACAAAACCAAATGGTGGAAAATAACCCAGCCCCTGGCATCTACGGTGCAGGAAGCCAGCTGCCACGCGCGGGCACACGTCTCCTGTGGAGAAGTCCGAGTGGAGGGGTACAGAGACCAACAGCCTGCAACACCACCAACTTGTCAGTCATTTAAGGGAAGCCACCTTGAAAGGGGACTCTGCAAACCCCTCTTGTGTGTGCAAGTTTGCATGGGAGCCGGAGGACAATCTGGGGGGCCATTTGTTGGGTGTCATCCAACTTTCTCTATTTTATACATTCACATATATGGAGCCTGGGGGCGGGGGAGCAGATTCAAGTTGTGAAACTAGAAATCTGGCCACAAGAGGGGAAAAGTGGGCTCTAAGAGGACAGGGTGACAAAATACACCCTACATGGAAGACACAAAGGACTACAGGTGACTGAGGGATGCTGGAGGACCCCAGCTGGTTATCCAGCGCTAAGCGATCCGCTCTGAAATTATATATACACACAAGTAAATGTATAACGTGAGTGAGGACATGACCACTCCAAGGTGTGGTTGAGGGGAAGTTTTTAATTGTAGATATGAGGGAGGCATCTGGGAGAGGTCAGAGCAGAGAGAGAGAGAGAGAGAGAGAGAGAGAGAGAGAGAGAGAGAGAGAGAGAGAGAGAACGTAGTTGACTAAACACGGCTAGCAGGTTGGATTGGACCGTGAGAGGAGGTGGGGGAGTGTAAATGGAGTTTTTAATTGGTCTAGATAATAAAGACCTGGAGTCAGATACACAGGCAAACGCTGAGAGATCAGAGAGAAGGAGCAAGCCACAGCACACCTTACCTCCTGAGTGTCTCAGCAGAGAAGAGAGCGATTTCCTGTTTCTCCCTGCTTATATCCTGTTTCTGCCCAGATACGCCACTTCCTGTCTGTTTGTCCAGCCCTCCAGATCTCTATGGTTAGCTAGTGGCAGGATCCATTCTCTGACCCCCAGACAGGCTTTTTTTTGTGCAAGAAAGATATCGTCACAGGGGAGGACTGAGTGAGGAGGACCAGAAGAGGGAGAGGAATAAGAAAGCTCAGGGCCAGAAACGGCAGGGTTACATGGGAATGAGAAGCCAGGGGAGGGAATCCCGTGAGCTGAAGCAGTTTGGGGATGGAGAGGGATGGTGAGAGCCAGGATGCCAGCACGGACTCTGTACCAGGTGTCTTAACAGGTGTTTGCAATACCGAGACAGCCCAGAGGCCAGCAGCTGGTTTGGTGTGCTAATAGGCACCATGGAGAAACCATTTGTCCCTTCTGGCGGATAAGGAAATGGCTCTTTTGGTAGATGGAGATGGTGCACATTTATTGAGAATTTGGGGAAGTGGAGTTCCCTTTGGACCTGACATGCCAGCCTTTTTGTTGACGATAAGGGTCAGCACAGTCTCTCATGTAACTGCCTCTTAGCGGAAATTGGCCCTGGTGGGGCAGGGTCTCTCAAACGGTCTGGGTTCTAGGGGTGGAACACGAGTCTTCCTATTCAGTTGTCAGGTGTTTACTAAGAGAGCTATCTTCCCCAGCCCTCCCTCCAGCCTGCAACATTGTTAAATTCAGCCCTATAACTTCACAAGGCACCCAGATCCAGAACTGCCCAGGCAGACTGTACCTCGATTTCTGACCCACAGAAACGATACCGGCTAATTATGGCCATTTTCAGGTCTACATTTTGGGGGTGATCTGTTATGTGCAGCTTTAGTTAACTGACACAGGCAGGGGACTCAAGTGGCGGAGTTGTAAGGCCCACCCCGAGAGCACCACAGGGTCTGAGTGTGTTAAAATGCCCGTGGTTTGGGCTCTGTGCTGCTTCCAGGCCCTCTCCGTTGGCAGCGCTGGCACTGGCTCCCCATTCCCCATGCCTGGGTGTCACCAGCACCAGACACTGTTAGCACAGCAGTTCTGCTGGCTTTCAGTGTCCTCTGGTTCTCAGGCCCAGCTGGTTTGGGTCGGGACCAGATAGATGGTTTTCCTCCTGAGTCTTGGCAGAGGCTCCATCACTACTATGGTTATTTTGGGGGAAAAGGACCAAGCGACGTAGACTTTTCTTCTTGGGGTCTGGAAGGAAGAGATGAACGTGTTGGCCACGCCTGCCCGCGGGGTGCCCTCAGCCCTTCCTTTCCCAGCTCACATATGTTCCGTCCCGGTTGGGGTTGCAGGTGACACGAACCAGGGCCACTTGGAGCCACTCATCGTGGCGCCGCTGGCTCCCCTAGTGGGAGCACCCATGGAAAGCTCTGGGTGACCTTCAGGAACTCTGTGCCTAAGTGCGCCGCCGCTTATGGGACCCAGGTCACCCATCTCCCCCACTGAACACATCCTTCCCATCTATCTGGTAATCGCTCTCGGAAGCCAGGGCCTTCCAGACTCACTTTCTCCAGTCTTTGGCTCAGCATGAGCTCCGCCCATCTTATCAGATGCAGAAAGGTCTGGATTCCTGTGGGGGCTGTCATCACCACCAGCAGGACTGGCTGAATTTTCTGGACATTCACATTTGGATACTGGCATAGCTGCCTATTTTTTTGGGGGTGGGTGGGTCCCACCCTGTCTCAGCTCCTCTGGTCACACTCCCTGTCCCCATCCTAGGCCTGCTGCCCCTCAAGCCTCTCGAGTGAGATTCTGTTCTCCTAGTCTTTACCTGCTTCTGTGGTCTCTGCAGGGTCATTGCCCCATGACCCTTTTTTTGGATCTTCAACTCGGTGTCACCGTTCATAGCAGCCACTTTTGAAAGCAGCCCGATGAAGCACCCAACTTCTGATGTCTCGGACACATTAAGAATGTTGACTCAGCCGGGTGTTGGTGGCACACGCCTTTAACCCCAGCACTTGGGAGGCAGAGGCAGGAGGATCTCTGTGAGTTCGAGACCAGCTTGGTCTATAGAGCGAGTTCCAGGGCAGGCTCCAAAACAATACAGAGAAACCCTGTCTTGAAAACCGGGTTAAAAAAAAAAAAAAGAATTTTGACTCTGTGTTCATGATTTGCATGCTCATGTCTGGTGACACGGGGTGCCGACGCCCCTTTTGCTAAGCCATTTTCAGGCTGGACTTGCCGTCCTGCTGCAGGGGTATGGAATCCGTTATTTACTACCCTGCAGAACTCAACAGAGATAAATCCTCCAACGCCCCAGCCCTCCCTCTCCAGGCACCCTGTGACTCAGCAGCCCCGTGCTGCAGAACATGAGGCCCCTTCCGCCTCTGATAGTTGCTCTCTCCAGCGATGATGAACCTTTATTGCAGTGATGGTCAGGGCTGGTCCTGGGATGGTGGTGTTATTAAAAACAGATTTTTGTAATGCTCTAAGCAGTCAGTCTTCCTGGCCAGTGATGGTTCATCATAGTCATAAAGCTAAGCGGGATCATGGGGGTGGGGGAGGGTGGGGAGTTGTCATCTAATCTCTGCTTTTAGGCATAGCCACACCTACGTCATTCCAGAGAGATGGGATTATTATTATTATTTTATTTGCTATTTCTTAAGGACTTTCAGAGGGCTGGAGCTCAGAGTTCAGCCTCCTTCAGAAATTACCTCTAGGGTTATAATGTTTCCTTGGCTATGCCTGGTGTGTGTGTGTGTGTGTGTGTGTGTGTGTGTGTGTGTGTGTGTGTGTGTGTGAAGTGCACACTTTAGGGTTTCCATAGTGCCTCTGTCTACCCCAACATGTCCCCCCCCAGGTGACATTTTCAGGCACAGGGCAGAGACAACAGCCTCAGAAGGGTGTTCCAGCAGCAGGGTAGTGGGGGGTTCCCTAGCTCAGTGTCTACCTCTCTTCTTGCTATGCGATCTAAGTTGAGGCTGTTTCCTCATTGGGCCTTAGTTTCCTTGGCTGTGAAGGGGAAACAAGAACCATGGCTTTGCAGTTTTGTGGCACTCATAAGGCGGTATACCATGCGGCTCGTCCATTGTAGGAGCTCTAACTGTGCCAGCGATCGCTGGGAATAGAGAAAGACCAGAGAGTGGGAGGCGCCAGGAACATTATGTCTCAAGAGTCTCCTGAGAGCAGATTGTGTGGTCTCTGTGGGCATTGGTAGACAGGGTGAATCACCAGGGTAGCCCCTCTGCACACTGTGTGAGGCCCCTGGGGATCTCAAGGTCACTTCAACTGGTGGGGTACTCCATCCTACAGTCATTTGTACTCAGGATACTCAGCTGCCAGGTGTTCCTGGACTCTGGCTGTGGAGGACATGGGCACGTGTCCCCAAGTTCTGTGGGATGCAATATATGTTGCCCGACTTGATGAAAAGAAACCTGTTGCCGGGCGGTGGTGGTGCACACCTTTAATCCCAGCACTCGGGAGGCAGAGGCAGGCAGATGGCTATGAGTTCGAGGCCGGGCTGGACCGACAGCCTCCAAAACAATACAGAGAAACCCTGTCTCCTCATAAAACCAAAAAAAAAAAAAAAAAAAAAAAGCAACCTGTCCCTGGGCTGCTGGTTTCCATGGTAGCAGAGAGAAGAGGAGCCAAGCAACCAGGAATTATGCTTAAGGAAAAAAAAAAGGCAAGATTTGGTGACGGGGGAAGCTACGTGTACACAGATTTCAGAGACATACTTATGTAATAAATGTTTACCAGTATATCATGGTTTCTCGTGCTTCATGGGTATTACTTTTTTTTCTAAGTATATGGTGACCCTGTATGACCTCACACCTTAGCAATGTTTTCCGTACTTTATCCATTACGATGACCTCCCAAAATCAGTTATCTTTGGTACTGTTACTATTGTAACTGTTTTGGGGTGTCACCACAATGTTGCCATATTGGTCGAGCTTGAATCTGTACATGCCGTGTGGTCCTTCGTCAGCCCCACTGAGTGGCTATTCTCCCCATCCTTCTCCCTCTACTGCTTTCCCGCCCACCCTGAGATACAACAACGATGAAACCAGTGCAATTAAACCACCTACAGAAAGCATGCAAGGGTTTCACAGAGATAGGAAGAGGGAGGCATGGAGAATGCATAGGTAGACTCTCAATACACGGCCAGCCAGCCATCTTGGTAGCACAAAGTGAAAGTCATTGGAGGAAACTGAAAGTGGATGCACTCATGACAACATTCCTTCCGGCCAACAGCAAGGTCCTGGTGTCTTCTGCACAGAAGTACGGAAGCTGCTGAGGCCAGCAGAAGTTGGCTCATCGAGAACCTAAGGAAAGCAGCTTGTCTCCACAGCATGAATGGAGCAAGGGGAGTAGCATGAGTCCACGGAGGAGCTGGATCCAAGTCCAGAAGGCAGCTATGCTAAGCAGTAGTATAAACAGCTCTTTTCCTGGAAAGGGGATGCCATCGGGGCTCTTGGAGGCTGAGAAGAGAGAGAAGTCATTGCTTGGCTTCGAGGCTTCAAAGGATAGGCTGATGGACAGGCTGACTCTTCTGGTGGGGATGGTGCAGCTAGTGACTTTAAGTGGAAGCCAATGCTCACTTGCCGTTCCAAAAATTCTGGGGTCCTAAATCCCAGCCCCTCTGCCTGGGCCCTATAAACTGAACAACAAAGCTTGGATGACAGCACATCTGTTTACAACATGGCTCTCTGAATAGTTTAAGCCCACTGTTGAGAACTACTGCTCAGAGCAAATGGGTTCTTTTGAAAATGTTACCACTCCTTGGCAGAGTCCCCGGTCACCCAAGAGCTCTGATGGAGGTGTAAGAGACTAACATCGCTCTTATGCATCTGACATGGCATTCATTTTACAGCCTATGGGTTGGAATATTGAACTTTCAAGTCTTATTATATAAAGTATTGTTATTATTAAAATTTTATTATTAGCTCCATGAATCAGGATCTAGACCTGATCATAGGAAATGGAAAATGAAGTGTTTCCCATTCTAGATGTCATTAAGAATGCTTGTGGGATTATATGAGCATGAGGACCTGAGTTTGAATCCCAAAGTCCATGTAAAAGCTGGGCATGGTGGTACATATTTATAATCCAAGCACTGTGAGGGTGGAGACAGGCTGATCCTGGGGATTCACACTTCACTGGCTCACCCATTCTGCAGCCGCCCAGTCTTTGGCATTGCCACCCTGACTAGCCAGCAGCATTTACATGGAGGCAAGACCTCCTATCATCAAAAAGATATCAGCTCTGTCCACATAGGCTCAGGATGCTGTATGCATTTTTAGCAACAAAGTAGCATTAGCATCTTTAATTTTATTTGTGTGTGTGAGTGTGTGCGTGTGTTCTGTATGTGTATGTGTGTCCTTAGAAGCCAGAGGAGGGTGTCAGATTCCTTGGAACTGGGGTTACAAACTATTATAAATTGTCTGACACATCTGCTGGGAGCTGACCTCGAGTGCTCTGGAAGAACAAGTGCTCTTAACTGCTGAGCCCTCTGGCTAGTTCTGCAACAAAGTATTTCTAAAGTATACTATCTGTTGCAATTTCCACGTGGCAGAGCTTGGGTGGAGGGTTTTTTTTTTATTGGGGGAAAGTGAAGGGGGGGAAAGGGGGGAAGGGAGGCGGGAGACAGGCCTCTGGGGACAGGAGCTGCAGAAGAGAAGAGAGAGGCAGAGAGAGAAAGGGAGGGAGGGAAAGAGGAGAGAGAGAAAGAGAGAAAAATAGGAGGTGGGCAGGGCCCTTTTAAAAAGGGAACACAGTGAATGTGCACAGGTGGTGCTCTTGGTGGCTACAGCTGAGGGCATGTCCTCTCAGAACCCCAAGGACAGGCCTGAACAAATGCCTGAATACAAACACTATCTTTAAAGGTACTATACTGCAGATGTAATAAACTAAGGTATAGTGCAAATACAATTTTTACATGCATTGGGAAATTTTTAAAAATGTGAATCATTCCTTTTATTGTCATATGTGCATTGTTGCCACAGTCTGGAACTGAGCCTGCAACATGTCTGAACATCTTCCGACTACCGGGCACGAGGACATACCAGCGAGTGCAACAGTCAAGATCACTGATCTGAAGACATTGATCCAATTGGCAGGCGGGGATAGGTGGAGAGGTAGAAAAACGGACAGAATGCAGAGCAAATACACAAATTACCAAACTGGGGGTACCTGGAATGAGTATGGCTTGGGTTGGAGTGTTGGGAAACTCAAAGTCAGCGGGGGAAGACTGTAGGATTAGACCTAGAAAGGGACCTTGTGAAGACAAATTGTTGCCCGGGCCTGGTTTCTGGCGACACTGTGGCTACATTGTGATGGCACAGTTGCCACTGTAACTGCATGTTCAGTGTTACCACTGCTGGAAACTAATGGAAACTTAGAACTGCCCCTGCGCTCTGACTTCAGTGTTGGGAATGTAGTGTCAACTGTCTCAGGTTGGGAAGAAGGGAAGCCATGTTTTCAGCTCGCACAGTGGGAGAGTGTAGGGGACTTTTGTCTCCCAGGAAGCGTGCCCTAGAGAGACCCCCCTAAACACTGCACCCGGGCATAACTGCTGAATGCCCAAGGAGACATAAGCCCTTGTATTAATTTGCTAAACCTACTTGTGACAAATTATGTCACTTAAAAACAGACGTTTATCACCTCATGTTTTGGAGCCTAGAAGCTTGAAGTGAGAGTGGCATCGGGGCTCCCCCGCAGAGGGTGGCATCGGGGCTCCTCTGCAGAGGGTGGAGGGGGTAGCCTGTTCCCTGCTTGTCTGCTGGCCTCAGACTTTTCTTTGCTTATTGGTGGTACTGCCCGGTGTCTTCACAGATACACATACACATGGTCTTCAGAGTATGTATGTCTGTCCAAACCGCTCCTTTGTAATAGTAAGGGCACCAGACATACCGGGTACCCTAATGGCTCTACTTATACCATAATCACCCACTCAAAGACCCTACATACTGAGGGTCACATACTGAGGCAGTGTGGGGCAGTTAGGACCTCTATGTATCTTTTCTGTGAGATGTAGTTTGACTCATAGCAGATCCTTTCAGAGCAGCTGGTTGGCTTTTTTTGTGTGTGTGTGACTTTGCTTCATTTCTCTTCCTTGGAATAGCAGCATGGCTTTCATACTGATGGTTTTTGAAAGATATTTACGCAATTGTCAATTTTTAAAATATGAAAATTAAGTAAGTAAGTCTGCCTTGTTTCAATCATTCATTACAAAAAAAAATCAGTTAGCAGGGCTTGGATTTGCTTTTAGTCATTTCTGTTGACAGGGTTGTAGCTCTAGTGTTCAGAGTGTCCCTGGCCACAGAGTAAATGCTTTTTTTTTCATTACTGCAAAACACCAGTGAGGAAAGTGAAGTCTTTCTCCCTGCTTTTTGGATGGAGACAGCATGTGCCTGCAGCAGCGTGTGGGCTGTGGGGGAAGGGCCGAGCACCAATTTGCAGCAAAGACCTGTGTCACCCTCGGCCCACCCAGGAACGGCTCATTCATCACTCAGGTATTCTGTCCAAACATGTCTGACATCTCAGTGGTTACAAGAAAGGACTTGCAGTCATGGAGGAGCGCGCGCGTATGCATGCGTGCGTGCATGTTACATCTAATGTCTGGGCCACCTTTTTTCTGTCCCTTTGGGCAGCTGGTCCTGCTTGGCCTGGGTGTGCCAGGGGTTAACTCTGACGTCACATGCCCACATTGCTGGGAAGGGAAAGGGAGTGTTGGTGCCTGGCACAGTCCCCGTTTGCATCATCTCCCTCCTAAATCTTATTCCGAAGTCCCCGTAATTAGCCGTTCTTTATAGATGGGACAGTGTGGTCATACAAGACACTACAAGTAAGAGCATGCCTTTCTCTGAATAGCGCTAGAAGAAAAAAATATCTTGAGACTGAAACGGACCAACTCTCATGTAATAAAAGGTGGGGAGATGGAACTATCGATGGAAAAATAAAATAAAACAGAACAAAACAGAAGACCCAGCGTGGCTTCCCGTGTTCTTGGAAGAGGGGCTTTCTAGGCCCCTGGTGGAGGAGATGCTGTGGAAAGTGTAAACAGGAAGTGCCAGGAAGCTATTTTTGTTTGGTCTTTACTTTCCCTTGTTTCAGTGGAAAATGAGTCTGGATTCCGCGAAACGTAGTGAGCGCAGCAAACACAACTGGAGGCCCCGCGCCAAGGCTGTCAATTCCTCAGCCGTGGTTTGGATGCAGTTCTGCTCCGTGGAGACCTTGGGAAGGCTCCGGGGATCGAGCCCAGCAGGAAACAGGTGGTTCACTTTAGACAAGGCTTGTAGCGTGGCCAGCCAGGCCATTGTGCCCGCGCCCAGGGACAGAGTGCTGTCCTTTACAGGTCCCGTGTGCTGTCATGGCCCTGGGTAGCAGTAGTGTCCTAGGCTGCCACGGTGAGACACCCCCCCCCCCATACCCCAGGGGAAGGCGGCTGAGGAATGCCAAGCCCCCCAGAGGTGGTGGGGGATAAGTGGGTGGGAGTGAGGCTATGGGGAGAGAGATGTCATCTGGTCTGAAGGCAGAGTTTTAGAGTTCCCGACTTGGTGCAGGGATTCCTGGCTTGCGGTGGAGGGGTGAGGAGGTGGAGGGCGGGGCGGGGGGCGGGGTGTGGTGCTTGTCCTACCTGGAGAGGCTTCTTCTCGCTCCCATTCATTCATTCATTCATTCATTCATTCATTCTTCATTCATTCTCTGGTTTGCTTCTGCTCGCACGCCCAGCTGTACATTCCCCCTAAATTGAGGAAGGTCCTTTGCTGTAGCATCCCCTGGTTCCGCCTGCTTTTGGAACTGTTCATTTTGGTAGTGTTCATTGAGAAAAATCCAGGCAATCTAGCAGGGCTTTCTGGTCGCTCACACGGGGCTCCCCTTCCCTTTCTTGTCTGAATACTGCCTCCTCTGGTTGCCGTCTACCACTGACCGGTTTTGCACTGTATTCTGAGGCAGCGCCCATTTTTTTATGGAGCCCAAAGCCACACTTAACGTGTGTTCTAGACCCAGAGGGCTTCATTAACATCGGGCCAGTAGATTCCTCTTGACTGGCTGGGGGCTGAATGGGTACTGTAAACATTCCTCTGAAGTGAGAGCTGCACATACCTATGGCCTCCCAGAACCTGGCCAGGCCCCCGTAGCTCTCTGAAACACACTGCTGTCCCCAGCCTATGCTTGCCACCTCTGCTTCTCTTGCTGTGTTTTCTTCCCTTCACGGCCGACGGCACTGAACTCTCTGTTTCATTCTCCTCTCGTCTCTGACTTCAGCTTGCTAACACCATTGGCACTGCCCAAGACCTCCACCGACCCTTCCTCCTTTATGCCGTGTCACCATGGACTCCTCACGTTGTAACTGTCCCCATGCCTCTCATGTTCTGGAGACTAAGGTGCTGGTCAGCCCTGCACCTCCTCCCCAGGGAACAGGTGTTTTGCCTCGAGGCCATCTCAGAAGTCACTATGCAGCCTGCAGGTCCGGCCACATGTGCTCATTTCCGGTAAGAAAAGATGATCGGCAATTGTGAAATTGTGAGCCAAACCAACATTTCCTCTTAGGTCGTTTCTGCCATGGACTTGATGACACCAACCAGGAAAGTGACGAATGAGGTCTTGTCTATCTATCTATTTATCTATTACTTTTATGAGCATGAATGTTCTTATCTGTAGATCCTATGGAGGCCAGAGATGAACATCAGGCGACATTTTCAACTTTGGGGAATCGGTATATCACACTGATCCTGGAGCTCACTGGCTGGTAGACTGAACTCAGGTCCTCCAACTTGTGTGACAAGCATTTTGCTCTCTGCGCCCGTCTCTCAGCCAGGAAAGTCCTAATACAGTATTCATGTTCATGTTGCAGCCTTAGATAGGAAGCCAATGCCACCGTTTCTCTCTCGAGTCTAGTGTCTACCGGATCCAGCTCCTCGAGGCCTCTGGAGTTGCTCTTCCTGTGTGGCAGACATGTACGAAGCTTGTTTTGAGCTACTAATCAGTCTGTCATCGTTTGGTGGGGAATTCTACACCCTGGCGTTTCAGAGACCATGCTGAGCTGTCTGGTCATTTTCTAGGTTGCTGCAATGGATTGTCACATGCTTGGAGGCTTGAGGGTCAGCAGGGCAGTGATCCCTATGAAGTTCCTAGAAGGGGGAGTCATCCTTGATTTCTTCTAGGTTCTGGTGGCTCCAGGCATTGCTTGTTGTGATTTCAAGACTCTCATTTCTGCCTCTCTTTCCCAGTGACTAAGTCTGAGTTCTCCCCTCTTCTATCTTTTTAAAGAATACCTATCGTGGAAATATTAAGCTACACAAGGTAGGGATGTCATATGATATTTATTTAGGGAGAAGTCAATTACATGAGAAGCCAAAAACCCAAGGTCAGTGCTCCCCTGTTCTCCAAAACCAGACTGGAACCCAAAGAGAGGACGTCTCCTTCCCCCCAGCTCTTTTATCCCCGGATGTTCTACCTACCCGTGACCATGCCCAAATGGACGTGGTCAGCACTTCGGGTTTGTAAGATCTCTCCCTACAGATACCTTCCAGCTTTAGGGGCCACCCAAGCAATCCAGGTTGATCTTCCCTCTGAAGGAGCACAATTTTCAGAGCCAGGGAGACTACCCAGTGGTTGAAGTTCCTGTTGTACAAATGTGAGAACCAGGGTTCATATTTCCAGATCCCATGTAAAGGTTGGGTTGTGGTGGTGGCCTACCTGTCATTCTGGTACTTGGAAGGCAGAGATTGGGAAATCCCCACAACTAGCTCTGTGGATGAGCCCTGGATTCAATTCAGAGACCCTGTCTCAGTTAGTAAGGTAGAGGGTAAGCAAGGGAGACTGCTGACACCAACCATGGACTTCCATATTCATGCATGCACCAAAAACATACATTACGATATATATACATATATATATCTGTATATATAGAGAGAGGAATCTTAATAACTTTTTGCAAAGAACCTTTTACCAAATAAGAGCTTCGTGCATAACTTTTAGGGTCACAGAGAGGACATCCATTTTGTGCCACTAACCTATTCTGAGGACAACCTCACCAACAGTGACCTTTATCTCATTACGGCTCCCAGGTTGTTTGTTCAAGTGCCCCAAGAAAGACATTTCTGACATGCCATTGTGCATTGTAGGTATTGTGGCAACAGTGTTAAGAATAGGATAAGATAAGAGTTATATGGGGCTGGAGAGGTGGCTCAGTGGTTAAGAGCACTGACTACTCTTCCAGAGGATCCAGGGTTCAATTGCCAGCACCCACCTGTAAAAGGAGTTCTTAATTGGTCTAGATAATAAAAGGCCGGAGTCAAATATAAAGGGAAACGCTGAGAGATCAGAGAGCAGGAGCAAGACACAGCACAGCTTACCTCCTAAGCGTCTCAGCAGAGAAGAGAGCAATTTCTGTTTCTCCCTGCTTATATCCTGTTACTGCCCAGCTACGTCACTTCCTGCTTGTCTGTCCAGACCTCCAGACCTCTATGGTTAGCTAGTGCCAAGCTCCATTCGCTGACCTTCAGACAGGCTTTATTTGTGCGAGATACCACCACAGGGAGATTTTTCATGACTCCCTTAAATTTTATGCTCTAGGTGTCACACTCAACTTACCCGACCCTAGTCTCTGTGTTGTTGTGTGCTTTGGTTTTCTAACATGGAAAACATAGAGAAGACCTCCCTGTTGGATGAACTGTAAGGATAAAATGAGCAACTCAGATAGAAGATAAAGCATAGGGCCTGCCTGGCACGCTGTGGGCTCAGTAAATAATACCTGTTGTTCCTACAAATCGATGGTAGGCTCCCCAGATGCTGGTCTTAATGTCTCATTCATTTTATATTCCTGAGGACCACATGCAGTCAAGATTTGGACACAACCAAGATGTCCTTTGGCAGAAGAATGGATAGACTGGGGGACATCTTGTATGAGGGTTCAGAAATAGCACAACTTCCATGACAGTGAAAAGACCAGAGGTTAAGTGGGGAGGGAGGGGTTAGGGGAGCACAGAGGTTAAGTGGGGAGGGAGGGGTTGGGGGAGCACAGAGACTTTAGAGCATCTTCAGCACGACACTGTTAAGGTGGACGGGTGTCACTTAAACCTTTAATCAAGACGCAGACTACACACCTCCAAGAATACTGTCTTTAGTTAGGGTTTCTATTGCATTGATGAAACACCATGACTATAAGCGACTTGGGGAGAAAAAGTTTTGCTTATACAGCCATATCACAGTCAATTACTGAAGGGAGTCAGGGCAGGAACTGAAGAAGAGGCCATGGGGGGTGGGATGCTGCTTACCGGCTTGCTCTTCCTAGCTTGCTCAGCCTGCTTTGTTCTCCTTCCTTCCTTCCTTCCTTCCTTCCTTCCTTCCTTCCTTCCTTCCTTCCTTCCTTCCTCCCTCCTTCCTCCTTCCTTCCTTCAAGTTATATATATATATATTTCATTTATTTTACATACCAACCACTTTCACCTCCCTCCTCTCCTCCTGTTCCCTTCCCCCCTCCCATCTACCTCCCCCATCCACTTCTTCTTCGTTCTGAAAGGGGCATCAGCCTGCTTTCTTGTAGCGTTCAGGATCACCAGCCCAGGGCGGCATCACCTACAATGGGCTGGGCCTTTCCCCGTTAATCACCAATCAAGAAAATGCCCCACAGGCTTGTCTATAGGCCCCTCTTATGAAGGCATTTTTCCAACTGTGTTTCCCACGGCACAGATAACCCTAGCTTGCAGCAAGTTGACTGAAGGCCAGGGTGTAATGATTTCACTAGACCCAGGGAGATGAATGATAAATGGGTGTTTTATGAGGGAACACTTATACAGACAATAACAAAGAACCACAGGGTGGGGGCTTCTCTGCCCTTCTGATTGGATCTGCTGACCCAAGAGGAGGAGCCCACTGGGGAGAGACCATGCCTCATGTTTCCGTCCGCCTGAAGCCACGCCCAAAGGGGTGTGGCCGTCATTACAGATTCACAGACAATTATCAAGGCAAGGAAGACACCAAGGCAAGACAGATGTGTATTAAGAAATGAAAGGGAACAAGTTCCAAAGCCTGAATATTGCACGACCCCAGCTACACGACCTCCTAAAAAGACAAAACTTGGGACTGGAAAAAGACTGGGTTGAGGGAAGGAGGGTTGGGCAGGTGCCAGACTTGTGTATTAGGTCTACAGCTGTTTGTTCTAGGACTGCCTTACTAACAAGCAGCAGAGTTCGCATAAAGCAAACTGGACGGGCACTGGGCAGGTTCGTTTTACCAGCTGCCACGTCTAGATCCTTCATATCGCTATTAAATTGGTATCTCAGCGGTGAGCTTCAAAGTGGCTGAGCATGTGGAATCGCTATTCCTGGATGTGCTTCGAGTCCGGAAAACGGAGAGCACACACACCGCTCTCATCTTCAGAACTTGGCTTCATATTTTCATCCATCCGAGTCATGCCCACCATCACACATACCTTCTTTGGAGCCAGTCTTAGACATTGCCATGCTATTCTTCAGTAACCCTGAAATCGCACACATCTGTAGGCTGTGAATATATGTTTCTCCTATTGGTTGATGAATAAAGCTGTTTTGGCCAATGGACAGGCAAGGATGTAGCCATGCAGGAAGCATAGGTGGGGCGACCAGATGAGGAGAAGGCTGGGAAGAGGAAGACAAGAGAGTGAGTCACACGAAAGATGCCGTGTAACTACTAGGAAGGTAGGACGCCCCGGCATTCTCCAGTAAGGCCATGTGGAAACACATAGATTTAATAGTTAATGGGTTAATAAGTAAGAGAGAGATAGCCAGTAAGAAGCCTGAGCCATTGGCCAAACAGTTTATAATTAATATAAGACATTGTGTGATGGGGGAAGTCCTTCTGTGTATATGTTGTCTTATTGGTTGATAAATAACACACTGTTGACCAATAGGGAAGCAAGATAGGTGGGAATAGGAATCGAGGAGGATTCTGGGAAATATAGTCAAGAGTGGAGAGTGATCCTGGGAGGAGAGGGTGTAAGTTTGGCGTTCTCAGTAAGGTAAGACCTTATAAAAATTTATATTAGTAATTATGGGTTAATAATTAAGTCAGAGCTGGCCATTAAGAGACCATAGCAAACAGCCAACAGCTTCATAATTAATATAGTGTGTTCATTTGGGACTGACACAGCTCTGGAACCAGGCTGGTGGGAAGAATGTTTGTTACAATTGTGTGTTTTGTTGTGTTAGATTTAGAGGGATTTTGGAAATGAGAGTGTTATAGCGTAGGGTAAGCAAGCATTTAAACTAAGTAGTCAGATGGTAGAGATCTCTGTACTCACCAACTGCATGAGAGATAATTCCCAAAGCTATTACCAGAGTGGTATGTGGGACTGGAGAAATTCTTCCAACATGTTTAGTGGTGTCTATAAAAGAACCACTGCTTTCAAAAGAGACAAAGTTGGATTCTGAGAATAAACTCATTACAAATCCATTTATTTCTTATATAAGCCAAATGATCCTAATGTAAATACTAAGCATCTGATTTGTCACAAACCACGAAGTGTCTTTTTTTTTTTGGTTTTGTTTTTTCTTTTTAACTCTCCAGTACTAAAGAAACAAGGAAAATAAGGGCAAAAGAGTCTGGACCAGGGCTTGGCAAACTACAGACATGGATTGGCTACTAACCTTTCTTCTTCTTTTTTTTTATTAACCACTGATGTACATCCATTCTCATTTGTTTACATATTGTCCATAGCTACATTTGTGCTATGATGGAATAGTTGAGTAGTGAGGGACAGATACCATATGGACAACACAAAATCCCAAATATTTACTTTTAAAGTCTTTACTGTAAAAGCCAGTCCTTTGTCTAGACAAATAGTCAGATGAGCCAAATGTTGGCCAAGGGTTCCCAGCTTACAATTCCAGAAGGGGTGGGTTAGCTTTGGTTGTCATCAGGCCCCGAGTATGAAAAGAGAGAGAGAGAAACACCCTATGGTGAGCCAGCCAATTGAAATTTCTATCCCCCTTGGTTGGTGCACCACAATTAGTAACATTAGGTCTGAATATAATGCATGTGACCTTGACTTCAAAAAGCATTCCTGTATTGCATGAATGAATGAATTTCTCCAAACCTTTAGTGCAAATGCTGGAGGATACCAACACACTGTCATTGAGGTTGTGTCTGTGCAAAATCCTACAGTGATCAAGATTCCAGGTTCAAGGAAAACTCAGTCTCATCGCTTCCCAATCTTTGAAACCAATGTCAAGAATTATGAGAAACCCATAATTTAGGGCACCAGACATACAATGGAGCTGGGCCTCCCAGAACCAACATGCTGCACACATCCAGTGAGACATGTCGTTGAGCATATGACCGTCACACCCAGATTAATGGGAACTGAAAAATAATAATTGGAAAGCCAGGGATGGACTTTGGGTTATTCCAGCTGGGTCAGGTTATAATAAAGACCATTAAAAGACTAGAAACAGTTCAGATTGGTATTTCCCTAGCTCCGAGTTTATCACCATGCACAAACGCAAGTCTTCGGCGACACTGGGTGGTGTGATTAAAGTGTCATTAAGGATGGGCCTGGCTATAAAATAAATGTGTCCCCTTTCTGACTGTTTAAATATTAGGTATAGCATGAACAGTAAAAGCTACACTACAGATTCTGCCTGCAAATGTATGTTAGCAGAGTACGTTAAATGATAGCAGAGAAGTCATACCTGGTATAGGTCCTCTTTTTTTTTTTTTTTTTGGTTTTACAAGACAGAGTTTCTCTGTATTGTTTTGGAGGCTGTCGGTCCAGCCCGGCCTCAAACTCACAGAGATCCGCCTGCCTCTGCCTCCCGAGTGCTGGGATTAAAGGCGTGCGCCACCACCGCCCGGCGGCATAGGTCCTCTTATTGGCTATTATTCCACAGCCAGATTCAAGGAGCTGAAACCCAGTTCTCCGACCCTGCTTTTCCTTTTCTAGAAAAACCTGCCAAAGCTTCGGAGGACTTGGGGGGAAGAAACAGTGTGTTGTACAGATACCCTAAGAATCTAAATGCATGTCAAGACTTGTATTGGAAGTTAAGACACAGAAACCCACTTGATAAAGTATAGCATCTCTAACAACTTAAGGCATATGACATAAAGTTTTTCTTTCGGTTTCAACGTAAATATAATAGGATCATAAGGCTGGAGAAAATGCTACCATTCTAGCGTTTTTGTTTAAAAAAAATAAACATTGCTGCAAAATTGTTAACTCTTTATAAATTTGTGTGTCATACTTAACACAAAGGCCACGGTAAAGTATGTGGTTTGAATTTTAGTACAAATGTCACAAAAGTGAGCAGTTTTATGTCTTAAATGCTCTTCCCCCTATCTATCTATCTATCTATCTATCTATCTATCTATCTATCTATCTATCTATCTATCGATCGATCGATCCATCCATCCATCCATCCATCCATCCATCCATCCATCCATCTATCTATCCTTCTACACAGGGTTTCTCTGTGTAGCCCTGGCTGTCCTGGAACTCACTCTGTAGACCAGGCTGGCCTCGAACTCACAGTGATCCGCCTGCCTCTGCCTCCCAAGTGCTGGGATTAAAGGCGTGCACCACCACTGCCCAGCATATGCTCTTTTTTTTCTTTTTATCGAAAACAAAGAACAAAAACCAGCAGCCAGGTTTTGAGTTTTTAGTATATGCAATCACAGAACACCACTTGTAAATTCTGTTTTTTTCCTTCCTTTTTTAAATGAGGCCCTTTATTTCCAAAGGAGGACCTTAACAGAGTTGGTTTTCTGAAAAGACGACTCTCCATCTTGACAGGCAGAAAGGAGTCCTCACGAAAGGCTTGTAGAAGACGCCCGAGACAGGTTGTGGCAGCAGCGGGCGTTTTTTGTTGAAGCCACGGGGCTGATTCTGCAAAGCCGCGTGGAGGAGCAGCCTATGCCTTCTATGGCCAAATCTCGGGCGCACATTTTTTTTTTTTTGTGGGACACCCTGCACAAGCGGCCGGGCTCTCATTAAGATGCAGCCCGTTAGACGATCACTAGGGAGAGCTTGCTAGGGTGTGAGAAGCACTTTGAGTAACATTCCATGAAAGCATTAGACTGTTAGAGATTAGGAGGGCCCTGATTGTCCGCAGTGGGGGGGGGGGAGGACTGAATCGAATGTGCGCACATGTCAGCGTGAAATAGCTGCTGACACAAATTGAACATGTGCAATTTTTTAAAAAGGTGGTATTGAATAACAGGCCAACAGCCATCCCTCTCGGCATTTTAGGCTTCTTTCTTCTCTCCACTTTGGCTCTGTGTTGAGTCGCTCCCATCAGGCAAGGTCCCATAGGATAAGCCATTTGAGTCTGGTTGTATTTTGTCCAACATTTGTTTCCCTGTGGAGATAATAATCATAAAAGACCTTTTGAGCTCTTAAGAGATAAAAAAATGTCCTAATAATTTCTCTCCAGTTCTGGCCACATTTTATGCCTTAAAAAAATACACTATGTGGTTACCGTCTCAATGAAAAAGATAAAACGTCAAGGAGAGGCTCACACACACAAAAAATCTCATAGCACTTGTCATGTGGTCACACGCTTGCCCACATGTGACATCTGCCCACTCTGTGCTGGGCACAGAAACAGGCTGGGACAATCAATCAGGGGAGTCACATAAGTCACATTAGTCACTCGTCTCCAAACCCTCTCTCTGAAGGGTTTTGTCTTCCCCCTTTGTCCATACAACAACACAGGAAAACTTCATGAGCCAGAGGCTTTGAGAGCATTGCCGATCCTATACCTGAAGCTTCGAGAAGTGGAAAATAGTTAATGAGCAAAAAACCCCCAAAACACACAACCTCCCCAAAACAGAACCCTTTTAGTTTCCAGCATTTTTACTTCTTACAAAAAACAACCAGTCTTTAACAAGCCCCAGTGAGCATTGTTGCTACAAATGTCAATTCTATCACTGACTACTCTTGATTAGGTAGCTCACAAGCCAAAGAGAACACAAAACCCACTTCCTTGCTCTTCCATCTTTTGATCTTACTAGAAACTTTAGTCACTTTTGCTTTAAAGGCACGATGGACAGAATGGCGGACAATCAACCTCTACTGTTGCATGGAAATCTGTAGTTCACCCCAGGCCCCTCGCAAAGCTGAGGGAGTGAGCGGGTGGATGGGTTAGGGTGTGAGAGTGGTAAGGATGGCTGACTTCGCTCTGGGGTTTGCTTCTGTCGTGTACCAAATGGGCACAAGGTGTGTTGTTTCTCAGGGGAAACAAACGAGTATTGGAAAGTACCCACTGGCCCGGTCTGCATGAATGAGGTGAGGAAGGAGAGTGTTCACGTCCTGGTGACTGTGGCGGTCCGCTCTTAGCACCACGGCAAATGAGCTGCCTCAGTCTTCCTCAGGAGTGATGCTCTTCAGCATCCAGACTGTCAATCCTGCCTCGGATGTCCCATCAAAGGGTCTGTAGGTGTCAGGGACCTACCACTCCCCATTCATCCAGGTCTTTAAGGAAACCCCAGTGAGATCTCCCAAGTGACCCGCATCGAGGAAGCCTTGTCAGTTTTCCAACAATCTCACTGTTTTGTGCAGAGCTGACATCTATAAATTATCAACATTTATACCTCCCCGGGCTTCATCACTAAATGAACTTCTTGAGGGGAAAATTATGCTTTTATGTTAACATCCAAAATAGTGCCAACAATGATTAATTTATGAGGATAAATTTTCTTTTTTTGTAATGTGAAAAGATGGCATTTATTCGTTTGTGTGTATGCATGCATGCATGGAGGTTAGAACACTTGTAAGAGTTGGTTATCTCCTTCAACCATGTGAGTCCCAGGGAGTGGACTGGTGTCCTCAGGCTTGGTGGCAAGTCCTTTTATCCACTGAACCAGGCCCAAGGATAATCTCTTATAAATTAGAGAAAAATATACATTTTTTTCTTACCAGGAATATTCCCAAAATCAATAAAAGACTGTTGTAGATGTTCATTTTCTCTATTTCTTGTCACCAAGAATACTCCAAGGAATGACAAAAAGCACCTGTAAGGAACATGTTTATAAAGAACACAGGAATACTGAAACAGGTCGTAGTATTACATAACTGTGCTCTAACTTGTACATGATGACATAAATTCCATCAGTTTTGTATATCCCATTTCTTATGGTAAACTGCCTCAAACTTGTCTTAATTTTTACAGCCAGTAAAAGTTATACCCAGAACCAAGACTTGGGCAGTTTCCAATAAATCTCTGCCCCAGGTTTTCACCATCTGGAGGCTAATTCAGGCTCTAAACCCTTTGGGTAGACACTAGGTCTCGTTTTTTCTATTCATGCATGCCCAGACCCATTACTGGCATGCAACATGAGTGAAAAACAAGTTATTCTTTAATTTTCTAAGAAATCTCATTGTCCTTGGCCATAAGAGTAGTCATAGTTTCCAGACCCCAGAAGTTTGGCCGCGCCCAAATGTCTTATGAAATTGAATTTTCAAGATAGATGGCTTCCTATGTTGAAAATACACTAGGCTCAAGTTTGCATAACAATGGTCATGCTGAATAGCAGATCAAGAGGCAGCTAAGCATTAATAAGGTTGTGCTTGGAGCCAATGGAAGCAGCTATTCATTGGCAACACATCACCGGGGTTTGGTTCTCTGCTTGCCAGCAATGTTGGCAGTGATATCCACCGAATCTCTAGAAGGGGCCAAACTGGGTGCTTTATGATAGGAAGGGCAGCTACCAACCTGAAGCTACTTGAACCTAAGAGAAGGATCTACAAGCCTTGGCCTTTTGCTTGGGGACAGGTGGACCTGAGAGAGAACTAAAAGATGATAGACTAACCATAGACCCCAGTGGATTTATCGTGATTTTGGCTGGAACTGCAAATCCCCAATGTTTCAGAGCCCTCAAAGGGATACATAAGTCACAAAGCCAAGGCCACAGAGCCCTGTGTAGAATGTTAAGTTGAAAAATGTTTCTTATAGTATGTTTCAATGTTCTGTACTTCAGGTAGGATGCCAAAAATCCTATATAAGATTAATAGAACTTCATATACCTTACCTCTGAGACTTAAAAAATTTTTTTCAAGACATGGTTTCTCTGTGTAAGAGCCCCTAGCTGCCCTAGAACTAGCTCTGTAGACCAGGCTGGCCTTGAACTCACAGAGATCCACCTGCCTCTGCCTCTTGAGTGCTGGGATTAAAGGCGAGCGCAGCCACCACCCCCTGGCTGCCTCTGAAACTTTAACTCACCCAAAAAGGTATATAAACACAGTGAGAGAGGCAGCACCAAGGAATTCCTGGTAGAATATGATGCCTGTATAAGAAGAGGACAGAGTTAATTTTAGGGTAGCGACATTTATAACAGCAGCACGTTATTTTTTTTAAGTTGTGTAAATACATTTTTCTGTGTGTGGTTTCCCTTGAAATGTGCATTCAGTATTTTGATTTAAAAGAGTCTGTGTGCTATTCTTATACTTGAAGCTACTCAAAAGATTCACATGGACGTGTAGGCTTAGTATAATTATCAATGTTATAAAAACCAACATGTTCTGTGGGCAGAAATCTCATTTTTGTCTATATACATGCATGTATGTGCGCACACACGCATGGTCCTATGTGTGCACACATGCCAGAGGCCAGAGCACCACACGTGTCTTTTCTCATGGGTCTCACATTGCCTTGTTTTTAGAGGCAGGGTCTCTCACTGACCCTGGGCTTATTAATGTGGCTCGGCTGTCTGTAGTTAGCCTCTGGAATCACAGACACAGTATTTTTATTATTATTATTTTTAATGTGGGTTTGATTTGGGGATTGAACTCAGGTCCTCGTGCTTGTGTGGAAAGCCCTTTAACTGAGATGTTTTCCCAGCACTGTAAGCAGCAATGTCCAGGTTTCCACCCCCCCCCCCCTTGAACATGCAAGGGAACAAAACTACAGCCACCATTCTCCACCTATGGTTTTCATCAGGACTGAGGGAGCCTACCACGAGAATCCAGGTGACTCCGGAGGCCACTGGCATGGCAGGTCTCCCCCAGGCTACCTGCTGCGGCCATGCTATCCCTTCGACTGTGTCCTATGTTCTGTAAGTCTGGTCAGGTGCCCTCATGGGCTCTGGAGGAATCTCTGGCAATTGGGTGTTGCTCTAGTTCCATTTTTCCCCAGGAACTTCCTCCTATTTCCTTCCTCTGGTTTCCCCCTGTAGGTCATGGGGGGGAGCAGGGGTTGGGTGGGGGTGGTGTCCTCTCTCTGGTATCCCCCTGTAGGTCATGGGGGAGGGGTGGGGCGGTGGGAGCGTGTATCATCTGCTTTAGTGAACTTCTCCCCTCTCCCAGTTAGTCTCAGCGACTTCTTCATTTGAGGTCCCAAAGGACTTCATAGAGCTTTTATTAAGTAGGAAATCTTTAACTCACAGACCATCTGAAACTAGCCCTGTGCGTGGCAGGTGGGTTTTGTTGGCTGGGCAGAGAACATTTGCTGTCTTTTGGAAGGTAGTACCGTAGGGTGCCAGAGACACCATGGTGAGCAGGTGGTGTCTTACGTTTCTTCGTGTTTCTGTGAGTTTGAATCAAGTGCATGGGCTCAGTATGTTCCTTTTCTTTCTGTGATTGACTTGATTCTCTTAACAATGTCCCCGTGTTTCACCAGCCTTGGAGCAAGTGTCCTTTTAAAGGGTGAATAGTACTCTTTTTGTGTGCAATTGCCACTTTTTTTTTCCTGTCCACTCATCTGTCAGTGGGTACTGGGACTGCTCTCATCTTCTGGATATTATGGCTAATGCTACAAATTTTGTTCATGTTTGGGGAACATGATTGCTGGATTGTAGAATAACTAAAAACAACCTGAATAACCGCATACTGTTTTCCATAATGGCTATATAATTTTATATTTCCATTTACCAATGGTACAGGAGTTTAACATCCTAATCTCTCTCACATCCTTGCTGCTACCTTTTTTTTCTTTCAGTAGTGGCCACCCTAGGGTTGGAGAGATTACTCAGCTGTTAAGAACACTAGCTACTCTTCTACAGGTCCTGTGTTCAATGCCCAGCACCCACATGGCGGCTCACAACCATCGATAACCACAGTCTCCATGGGATCCAGTGCCTTCTTCTGGTATGCAGATGTACATGTAGACAAAATGCCCACATACATAAAATACATACACAAGCAAATCTTTGGCTGGGCATGGAGGTGTAATCCCAGCACTTGGGAGACAGAGGCAGGAAGATCGTGAGTTAGAGGCCAGCCTGGGCTACAGAGCGAGTCCCAGGCCCGTGTGGGCTACACAGCAGTAGCCTGATGAGAGAGGGCAGATGCAGCAATCAGCTTTGAGCTTACTGAAAACATTGAGATCGGAGCCTGCCACTAACAGATTTATAAATGGTTTACTTGAATCCGTTGTCTTTTGGCTTGGATCAGGTTTTTACATTTGTACTGTTTTTTGACGTTATCATCTCTGCAACATGGAAAAGTATTCATTAAAATACGAGAGCTGTAGGAGAGGAAATCTCAAATGTGGATGTCTGTCAGGCCTTCCGTGCAAGTCAGGTAAGTTTCCGTGCAACGATAAACTAGGTCAGGGGCTCCATTCTCTCATTAAGGTGATGTGGGCCAGGAGGGAGGTGTTCAAGGAACTGGGGGGTGTTTGGCCTGCAGGGAAGAATCGAGAGGGTTTTCCCCCCTCCCTGTGATTAGCAGGAGCTGCAAGCAGAACCCTGAGAAGGCTCAGCAAAGGTGAAAGTGTCTTGAATTCATAAGGAAGCTCACTTGGGCTCTAGTGGAAGGAGACACTTTCTAGCCATTCTCCGAGTTAATGAGAGTCATCAAGACGGGGCTTGAGCTGCCTCAGGAAGCAGAGGGCATCGGGGCATAAGTCACACAAAGGGGAGGACTGTGGAGGAAATTAGATACCGGTTGGAGGCTGGGGGACCCGGACTCCCAAAGCTTCCGTGTTCTGCCTCTGAGAGAGCCTCGAACCCGTGGTGGGGCGGCTCCACCTACCCGTGGAAAGCCGGGACTCACCTGCGATGATGGCGCTGGTTGTAAAGAAAACATGGTTGACTGGGACCACTGCGGTCATCGTGTAGAGCTTTGTGGCTTGGTTCAGGAACCTACGGGGAGACAGCGATCACTGAAGTTTCAGCTTAGCTGCGCTGGGGAGGGCGCTAGCAATAACCTCAGAAATGCATGCTCTGCAGCCACAACTACAAAGGGAAAGGAGAGCAGGGAAAAGGCACTTCCAATCAGCGGCCATAGCTTAGATGCATCTGATGTCTGAGATCAGATGTCAGGTTTTATGGTCTGTTTAAACCAACAACAGTAACAATGAAAAGCAATTAATCATATTCTGAGGCCACAGGAGTTTGACTTGGAATCGATTCAAACTGCTGGACCGGTATCACGCCGGGGTTGACTCATTAAGGGTAGGGCCTTTAGAATCTGTTAAGTATCATATCTGAGGGGGGGTCGAGCATATAGCTATCCACTGACGTGCCACGTGCCAAGAAAGCAGACAGAGAAGCAGAGGAATGTTTAATGTTTCAAAGGCGATGGATGCTTGGTACTCCAGCTGCAGCGCACATGTGGGGAGCCGAGCTTCTTCTGCTCCGGCCGCCACCGGGAACTCGAGTTCCCACGCAGGCTGTGCTTCTCTGGCAGGGACAAAGCAGTGCCTCCCGTGGAATCACCTGGGAGGTGTCAAAAAAACAAAAGCACTGATGGCAGGTAGGACAAGTGATTTGCTTGATCTCCAGCAAGGGACAGCAGATGTCAAGAATAACTGAAAAAGAAAAAGAAGAGGCTTGTGGATAAAGCTAGTGTGTGTGTGTGTGTGTGTGTGTGTGTGTGTGTGTGTGTGTCTGTGTGTGTACATGCACATGCGCCTGTGCACACGTGAATGTGTGTCTGTATACATACAGACACTGAATACACTTGTACAAGCAAACCTCCTTGGATAATTTTAATAGGAATCGAGGCGGAGGATGGCAGTTTTACTTGGTGAGAGCTAAATAAGGTTGACAGGATGTGGTCTTCCTTCATCTGTGTCTGCCTTTAAATTCCTGAAGCGTGGTATAAAGCAATGACACTAATCGTTAAATCCCCAAAGGCGCTGTAGCAGCAACAATTGATTCAGAAGACAGAAGTGGTCAAAATAGCAATATTCAAGCATTGATACACACACACCCAGCCTCAGGAAGTCGGTTTCTCCTGTCACTCTCCTGACACGGGCCCAGGACCTACTTAGGACCCACGGGACAGACTGCTGCCACCTGTAGAGCAAGTCCTGCCCCTCCTCAGCACTTTGAGATCTGGTTTCCTTCTGGGCATTGGGGAAGACACTTCTGCATAGTGTTTTGGGGTGAACTCTCTGGCTAACTCAAGAGAGTGAAAAGCGGGGACAGTGATTAAAGCAGATGGAGGTGTGTGTGTGGGGGAGCAGGAATTAAAAAATGTTCCATGTCACCAGTATTAGGACCCAAGAGAAACATGAAACAATCATTCCTAAATCCCCATGGGTATGAGGGAAATTCTGGCCAAAGATGCAAAGTTCTGGGGGAGGAGGGTTTTCCTCCGGGCCAAAACGTCTGGTTTTGTCCATCTCTGGGCAAATTAATGAGCGGGAGCTAAGAGATGGAGGTGAAGGGTTCACACGTTCCCTATATTTAGAATGCAACCCTGGATGTGGACCTGCCCTTTTGATTTATTGCTAACGACAACCTGTGTACGATATGTATTAATTACATGCAGAAGAGCATCGGGGAAGCATCAAAGCACACTCAGCCGTCGGATGGCGCCTCGCTTTTAGAGTGCACCGGGTGCAAGCGAAGGCAGCCCTCAGTGCAAGCCAATCAGCGGATGGGAGAAGAAAGCCAGGCACGCTGGCTATGGAGAAGCTGGAGGTCTTATACCTTTGAGAGGCCATTGCATTTCATTTCGATTATCAGCTAAGCCAAGGCAAAGAGAAGCACGGGAGCCCTGAGAAGTTAGTTACTGAGTTTGCAGACGCTGACTTACTTGACTTGGAAAACACAAGAGGCTATCATGATAACAAGCATGACATAGAAGATGGCGTAAGTTAGCTGCATTTTACCCGTCACAGAAAGAGTGATCATGCCTGAGACGGCTTTCACTGAAATCACAGTCAATGAGGCTGGAAGAAAAAAAAAAAAAAAGAAAACACAGATTAAAAAACACGTATTTCAGACAGACACGTAAACTAGGTTTGCTTGCTAAACTAGGTTTGCTTGCTGGAGAGGCGAGCGTGCCGATTTTGCTCTTAGGATGACGTTTGGGAGGGCGTGTGGCGGAGGTGGGCGCACGCGCGCAGGACCCTGCGGCTCACACTGCTGCGCTGGGTCTGCCGTGGGATGGGGGTCTGCTGCTTCCGTGTCCAGGTGCTCACTTTCCAGCCGGGACTGTTGGAAGAATGCCACGGAGCTGACAGGAAGCACTAGCGGATGGGACAGGCGAACGCAGTGAAGGGAAGCAGCGGGTCAGAGTGCCCATTCAGCCTTCAAGGGATAAATGTCAAACTACGGCGAAAAGCTGCTCACTGAGTCAACCTGCGCTTACTGAGGGTCCTGCTGAGATTGTGTTAGTGGATGCTCTGTACTTTCTGACAATGAAGAGGACCAGAACTAGAACCGAGTATTCATTTCTCAGAGAGAACTGTAAATATGACATTTATGTATAAGCAGCAGCAGCTGATTCTCTGTGCTGAGGAGGGCCTCCCGTGTGGGAAGAGGCTGGCGGATCTCTATGAGTTCGAGGCCAGCCTGGTCTACAGAGTGAGTTCCAGGACAGCCAAGGCTACAAAGAGAAACCCTGTCTTGAACTCCACCCCCCAATCAACTGTCATCTTTTTCATAATTTACTTTTATTTTACGTGCATTGGTGTGTCGCCACGGGTGTCAGGGGGGTCACTGGAACTGGAGTTACAGAGAGTTGTGAGCTGTCGTGTGGGTGCTGGGAATCGAACGTGGGTCCTCTCTCTCCAGCCCTCAAGTCATTTCTTAACATTTGGGCACAGCGTTATTTTACCTTTTCCAAGGAAGAATGTATCACAATGTGCGACTCACACAGTTGATACCACTTAGGAACTTATTTTCCACCACCACTAAGCATTTTCTATGCCATGAAGTATTCTAAAGGCTTTTATTGGCTGTCAAGAATGCCTTTGTATGAGGTGTATAATTTATTTTGACAATTTCCTATTTTTGGATATTTAGATTGAATTCTTTTTTCCCCCCTTTCTTACATTAAAATGAGGCTGCGGTGAATTTCCCTGAACATAAACCTGTCCATCATTCTGCCTATTTCCGTGGAAAATCACCTGAAGGGGAATCAGTGTGTTGACAGTCGTGTGTGAAGGCTTTGAGACGGCCTCACAGACAGCCTTCTGGAGAAGGGAGTCATGCTGTCATAGTGTCAGTCTTCACGACACACTTTTTTTTTATTGTTTTCTTTCTATCTTGCTCTATCTTCTTAATCACCAACCATAAACACAAATTCCTTTCATCGCTAAGGCACATTCTCCTGGCATCCCGCCCCTTCCTGATTTGATTTCTGGCTTTCTTTAGCACTTAGTTCTTTCTCCCATTCCAGGGATTCCTGGGTGACAAGATAGGAGATTAACATCTCCTGATCAAAGCCATCGATATTTTCAGTTGTTAATTTTGCTTTGACAACCGGAGTGTGCTAGAAATAGGGTGAGGTTTCTGGATCCCCAGGGTTCTGAGCCTTGGGAGGACTGTGCATCAAGGCCTAAGATTTTTTTTTTAAAGAAAGGTCACAGATAGTCATTCGCAATACTCACCACACTGTGCAACAGAACTCAAAACCTAAACCATGCCCAAATAACAAAAAACTCACTAGACGCATCCTGAGATTTCACTGACATTCAAAAATTGCTAAGAAAATACAATTTAAATAATCTCAGCACACACACACACACACACACACACACACACAAATGGTCAATGTTTGAGGTGATGGATATGTTAACTATTGGTGTGATTTGTAACAACGTTGTTCATAACTCATAATACCTCTTTACCCCATAAAGCTTCCATATATATATATATATATATATATATATATATATATATATGATGATCATCTAAATGAAATCACTAAATAATGGGGGCAACAGAACCCCAATTGTTCATTTCTTGTCATCAAATGAAGCTTCCTGTCTTGAGATTGGGTTACGCCTAATTGAGTCGTTGGCCAGAGGGGTCCAGTAGGACTCCTCAAACAATCCCGGTTGTTACCAAGACTTTAGGTTGCTGTCAACAAGTGACAGCTCCTCATTGCTGAAGACAACACCTACACAGCTCATTGAACATGGAGAAACTGGCTGGCACCTGCCTTAGAGCCTTCACCCCTATGTTCTAGCATCTTTGGCACAGGAAGGAACTCAGCATGTGACCAAAAGAAATGCAAACACCAAGCCAGCCACAAGCGCTCTGATCTACCATAGTGTCCTGCCGGCAAGATATGCTATGGTGACGGTGACACACCAAAATTTGATTTGACTTAAGGCCTACTCCACGAGATGGAATCTATACCCAACACTGCTTGGGCGACTGAGAAACTGAGAATAGATAACCTAGGGACACAGGGTAAAACCAAATGCTACTGGTCTAAAATAAGAGTAACAATAAAAATGGTGCCTAATGGCATCCTGTTCTGCTCGTAAATTGGTGCCTTGCTCAGACCATCCCCAGAGAAGCTTCCTCCAGCAACAGTTGGGTCAAATACAGAGACTCACAGCCAGACATCTGCAGAGAATGAGAGAGACTCCATGGAACACTCAGCCCTAAATGGATGTCTCCATCAAATCCCTCCCCTTGGGTCTCAGAGAACCCTGAATAAGAGGAGCCAGAAAGAGTCTGAGAGTCAGAGAGGATGAGGGCACCAAGAAAACAAGACGCTCTGAATCAACACGATCAGAACACATTTGAGCTCGCAGGGTCTGTATCAGGCCCTCTGCATACAAGCCTTCCAGTTTAGTGTTTCTATGGGATTCCTGAGTGAGCGAATCCCCCCACCCCTTGGATCCTTTTCCTTCTGTTTGTTTTGCACAATTCTGACATGTTAGTTTTTCTATTTTCTTACTATGTTTTACTTTATTACATCTTATTTTATTATTATCTCTTAGAAGCCTGTTTATTTTCTAATGAGAGACAGAGAGGGAGGGGATCCAGATGGGAAGGGAGGTAGGGAGGAACTAGGAGGAGTGGAGGGAGGGGAAACTGTAATCAGGATGTGTCGTGTGAGGGGGGGGGTAAACACCTATTTTCAATAAAAGGAAAAAATTCAAAAAATGATATCACCAGATACAGATAAGACAGCTACTCAATGGAAGCCCCCTTTGTTCCCCTTCCCCCCTTCTCTCCTCCCCCCCTCTCTCCTCTTCTTTCCTCCCTGTTTTCTTTTTTTTTGAGACATGTCTCACGTAGCCCACGCCTGACCTCAAGCTCAAGAACGCAGCTGAGTCTGACCTTGAGCTCCTGTTCTGCTTGCATATCCGAAGCGGCAGGGCTAGAGACATCTTCATCTGTCACCCAACCAATACTAGATCAGTCATGAAGACGGAAACTACCCACGAGGTTCCTCTCCCTCTCACATCTAGGGAGGCTGACCAGGGAGGGAGCTGGTCCTGACGGAGAGGCCCTTGCCCTAGTGCTAACCACGGCAGGTGTAGAGACCGAGAAGGAGGAGGCTTTGGAAGGACTCTTTCTAGAAGATAGCAGGCATGTATGTGGCTATTTCAGTGACCTGCACAGAGCTGTGCCCATGCACACGGACTGAATCCAGTTCAGAACCATTTTGAAAATGAATCTGAGAGTTACTCTGAAGTGCAATTTGAAAAATCTCTCCTTTTCCCTTTTTTACAAAAAAGAAAACTGGTTTCAATTACATTCATGCTCATAACTTGATCTTAATCCTGTTATTTTGACTTTTCTTTTATTTCAAATATTTTTTCTATATTGCATGTTTTTCTCTTTTTCTTGTTTGCTTTTGAGACAAATACAAGGATCCCCCCTCCGTTTTCTTGATCGCCAAAACACCTGCTGTGGTGTTTGTGTGGGGTGTGTTTGTTTCTGAAGGTAAGTGTCATAAACACAAATCCTCCGACGCAGAGGAGGGGACTAACTGACTAAAGCCCAGCACCTCATTAATGGGTGAGCTGCACCTACCCCAGTGACGTCAGGACAGCCTTCGGTCCATCTTATGGCAAAGAAAGGTTAAAGGAAGACTTCTAAATAAAGTATTTAGAGAAAATTACCCAAAGCGGGCCGTGAGCTATCTTAGTGTTGGCATACAAGTCTCTGAGAAAAAAGCACACAAAATACAGTTGGGTATCTAGGTATTAGGTTGCAAACTTTCCCAGGAGCCAATGGGACGCAAAGTAAACACAGAACGAAATAAATATAGTATTTAAGAAAATCATGATGTTCATGCTTACGTTAACCATATTTAAGTAAAATAAATAAACAGGCGAGATCTTGTTAAGCAGGTTCTGACATAAACGGAGTTCGGTTCCTTCTTCCTTTGAATATTTTCAATCATTCTCTTAAACAACCCTCGTATTCTCAGGGAGAGAAAAAATTACCAACAGGTGAAAAAATTGAGTATATTTTAAGAGGATTAAATATGTGTAAACTGAGAAATGATATGCAAAGTGTAATTTGTACAGTTGGGACTTTGGTTTTGAGGGTCGGAGGTCAAAAACAGAAACAGGCTATCATTTTGATACTCTAAAACATGTTGAAGCTCCCCCACAGATATTCAATTTTGTAAAATATCCTAGTATATGCATTCTGCTGCTGTTGGTATGATGTTCCTTACATGTTTATCAATTAAGAGATCAAATTCTTTCATACAGATTTTATTTCTACTAGATCTATATTTTTTCAGTTTGGTAAAATTTCTCATTTCAATTAGAAGTTATATATTTTTTTCTCATTTTTCCCCCAAGTTTTTCTTTATATATTTGAAGCCATGCTAGTAGGGGATTTATACTTTTTTTTTTGCCCTTCCAAATTCTTATATTAAGTATGTTGCTTACAAACAATTAGATTTTTGAATGTTTTCTTGCCTTTTACTTAAAACATTTAATACATTTGAAAAGAAAGAAAGAAAACATAAACAGTGAAACAGGGATAGCGTATCTGGCTGGGTACTTCCCTTCAGTTTCCTGACTTAGCACAGGGGGGAGACCGGCCCTTACCAAGGAGTGCCACCAGGGCGAGCAGGATCACAATGTTCTTCATTCCTTTTCTTTTATGGAAATACAGAAGGATGCAGAAAACCAGGATTTCTAAGATCTAAAAATGAAACAGATTGAAAAAAAAGAGAAAAATAAGAAGTTACTCTATATAGCCCACAAGATGCCCCAAACATCTGCTTGGATTTACCACGCTTCTCACGAGGGCTGCGGTGACTGAGGCTCCCAGGGCTGGCTGACTGCCGGGCAGTGCCAAGGCCCTCGGTCGCCCAAAAGAGCCTGAAAGCCACCTACCTACCAGAGACACCAAGCCCAGCTCTCCAGCCTCAGGTCCCCAGCCTTTCTAGTCTCATTTACCCGACTGTTTGTCGTCCCTGCGTGCTCTGGGCAGACATGCTGTGTTAAATTGGGCTTTCCATCCCTGGAATGTTAAAAACCAAATGTCCCCCTGGGTAACAGTGTTTAGCCTCTGCCACAGACCTCATAGAGGATCCAGCCTGTGCCAGCCATGAATGGCCTTTGTTCTCTTATCCTTCCTCGTCCTCCCCTGCCCCCTCCACTCACTCTGCTGCAGTGGTTCTCAAGCCCTTGGGGGTTGAACCACGCTCTCCTAGGGGGAGGGCTGGGGTCACTGCACCGGGAAGGCTGTGAGCCACTGCTCTGGTTCTTGGTGATTTTTTTTTCAGAAGTCCCTTCGCCAATCTTCACACAATGGCTCTTCCTAGTTACTCAGCTCCCGGCCCGAAAGGTCACCTCCTCTGAGGTTTCCCCAACGACTACCCTGTCATCCCTCCGCACCCGGGCTCTGGGTCTCCCCGGCCTGCATATCATCATCCGGCGCATTTCTCTCTCTGTTTCTTCTCCGTGTTCTCAACTAGAGACAGACCGAGCCAGCTCCGTGAAAACAGGAACCTGATCTGTTCTCTTTGTCACTCTCCCTGTGTCCAGCGTACAGTTGGTCACTGAGTGTGAGCATTCATGGAATTCACGAGTCTATTTCAAACAGCTGGGCCTGCCAAGCAGACCTAATATCCAATAAACTGAAAACCTAAAATTTTTCTGGGTTTGAGAAACGCCTAGTACCATCTTGAACTCTCAGTGTTTAGGGGTTTTTACACTTAAAAATCTGCCACCCTTAAGAAATCCGAAACCCAGCTGTGGTTATTTTTGGTACAGAGGTGGTAACCCCTGCGGTGAGACCGTAAATATGCAGATTTGCTTTCTCAACAGAAGACAAATAATTGTTTTTGTTCGCTTGCTTTTTTTTTTTTTTAACAATCATTGAGTTTAGGACGTCATTATTTCCAGGGTTGAGTTTTACTTATAGAGCCTTCTCTAAGTAATGTAAATTTCTGTTTGGGCTCTAGATCCTGCCATTGGCTAGATCTCCCTCAGTTAGGACGTTTTCCATGTAATATGGAAGATTAAATTATCCTTTCAACTCTTCCCTGGCAAACGAAGCCAATTATTATCACTTTTCTGCAAGGCCTTTAGCTTATGCCCTACAAAAGCTGTCTGAGTATTATTGCATGTCTTCCCTCCAAGTACTCCTATGGCTCCTCCCCAAGTGCTTCCTATGCCTTCCCTTCAAGTGCTCCCTATGGCTCCTCCCCAAGGGCTCCCTATGTCTTCTCCCCAACTGCTCCCTATGCCTTCTCCCCAAATGCTCCCTATGCCTTCCCTCCAAGTGCTCCCTATGCCTTCCCTCCAAGTGCTCCCTATGCTTTCTCTCCAAGTGCTCCCTATGCCTTCTCCCCAAATGCTCCCTATGCCTTCTCCCCAAGTGCTCCCTATGCTTTCCCTCCAAGTGCTCCCTTGGGCGTTTTAGTCTCCTTCTACCTATATCAGGAAGGCCTTCTTGGCCCAATGTCCCTCAGTGAAGGCATCCAGTCCTCACCTGATGTACCTGTAGCACTGGATTCATTACCAGGGGACAGAGGCCCTCCCTGACAGAGCAGAGCATGAAACATCTGCTTCACGCTCACACTGAATTTTGGCGAGGCAGGATATAGATAGTTGTAGCCAGTTCTAAAAAAAAATCATGTAGATTTCTTTTCCCCTCCTCAAATTCCATCCCTGTGGCTTTAGATAAATAAAACATGAGTTCTCTTTATCTGCAGGATGGCTACCAGTGGCACTGGGTTCCGCCTTGTGCCGAGAAGTCACACAGCTCCCAGGGATAAAATATTCAAGCAGTGTGAACAATGTCCAGTCTTTTCTACACTTCTCTCTGATGCTCAAACAGCTGTGGCTTTATGTGTTCCCGCACCCCATGGAGACGCCGCATTGCCGACTGGCCTCTGTGAGCCCCGTGAGCCAGGCTGGCAGGGCTCTGCCGATGTCAACGCACCGACCCTTCCAACCACCTTAGGAGGCAGCTACTATGATTACTCTCATTTTACGAGTGAGGAAACCGAGCCTTGTTGAGTATGTGAGGCATGTTAAAGAATACTGCCCCCAGAAAGCAGAATGCGGCCACCCCACCCAAAGAGGTCCGTGTTCTAAGTCCCCAATGCATTTGTTTACACATTGTACTGGGGCTCTGCAGATGTGGTTAGGGTTGTGGACCTGAAATGGGAGATGGTCCTGGACGATTCAGGCATATGAGTCGCCGAGAGCAGAAGCCACCGTAGTCAGAGGGACCAGCAATTCAGGTGAGACCACGCCAAGCACTGCTGAGAACCTGTAGGACCTGGCGAGTGACAGATTCATCCCTGGAGGCTCTGAAAAGAACGCAGTCCACCCGTTCAGGGTCCAGTATGGTAATTCATTTCCGTTTTTTTTTATTTCTATTTTTTTATTTTTGGAGGCAGGGTTTCTTTGTGTTGCTTTGGAGGCTCTCCTGTAGACCAGGCTGGCTTCGAACTCACAGAGATCCGCCTGACTCTGCCTCCCAAATGCTGGGATTAAAGACATGCACCACCACTGCCCGGCAATTCATTTCCGTTGTTTAAAGCTGCTGAGTTTGTGAGGATTTGTTACTGGATTCATAGAAAATGGATTCAAGTTTTCGTTCCTGAAGTCTTTTCCCAAGGAATTGTCCTTAAGTAAATTTTCTGAGTTGGTGTGGTGGTTTGAAGAGGAATGGCTGTCATAGACTGGTGTGTCTGAATTCTTGGTCCAGAGGGAGTGGCACCATTAGGAGGCGTGGCCTTGTTGGAGGAAGCCTGTCCCTGTGGGGGCCGGCTCTGAGGTCTATGCCTCATGCAGCACTCGTCCTGCTGTCTGTGGGTTAAGATGCAGAACCCTCAGCTCCTTCTCCAGCACCATGTCTGCCTGCATGCTGCCGTGTTGCTTGCCATGACAACAATGGACTAAACCTCTGAGACTGTAAGCCAGGCCTTTATAAGAGTTGAGTTTCTTCTCTCTCTCTCTCTCTCTCTCTCTCTCTCTCTCTCTCTCTCTCTCTCTCTCTCTCTCTCTCTCTCTCTCTCTCTGTGTATGTGCACTTGGGTGTAGGTGCCCATGTAGGTCAGAAGAGGGCGCTGGATCTCTAGGAGCTGGAAGTACAGGTGGTTGTTTAATCAGCTGATGAGGGTGCTGGGAACTGCAGTCCTTTGCAAGAGCAGTACATGCTCAAAACCACTGAGCCATCCTTCCAGCCCCACCCTTGAAAGCTGAGTCATTCAAATGACTTTTTTTTTTTTTGTCTCACAGGAATAGGGTCTTTCAAGGTTCTCTGTAGACACCTTGATCCCTGGTAGTCCGATGAGCTGATCCTGCAAGGGCAGTTCAGTGAAGTGAAAGACAGCCTTGGTTTTGAGTTCTGACTCTCTGGATTCGTGTTTATTGACTTTGGCCACGTGACTGGATCTCTCCCTGTGCCTCGGTTTCCTCTTGTGGAGGTGAAGGAGATGGAGGTGCACACTCGTAGGATTGCTGCATAGGTAGGTGTGCGTCCCTGCTGCGGGCACTCGGTGTTGTCTGCATCTAGACAATAAGGCAAAGGGACCTCACGCCAGACACATTTAATAAAAACACAGTTTTCTTCCGCCGGGCTCACAGCACCAGATGGCGGGTGCTGAATTGGCTTTGTCAGTACTGCAGACTTAATAATCAGTGTCGGGGCGTAGAATTACTTCAAATGATAGGTTTGGTCCCTGCCACTGCTGAGGAAGAAAGCGAGTGCTGTGTAGATTATCGTGTGAAGGGTCTTATGTTCGGAACAGAGGTTTCCATTTGAACAGTTTATTGGAAAGTCTGGGTGGGCAAAGGGGCCACGGCCAAAGAACGTGATGCAGTTGGGGCTCAGGGCCGTACTTGCTGTGTGGGCTGCAAATAACTCACTCACAGGTGTGTTGTTCAAGGAATGGCTCTATAGCTCCTTGGTCAAGCGGGACATACGGGGCTAAGGAGACTGAAATTCATCTCCTTCCTTACGGGCACGACCTTCAGCCCACTGGCACAGGTGATAGGCTTTCTTCAGAGGGATTGCGTTATGTAGTGTCTTTCCAAATCACTCTGACCATGAGACCCACTGAGCCTTGACTTTTGGCAGGTTTTGGTGAAGAGAACTATGTCTCTGTGGCCTGGAAAAGCTGGGCCAGTGTGAGAGCAGACTGACGCTCTCCCCTGCCAGCGGATACCAGGCTCCTTAAATCCCTTTGCTGCACGAGGACATCAAGAAGCTCCCCGGCCCGGTTGTGGGGAGGCTTCCACCTAACAGGGAATTGGAGATAACACAGGCACCATGGTCCATGTCAACACATACGGGAAGGCTGAGAGGTGAGCTGGTCTGTGATGTAACTTGACAGTTCCTTTGTGGAAAGCGTAGAACTGATTAAGACTTTTGGATATTTGTTTTCATTCATTTGATATGTTGGTCTGATCAGCCCTGATAAGCCATCCAGATGCTGCAGTTATACAGCGTCTGGATTGCTTATCAGGGCTGATCAGTAATAGAGAAACAATGAGCGGCTTGTGAAAAACTGGTCTGTTGGGTGTGGTGTCGAGACAGGGTCTTTCTGTGTAGCCCAGCATGGCCCTGAATACGTGGCCCCTCTGCCTGCCTCCCTGAGTGCTGTGACTACAGACATGTGTCACCTGCCACCACACCCAGCTCACAGAATGGTCTTAATGGGATTATGACCTCTGTAAAAACTAAACAACAAAAAAACACAACCAGAAAAAAATAAAACACCAAATCTACCACATCTGACAACTGAACTTCGATTATGTACATGTCTGGCAGATTTAGCCCAACATTCAGCCCAAGTGTCTTAGCATGGAACCAATCACTTATGGAGTTCTTAGTGATGCGGTTACAAAATGGCTTAGGTTCCAAACTGATATAAAATTGATACACTTCCCTAATTGCAGCAGTGCTGTGCAATTGTAACATACTAGAGAGTTAGTCTATGCTATCTTATAAATATCTAAAAGCAGCCACACTCTTCTGTGTGGAATTATTTTTGAAATAGCTTTTATTATTACGATATGGTTTTTAGAAGTAGAAGTCTCTCCTAGGACGATAAACTACTATCCTCTTTATTATCTAGGTTACAATATACACCCTACACTATACTACATTACATTACACTATACTATACAATACTATACTATACACCACACTATACAATACTACACTACACTACATTACACTACAATATGTTGAATGGGTGGGTAAATAAATGAATTTAAGAGTTAGCTTTTGGTTGTGATTGTGTGAGAATGAAGAGTTAAACTTGGGAGAGTTATGGGGAAGACTGGGGGTTATGGTCAAAATACATTGCATACATGTACTCAATTCCCAAAGACTAAGAGTATTATGTAAGCTGGGTGGTGGTGGTGGTGGTGGTAGTGGTGCACGCCTTTAATCCCAGCACTCGGGAGGCAGAGGAAGGTGGATCTCTGTGAGTTTGAGGCCAGCCTCGTCTACAAGAGCGAGTTCCAGGGCAGGCTCCAAAGCTACACAGGAAAACCCTGTCTCGAAAAACAACAACAAAATATTATGTAAAGGAGTGAGCTTTAGAAAAATATCAAAGTGTAATTAAATTCAGAGTATTTTTGTGCCTCTGTAAGGTTTAATAAAAAGTTTGCGGACTGGGGATCCATCTTAGTAGTAGAATTCTTATCTAGGATGTGCTAACTAAGCCTGGTTTCAATCCTCAGTACCATGAAGGAAAAAAAAAAAGAAAAACAAAGGTTTTTAAAAGGCAGTTTTGTCCTTTTCAGATGTATCCTCTGGTGCTTAAAAAACAATACAAGATACATCATCATTAAACCATGCAGTCTATTCCAGGAAAGAAGGCTTGGTGCATCTTTAATCTCCAGAGGATCCAACTCAGGCTATTAATTTTCTGGTCATAGGCTGTGTCACTTTTTTTTTTTTACTGGATGAAGCATTTGTTTTGCCCGTAGGCAAAAAGTTGTAACGTGTTGGTCAGATTTCAAGCCTGCGCTACCATGAAATATTTAATAAAGTATAAAGAACAGAAGTAAATCAGAGATTAAAGGCCCTTCCAGTGCTTAGAGTTGATTGATGAAAGCTGTGGTGGTTAAAAGACTACGGTGACGGACAAGTAAGAAAATAGGAAAGAGGGTGGGATGAAGGCAGCATCCGAAGGACCCCAGGAAGGCTAACTTGGGAGCTGGGAAGGGCTGAATAAGAGCTGGGAGGTGGCAGCCAGGCTTAACAACATCACAGACAGGTGTTTCTTTAGGCTGGCCATGGTTGAGTGATGGACCGGTTGACCGGCCGATTAACCAACAATTCTCCGGTGGCAGCGCATTGCTGGGACAGAGGACAGGTAAGTAGGCAATTATGTCATAATTGTAAAAAATAAAGCCTAACAAACAGAGAAACCAGCGTTTTTGCAACATTTCCGCAGAAGAGGCTGGGTCAGAGTTGTATCCATGCAGATGACTTTGCGGGGAGCTGCAAGGTGACCGAGTTATAGGTTAGAGGAAGTAGGGTACTTTCCCGTCAGAGGAACCATCGGCAAAAGGGCTCCGAGGTATGCTGCTGGCAGGAGGATGCTTGTAGCTGTGGTCCTGATGATAGTCATCAGTAAGGGGGGCATGCTTTTTTTCGAGACAGGGTTTCTCTGTATTGTTTTGGAGGCTGTCCTGGAACTCGCTCTGTAGACCAGGCTGGCCTCGGACTCACGGAGATCCACCTGCCTCTGCCTCGGCTGGGATTAAAGGTGTGCGCCACCAACGCCCAGCAGGGGGCGGGGCATGCTCGTTAAGACGCTGCTGGGTGGCCCCAGAAACAGATGAAGAAAGTTTGGACAAACGCGATGCCAGTGGGAATACAAGAGAGGGGTCAAGCTCAAGAGACTCCCAGTCGCGTAGGGTTGGAGAGTGGGTATCGAGATGTGAGAGAAGTCACGTGCAGCTCAGGTCTCCAACACGGCAGACGGACACAGAAAAGACGAGAGATGAGAGAGCCTGCGGGCAAATCACTGAGTTCAGACTCTGATGTTTGCATCTGAGGAACCCAGGAAGGGGTGAGTTACGAACGGGCGGTGACTGGATGCAGAATGCAGAGTCGGGAGAGGCCTGGGAAGACGTGGGTTCTGCGTGAACAACCGCATCCGTGCCGGCTTAGCTTTTTAAAACCACCTTGACACAGGCTAGAGGTGCCTGGCAGGAAAACTCGACTGAAGAATCGCCTCCGTCAGGTTGGCCCATGGGGAGGACTCAGCCTTGGGTGGACAGTTCCACCCCCGGGCAGGTGTGATCCTGGGTTGTGTGAGAAGATAAGCTGAGAGAGCAATCGCAAGTCAGGCGGTGAGCATCGCTCTTCTGTTCCTCCGCGCTTCCTTCTTCATTTCCTGGCTCTGGGGTCTTGCTTTTAGCTTCCCTCGATCAATGCACTGTAAATTGCAAGTCAGATGCAACCATTTCCTCTCCCACTTTGCTTCCGGTCATGGTGTCTGCCGTAGTGATAGAAAAAACAAGCAAACTAGAGCAGGGTCGTTTTGGGAGGCCTTGGTAGCGTATGTTGTGTAAGCAGGCATACATGGTTGGCAGGTGCAGAGCAGCCCACAACGAGCCCAGGATGAAGCCGTCAGAGAAATCTTGTCACGTATACTGCTGTGACAGGCGCCCGATTTATACTTGGGGGCAAAGTTCACCTGTAAAACCTGTAAACCTCAACAGCATGCTTTTGATACCAAGTTGGCAGACTGGGACAGTCCTTTTCTACATCAGAGAGCTAGAGCAGATGCCTTTTCGAGGTCACTTCTACTCCTAAAAATGTATGAGTCTGTAAGCTTCAATTCTTTTTTATCAAATGTACAAGTATTTTTGCCGAACTAGTTCTTAGGTAAATGCTCACTTAGACAATTCTAGAATCTTCTTTTTTTTTCAGTCTCGGCTGCATTCTGTAGCAAGTCATAAGCCTACTGTTTCTTTATACTCATCAGATGCAGTCATTGAATCAATAAAACATCTCAGTTAATGTCTTCAACTGCCCACTTACCAGCTCCTTCCTTCCTCCCTTCCTTCCTCCCTCCCTCCCTTCCTTCCTTCCCTCTCCCCTCCTCCCTCCCCCTCTTCCTCCCTTTCTTCCTTCCTTCCCTCCTTCCCTCCCTCCCTCCCAACCCTGCATCCCTTGGGACTGCACCATTGCTATTGCTTTGATCTCAATGAGGACATTTTGGAAAATGCTTCAATAGTTCTCTAATATCTCAGATCCTGAGGTATTGGTAGCACCCGTTTACATTTTAGCAAGTCACTGGGCTGAGAAGAAAGGGTTGCATGGGTTTTCCGACACTGCAGCCACCAGCGGTCTAGAGAATGTACACCAGAAACAGGAAAATATTGAGAACCCTTACCACATAGACCAGGAACTGCCAGCCAACAAAGTAATACTGTACTGTTCTTGCTGAGATAGCCTGGGACATATTTGGAGCAAAATTCACCAATAAATATGTTCCTGCAAACGCCACGGTCATACCTTTGAATACAAAAGAAAAGACAAACCTAATTGAAAACCAGATTAGAGTCTTTCTTCTTCCCTCTTTCCCGTTGGGGCAGGGTCTTGCTCTGTAGTCTGAGCTGGTTTGGAACTCATTCAGTAATACAGGCTGGCCTTGAACTCACAACTCCTGTGCCAGTCTCTCAAATACTGGGACTACAGGGCTGCATTATCGGCTACCTTAAAGCTTTTCTTGACACACCATTACCCATAAGGGAGTATTATCCGTCGAAATTCAGGCAGTCCCTGATATCCTACCCCCAACTGGTGCCATTAAAATACAAATCACCAAACTGTCCCTGAAGAGCACCAAGTCTTTAAAGGAGAATAAAATCCAGAAAGCAGGACATAACACCTAACTCTTTTGCCCCAGGTGAATCCCATCCCCCTCAGGGAGTTTCCCCAAACACAGAGAAGACCAGAGTGTGCACGGATGGAGAGACAAGGACACACTCATCTGACTGTTTCTACACCAGTGAAGTACAAGTAGATCTATGTTGACCTAGATCATCCAGTCCATCTCATGATGTGGACCAGCTCTTGCTCACTCATTCCTGGAGCCTGTGAGTCTGGGTGATGGAGACTTTGAAACCAGGCAATGGGCATGTTCGTCATTGATGGTAGCCCTTCCAAAAGTAACTGTGGTGGTGGAGAGGGACCCCACTCTAGAATTCTCATGATATACTAGGTTTGCCTGGATTCCCAGGGTTAGCATAGCAAAGACAGACCATTGCTATCTGCTCATCGTTTTAGCATTACTTAGAACCATGGAGAGAAAAGATGGTGTTCATGGGGGGGGGCAGCCACAGGAGGGATGTAAGGGGGGCAGCCCCCTATGAAAAGTACTAAAGCCTGCCTATTGATATACAATTAGCAGCCTGAGCAAACTTTATCTAAGTAACCGTTTTCAGATACTACACTTGGAAACACACCTTCTTTCACCACTGAGCATATCTCTGTCGTGAGTATGACTTACAAACAGCCTTGAACCCAACTGGAAAAGTGGTCTATCCATGATGGTATGGGGGGCTGATTTCCTACCCCTCTTAACCACATGGTTTAGGTCTTGAACTCAGTTCCTGAGAACGGTGTTCAATGTTGCATAAGTTTGACAACAACCTATTCAGGGCCTCGTAAGGCTACAATTCTCCCCTCATTTATCCTATAATATACTGTGAAGACAAGACTATATACATAGCTTTTAGAGCTGATTCTGACGAGAACTTTCAAAAATTAAAAACAGTATATACTATTAAACACTTCAGTAAAAGGAAAATAATAAAAACACATATATAAACTTGGGGAAAAATATTGGCCAGTCATGTTTTCTTTAGAAAACAAAGGGTTATTTCAAATTAGGTTCCTAGGAGAAAGGGGTTTTTTAAAAAATGAGCTTTCTGAACCTGATTTGGTAAAGTATCACAAATCTACTGGGCACACGTTAAAAATGTCTCAGGGCTTCCAAGCGTTCCTTTTGTGGAGTCAAATTCATGCTGACTTTTAAGTTCCTTTGCCAAAGTTTCTCTCCTCACCTTATATGACCCAGCATCCACTAAGCTTCCTGTGTTGTGATGTAATCTGGAGTTGGTGACACGCGCGCGAGTGGAACAAACTTCCAGAGGGTTATGAAGGATCGATCAACTAAAAGTCAAGTGTCTCTCGCTCGCTGATGGCACGCCAGGCGCCCCGCCCAGAGTCAGGCACCAAGGCTCCTTCTTAGGCTTCCTCTTGAGAGGTGTGTTGTCTTCATATAAGCAAGAGCATACTGCAGACACCGCTTTGGACTGACTTCCCTCTCACAGAACACCGTGGAGAGGACGCTAAGACAAGCTCTTTCTTTTAAATCTGCTAAGTACTCCGTCCTCTGAAGGTGGTTTTTACTTATGTGACTTCATTTTGGACGCTGTTTCCCATCTGCTCCTACATTTCTCTATCAAGGCATTTTCCTCTCTCCTTGCTGCTTTTCAAAACGAAATGCAGTTAGGATGGCTGAGGATTTTTCAACTTCATTTGAGACTCAAATCATTGTGAGCCAAGAGGATAGCCCTGTAGCTGTTTATTCGTTCTTTGTCCTTAACGATCTTAACTTTGGGTACCTCGGGATAGTTTTGTCTTCTAATAGGTGTATGCTTGCATGTTTTATGCCATCCGTTTTTTATTACTGTTGTTGTTTGCTTTTGAGGCAGTCTTGCTAGGGAGGCAGACTATAGGCCTGCCTGACCCTTCTGCCTTTGCCTCTTCAATGCTGGGATGACGATCTGTGGTCTCACGACTAACTATTCGTATACTATTTAGGGTGATTTTCTATCTCCCCTGGGGGGGGCTTATTCACATTTTCACAAGGGTTTAAAATCGTTGATAAGTGTTTTCAACACCCCCTTTCCGTCAGTTCCCGCTACATTTTATTTCACGGCGTGGCACCATCTCTTCTTTTGAAAGGTGTAGATTTCTGACTGAGGAAGCTGTTCACCTTCTGTGGCCTTGTTAGGAGGAGTCACAAAATGGAGCCCAAGGAAGCAGGCTGCATGGGTGACCTCCCAGATGCATCCCCCGGTCAAGGCTGAGACCCTGCAAGTCCCCTCCTCTTCCCCTCTCTCTGCCCAGAAGTCCTGCCTACACCTCCTGCCTAGCTATTGGCCATTCGGCCCTTTATTAAACCAGTTACAGCAATGTATCCTCACGCAGTGCACAAATATCTCACAGCAGCCAGTCAAGCGATGAAACTTGTTGTGGGAACTTATTTAGCCAATAGTCTTTGAGGTACCCGCCCTTTCTGGGTGGGGTCTTAGGTACTACAGGTGGACTGGGAGCAAGCTCTCTCTTCTCTCTCTCTCTCTCTCTCTCTCTCTCTCTCTCTCTCTCTCTCTCTCTCTCTCTCTCTCGGAAGTCAGGTATTTATTGGGAGTCGCTCACAAATGACAAATGCGGTCAATCTCCACATGTGAATGAAGACATCATACGTTTTAGACCTGGGGCATGTGCTCTTAGGGGGCACCAATCGAGGCAGCCGAATGTGCCAGGAGCTCAGGCAACCTGGGACAGATGCATTTCAGGATATTGACTGTCAAGCATGAGTCATCTGATTCACCCTAAAAATGAATTTAGAACTGTGTTTCTGTTGGGATAGCCCAGAGACGGTGGGGCTGTCTACAAGGGGGTTCTAATCCAACTTGACAATGGAAAGTGTGCGCAGGAAGGAGTTGGCTGGACTCCTGACTGCTTAGGGAAGACCTCCCCCCACCGATTTTTAGAGCAAAACAGAGAGAAGGAAACAAACGACAAACAGATCAGAGTTGCACACGGCAGTTCTGGGCCTTCTAGCCACAGCTAGCCCTGAGAACTGTGGACAAACACCAAGCTCTGGGAATCAGAGGTGACGAGAGAGAGAGAGAGAGAGAGAGAGAGAGAGAGAGAGAGAGAGAGAGAGAGAGAGAGAGAGAGAGAGAGAGAGAGAGAGAGAGAGAGAGAGGAGAGAGAGAGAGAGAGAGAGAGAGAGAGAGAGAGAGAGAGAGAGGAGAGAGAGGAGAGAGAGGAGAGAGAGGAGAGAGAGGAGAGAGAGGAGAAGGAGGAGAGAGAGAGAGAGAGAGAGAGAGAGAGAGAGAGAGAGAGAGAGAGAGAGAGAGAGAGAGAGAGAGAGAGAGGAGAGAGAGGAGAGAGAGGAGAGAGAGGAGAGAGAGGAGAGAGAGAGAGAGAGAGAGAGAGAGAGAGAGAGAGAGAGAGAGAGAGAGAGAGAGAGAGAGAGAGAGAGAGAGAGAGAGAGAGAGGAGACACACACCAGGGGGCAGTTGAAGGGAAGCAGTGTCTGGATGTTGGCTGATACTCCAGTCCAGGGATGTGGTTCATCCTCCTTCCTCAAGCCCCAGCCTATAGGAATTCTATTTTCTCATTAAATGCAGTTTCCCATCAAACACAAGTCAGCTCTCTGGATAAGAAGGTCACTTTCCAGACCCGAGACCAAAGCCTTGGTGGTTTAACACAAAGAAAGGCCGTATGGGCTTTTCTTCCTGCCTGTAGGGAACCCAGCCGATGGATTGGTTGGTCTGCCTGGAGAGTTTATAACAGTGTGGCATGGGGGAGGCACTCCAAAGACTTAAACCCCCCACAAAAAACAGCAAACCTAGCCCTTGAGGAGAGACTGGATTTTGGGGCTCCCAAGTCCCTGTCTGCTTTGTAGAGGGTATTTCCGTGTGCTTCCTGTGTGTGTACATGTTCTCATCTCTAATTTGCAAAAAGTAAAAAATGTCTCTTCCAAACTCATAAGGGTGTTCCTCATGTAGCTTGGTAGAATATACAAATAGTGACATCTCTTCCTACACACATGAACAACGCATAAAGCAGGTATACAAGGTAATCTGTGCTCTTTATAGTAGGGAGCCCAACTGTCCTGAAAGGGAGGAAGGTAATCTATATAAACCCCAAGCTAATTAATTTATAGACAAGAATGGCTTCCTCAAAAGTAATACTGTGATCAGTATTAATACTAAAAACATTATAGCTCAATAAAAGGGGCCAGGAAGATGTTTCAGTGGGCAGATCGTTTGTTGCTCAAGTCTGAGAGTCGAATTAGAATTCCAGGTACTACATAAAAAGCTGAGTGTGGCTGTGTACACACCTATAACCCTGTTCTGTGGGGGGTGGAGACAGGAGGATTATTGGGGATTATGGTTGGCGGCCAGCCAAGCTCTAGGTTCAGTGGAAAATACCGTCTCAAGGGAATAAGATGGAGAGATAGAGCAGGGTGTCTGGTGTTCTCTGGTCTCTGCATTTGCATTTATACAGATGTGCACAGACCGCACACGTACACCACCCACAGTATACACACAAGCAGAATAAACACTATTCTAAATGTGTGAGAAACGATTAGAATAGGTCTTCTCTGCCTGTGGGAATACACCCCAAAGCCTCCTTGTGCCTAAAGTCTCAGAGAGTACAAACTTCTGTTTGTCCTATGTATTTACCCGTGATAAAGTTTAATTTACAGTCACAATAAATGGCGAACAATAACAATGAAGCAGGACAACAGATGCAATGTACCTCAGCAAGTTACCTGAAACTTACAAATTGCTTGTTTCTGCAATTTTCCCATTTAATATTTTTGGACCATAGTTGACCGTGAGTCACTAAATCCGCACAGTCAGCAAATACATGGATAAGGGCAAACTGTTTGCTATTGTATAATTGTATTACAACACATATTGTAAACAACTTCTATAGTATATAATATACACAATGTATAATGTATAACCTTCATTGCTACACACATTTGACAAATGAAGAGAATGAGACAGAAAGGGGATAACTGCTCTGCCTGGTATTGTTCAGGCTAATAAGTGGAAAGGTTGGCCTGGAACCCAGACAACCTATTTCCTTGACTGTTACATTCAAATGCCTAAGTGACTGAAGTAGGTGGGGCTGCTTAGTGGAAAAATGTTCACTCGTCAGTCCACCTGAGGGGAGTCCTCACACTGCACAGAGCACACGGAGACTAGACAGAAGGCTCCTGGAGGAGGCCTGGAGGGTTCTGGACTAGTTTCAGGTTATTTTGACCCTGAATTTCCTTTAGGAGAACATTCCAAGTGGGTGCTCCCAGAATGAGTTTAAAGAGACTTGTGCCCCAACCAACAAACACTTGTAAGACATCAAGTCTATTTGGGAAGAGGTGGGTGAAAGAAACTTGAGCAGTTATTTTCCTGGAAGACCTCTCAGGTGCACCAGTATGTTGACGTTTTTCTGACTCACCCCTGTAGACAACAAAGTTATCTTGGTCTCTAAACATATTGACCGTTTATACTGCTCAGAAGTGATGTTTTGGGGGAGTATTTTATACTTGGGAAATGCTTAACATTTAATGGGCTTGCTGTGATCTCTGCCTTTGTCTCAGGAGGCTACTGGTCTGCTACCAGTCTTCCGAGGCATATAGGAAGGGACTGAAAATGAACGGAATGAAAGGACCTGGCCCTGGAACCCAGGTGCTCCTGGCTCCTGGCTCCTCAATGTGCTGAGCAAGACAGATGTGTAGGGGGAGATTCTTTCCTGCCTGGGACAGCAGGCAGGCACCTTCTTCAGCCCCAAATGAACACATGGACGCTATATTATAAAATGTAGGCTGATGACTAGGGCTTCTTATTGGCTAGCTCTGTCTTAATTATTAACCCATTTCTACTAATCTATGTATTTCCACGTGGTCTTATATTACCAAAGAAGGGTCCAGACCTGCTACTCCTTTGTGGTCTACATGGCGACTGTCTTTGGCAGGCTCTCCCTGCCTACCTTCCTGAGAATTCTCTTCATCCTAGTCCTGCCTATCTTCCTGCCTCATTGGCCAGACAGTGCTTTTTATTCATCAGCCAATAAGAGAAACGTACATACAGAAGGACACCCCCATCACAAATGTATTCAGTTCTTTGGCAGATGGACGGCCCTCTACTGGAGGATTCTTCTCAATTAAAATTCTAAACTTTCGTTTTCTAAATTTTCTGACTCCTGGGAGCCTTCAGTTTTTAAAATCTTCACCTAACTTGACCCCAAACAATTCTTTTGGGTCCTTCTTTATCTCTTGATGGATGAGGATCCAGGTATTACCTTCTTGGAACACCAGAAGCCACATAATGAACTGGACTCACTAGCACTAGGGGAGAAATCTAGTCCAGATTCCTCAGGGTCAGGGTAGACACCCTCAAAGGAGGCCTAGACTGGGAAGTCTTAAGTTGTCTTGGACCCGCCATCAGGAAGCCTCCCAATCTTGAGGCTGCTCAGTTATCAAGATAGACGCTCTGTCCTCTCAACGGGAATGGTGCTGTGCTTGGCTGGGTCCTATTCTAGACAAACGGACCCAACCATGCTGGCATTGGATCAGGGGGTGTGGGAAGAAGGAAAATAAGTGGCCGTGGTCTCACTATCAGCTTGGGGAAACCATTTGCAGGTGACTAGAAGTAATGAGGTTATTGGTGGCTGGGGCGTGCAAGGAGTTTACTGTAATTGTATTTGATGATATTATTATCTGGGCCTGAATCAGCGTGGTTCTCATAGACTATTAGCTGCAGTAGTTTCATGACTGATGGAGAAGAGGGAGAGACTATAGTTCTTTTGGCCAAGGGAAAAGAAGAGGGGGGTTGTCTAGTGCTTTTTTAGAGGAAAAATAATCATTAAAATAATTCAAAATTATTAATCCACTAAGAAGCAGAGCAGGGGCCAACGCCTGTCAGTGAGTCAGTAATGGCTGGTAAGTTTTTTCAGACAAGTCTTTTGTGAGGTCATTTTTTTGAAGCCAGTGGTGAAAGGCTTCATGGCCAGAGAGTAACATTTGGCAATAAATTAGCTCAGCTTGTTCCCACATGGCCTCAAATCTCCATTTGTTCCATCAGGAAAAAACAAACTTTCATTTGTTTGAAGCAGGGGGAAAATAAATGATATCCCTTCTCACATTTTGACAATTTAATTTTTAGCATGCACACATGTTAATCTTTAAGAAAACACACCACTAGCTACTCTTCTCCCTGTTTGGTTTTAGTCCCTGTAAAAGGGGGGGGGGACAACCAAACCAAAAACACTGCATTTTTAGCTTTTAACAGAAAGAGACATGTTTTCTCCAGGCAAAAGCAATGAAGGCTCAAGGACAGTACCATGTCCTGGATGTCCTCATTTTGAAGTGAGTTACGGCCACCAGGATAAGCTGTGGCAATTGTTTGTGGAAGGAAAGGGTATGGAATGGATGACCCCCCCCCCATTTCCCTTCTATAACAATACACTAAAGGCAAGAACTGATCACTTTCTTTTCTTTTTGTTTTTGTTTTTAGTTTTTCGAGACAGGTTTTCTCTGTATTGTTTTGGAGGCTGTCCTGGAACTTGCTCTGTAGACCAGGCTGGCCTCGAACTCACAGAGATCCCTTTGCCTCTGCCTCCCGAGTACTGGGATTAAAGGCGTGCGCCACCAACGCCCGGCTTGGAACTGATCACTTTCTTAACGCTGGACATCCCCCTCTCATAGAGCATTCAGATAGAGAGGCAACCAAACCAAACCAAAGCAGAACCACAAACTAGGCTGTGTGAAACTTTACGTTTCCTCTTGAGTGTGTGGTAGTGGCTGTAGTCATTACGAAGGCAACGGCTAACATTTTGAGCACTTACCAGGTGACAAAGCCCTGTTCTGAGAATTTTAAGACATGCACGCGTTCATTCAATTCTGTGGGGGCAGGTAATGGAATCTTCCTTTTAAAGATGAGGAAAAACCGAAGCTTAAAGAGTTTAATTACTTCCCCTATAATGAGATTGATGACTGTAGGGACTCAGGCATTTTATTAACTCTGCCCCCTGACGACCGGGCTCGCACCGTGACTCGCCTAAGTCATCACTACGCCAACTCATCGGGGTACTCAGTGCGTATGTACACTGTCCCCTATATAAGCCACCACTCAACCCCTGCCTCTTTCTCAGCTCCACACCGTTTGGTTACTCCTCACCCCCCATCCTGTCCACCAATAAAACTCCACTTGGGACCGTTGACTCACAGTTCATGTCTTGTTACTGGGTAAACCTAGACATTTTAATAACAATGACTACCTCAAATGCCATCCTAGAGCCTTCATCCAGCAGCAGATGGAAGCAGAAGAAGAGATTCACAGTTAAGCACTGAGCCGAACTCCTGGAATCCAGTTGCAGAGAGGGAGGAGTGATGAGCAAAGGGGTCAAGACCAGGCTGCTGGGGAGACCCACAGAGACAGCTGACCTGAGCAAGTGGGAGCTCACCGACCCCAGTCTGACAGCTGGGGAACCAGCATAAGACAGAGCCAGGCTCCCTGAACGTGGGTGTCAGTTGGGGGACATGGACAGTAATAATATGAGATTACTTGTGTTTCTCAGAATAATACTACCCTGCCCAGACGGTGCATAGCAAAGCTGAATTCGATGGCAGGAAGATTAACTTTCGGTTTTCAGTATATCTTAGATTTTAAGATACAGTTAAATCATCTGGATAGATTGGAGTTTCTATTTTATCACCCCCCCCACAGTTAGGACTTTCATTTACTTTCCTCCTTAATTTTTTAGTTAGAAGCTGCAGTACAGGGATAAAGAGAAACTGACTTTACTTTGCTATTCTTTAAAAAAAAATTAAAATTTTTAATTTTTATTTATTTTATGTTTGTAAATGTCAAATGTCTTGGTTGCAGGTATATCTGTGCCCTACATGCCTGCCTGGTGCCCTTATCAAAAGGGCATGTGATCCAGCTGGAACTGGAGCCACCGGTGGTTGAGAGCCACCACGTGGGTGCTGGGACTTGAACAGGGGTTGTCCTCAAGAGCAACCAGTGCTCTTAACTGTGGGGCCGTCTCTGGGTCCACCTTTTCTGTTCTGAGTGCACACTCGCTGTGTTGGTTTAGTTAGCTTCCTGAATGCCCTCCTCCGTATCCTATATCCGGTCTATGCCAGTCCTGTCTTCTGTTAGAGCAACCCAAATGTCACTTCTGCTACTTGTCCCCAGACAGGGCTAGGAGTGTTTTCAAGCCGGGGTGACGGTTAGTAACGTCCAAAGACAGATTTGGTTGTTGTAAATGTGGTCGTGGGCTTGAGAGACACCTAGGAAGTAAAGGGATTGCAGTCTGGCAGGCAGAGAGTAGACCTGTGTTGGGAGCCGTCCTTCTGTAAATATGTGTCTGATAGGTTTGAATAAGGCCCTGTTGGCCAATAGGGAAACAGGATAGGTGGGACTAGGAGTCTAGGAGGATTCTGGGAAATGTAGTGAAGAGACTGGTTGCCGTGTATTCTCCCAGGAGTAATGGGTGCTCAGGAGTGCGCCCCCAAAAGATAAGTCCTTATAAAATATATATTAGTAATTATGGGTTAATAATCAAGTCAGAGCTAGCCGATAAGACACCAAGCAAACAGCCAACAGCTTCATAATTAATATAGTGTCTTGTGTGTTATTTGGGGGCTGAAAGCGACAATAGGACCCAGGCGGAGGATAGGAAGACTACATGTTACAGACCCGAAAGTGAAGATTTATCTACCCCAGAAGGCCTCAGTTCAGAACTATACTCTAAAAGCTCACACCAGTATGATACATATTGTTTTTTCTTTAAAAAACATATTTATCGATACATTTGTTTCACTCTGTGAAGCTGTGTTTCTTTGCCCGTCTAAGACACCTGGTTGGTCTAATAAAGAGCTGAACGGCCAATAGCGAGGCAGGAGATGGGATAGGTGGGTTGCCAGACAGAGAGGATAAATAGAAGGGGGAAATCTGGGAGGAGAAGATCAAGGGATTGGACAAGGAAGGCGTGAGAAAAGAAAGGGCCAGCCACCCAGCTGCACGGCCAGACACAGACAACAAAGGAAGGGAAAGATAGACAGAAACAGAGAAAGGCAAAACCCCAGAGGCAAAAGGTAGTCAGGTTAATTTAAGAAAAGCTAGCTAACAACACGCCAAGCTAAGGCTGGGCATTTGCATTCATAAGTAACCATAAGTCTCCATAATATTTATTTGGGAGCTGGGTAACAGGCCCCCAAAGAGTAAAGAGTAAAAAAACCAACAACAATTTATTTATGTATTTCCCCCTCTCTCTTTTCTCTCTTCCTCTCTTTTCTCTTTACTTCCCTTACTACCTTCCCTTCCCCCAATAAACTTACCACACTAAAAAAAACAAACCAAAAAAATCAAACCAATTTATATATTTTATCATGGAAGGTAAATTATTTGCAGTTAGGGATGGTGATGCTTAATTTTAACCATCAAGTTGACATAGTATAGAGTCACCCAGGAAGGGATTCTCCATGAGGGATTGTCTAAATCAGGTTAGCCCATGGACATGTCTGTGGAGGACTGTCTATATCAGGATAGCCCATGGACATGTCTGTGGAGGACTGTCTAGATCAGATTAGCCTATGGCATGTGTATGGAGGACTGTCTGCATCAGGTTAGCCCATGGATATGTCTGTGGAGGACTGTCTAGATCAGGATAGCCCATGGACATGTCTTTGGAGGACTGTCTAGATCAGGTTAGCCTATGGCATGTCTGTGGAGGACTGTCTAGATCAGGTTAGCCCATGGCATGCCTGTGGAGGACTGTCTAGATCAGGTTAGTCCATGGGCATATCTATGGAGGACTGTCTATATCAGGATAGCCCATGGACATGTCTGTGGAGGACTGTCTAGATCAGGTTAGCCCATGGACATGTCTGTGGAGGACTGTCTAGATCAGGTTAGCCCATAGCATGCCTGTGGAGAACTGTCTAGATCAGGTTAGCCTATGGCATGTCTGTGGAGGACTGTCTGGATCAGGTTAGCCCATGGGCATGTCTGTGAAGGGCTGTCTTAACTATACTTACTGGAGAGACTCAGCCTGAAAGTGAGCAACACAGCTCTTTGGGTTTAGGTCCTGAATTGTATGAGAGTGGAAATAGTCTCAGACATACATTCGTTACTCTCGGCTCTTGGTTGTGGAAGTGACCACCTACTTCAAGTTCCTCCCCTGTGGCCTCCCTGCAGTGATGGTTTGTGACCTGGAATCCGTGAGCCAAGGAAACTACCTCTCCCTTAAACCCTTAAAGTTGCCTTTGTTGGGATATATACCCTAGTGACAACAACAACAAAAAAACTGGAACAAGAATTCAATCATAATTATCTCTTTATTTCTATTAGTCAAGATAATTTTACCAGTAATAGTTGAGACAGGAAATCCCCTATCGGTATGACCTTATTAAATTGGGTGAATTTAGTCGGTAACCATGTATTAACTACAAAGGATGTCAGGTGAAAGGATTTGAAGCTTTGTGTATATGTGTGTGTGTGTGTGTGTGACAATTGATACATATGAAAAATAATATGAAACCTAGCTTTAGCTTTTAAAACCCAGGCATTGGTTGTTCTTATTTCTGATTTCATATGACTTTCCCAAATGATCCCAGAAACCACAACATATATAAAAAAGGATTTATATAAATGATACGTTGGAGAAGATACAATCACATATGAATGCATTTGGAAAAACATTTTTAACCATGAAAAATCTGACAGTGTTGACTAAACTCTACCAGCAGGATCAAACCAAAGAGGAGAGGAAAAAGTGAAGACACTTTCAAGACGTTATGCTCAAGAGAAACAGGATCAGGGGCCGGGAGAGAAACGCTAAACATACCAACACTGGTGTCAGATTCGGAGCTCACGCTGAAAAAAACAAAACTCCCTGGAAGAGGGCAGGCATTGTTTAAAATGCCGAAAGTATCTGTGTCCATTACCATATGTCAGCAGAAGTGAAGGGGGCTTTTGTCAAGGAAAAGACATGGACGTCTACAGTTCTCATGAACTATCTTCCCACAGAAGTGAAAAAACACACATGCATACCAAGAAAGCCTTGCCATATTATTTAACTAGTGAGGTCACTGCTAATTCCCAGTAATAACCGTACTCCCAAAGAGAGAGACTTACTCCCTTTTTTATTTTCGAAATGTTTGTTTACACTCGGTGTATGCCTGTGGCCGTCCACGGTTTTTTTTTTTTTTTGAGCTTATAATAAAATCGCAATGTTGCTCCCTCACCTCCTTGGGCTCTTTCAAATTCATGGCCTCTTTTTCATTACTCGTTATTGCGTGCTCATATGCATCAGAGCACGCATGCATTTCCCTAACTATAACCTGCCCAGTCTCTATGCTACCCATACTCGGGACTGATTATTTAGCACGGGATAACTAGTTACTGTGCTCTCCCCCGAGTTGGGGGGGGGTGTCTATTCTGCTCTTAGCATTCCTTCCTTGCCTGTAGCTCTTCATGTACTACACGCCTTTTTGTGGGATTTCCCCATCTGCTTTGGCATGTCTGTCACTGTTGTCTTTGTTCCAGTTGGTGTTTGGGCAGTCATGTAGGTAAGACTCAATGTGTAGCTTCTGATATGACTGGGAGACAGAACCTTATGGCGAACTCCCCAATTCTCTGGCTCTTAGCTCTTACAGTCTTTCTGCCTCCTCTGCCATGTTCCCCGAGCCTTAGGTTACTTTTCAAGGCAGGATATCACTGGAACCAGCCTAACTGGCTTCCCTCCAGCTAGACTGACTGGCTGGGAAGACCCCAAGAGCCTCTCTGGTTCCTCAGCATCCCCAGAACTGAGGTTTCAGACACTTAACCACCAAGCCAGGCTTTTCTGTGAGTGCCGGGATCCGATTCAGGTCCTAATGCTTGCAGGGAAAACACTTTACCCACTAAGCCATCTTCTCAGCCCCTCCGAACAACGTTTTGAAGAGAAAATTTCTGTTACTTTTGGAAGGTGCTATAAATAAAACAGGTGCTCATTTGGTGGCGCCAATACTTGGTGACTTTGACTTTAAGGCAGTGTAAACATAATATGAACTTCTAAGTAGAAGATTCTAATAGGTAACACAGATGCTTTCCCTGAATTTTATTATGTTCATTAAAGTATCGCAACATGAGCAGTAACAATATAGCAAAACAACACTTTGCTACAGCTAATGGCTAGCAGTAGCGTCATGAAAATGAGAGCTGTATGAGGAGAGACAGTGTCTCCCCAGCCAGAAGGCTCACCCCTAAGTGAGCTTTGTAGCCATCTCATTAAATTTCTGTTTTCAAGTATGCAGTTTTATAGGTGGTATTTATTTATCGGTCAAGAGGTGCTATAATTGGATGAATTAAATGGTTACTCACCTAGTAAATCCGAGGCTCTCAGATTTTCTCTTAGAAATATAGCAGAAATTACGGCACTACCTACAAAGAAAACGGCCGTTAGTGGTAGTGCCAATATAAAAACCATGTATTATTCAGGTCACTATGGAAGAAGTTAAGCATTTCACGTCTTTGCTTTACTTGCTGTTTCCTGAGTAGAGACACTTTGGCGGCTGTGGCTGTAAAAAAAAATGATTGCCTTCCATGATGGAGCTGAGCAAGAGTGATGGGAGCGCCTGGTTACAGGGAGGCTTCGTAAGTTTACTGAGTGAACGTGTGGCAAAGAGGGAGAGATGGGGAAAAGGAAGGGAGGTAGGAGGAGAGAAGGGATGAAATAGAAGACAGGAAGAGAAGCCGGGCGTTGGTGGCGCACACCTGTAATACCATCACTCAGGAGGCAGAGGCAGGCGGATCGATGTGAGTTCGAGGCCAGCCTGGTCTACAAAGTGAGTTCCAGGACAGCCTCCAAAGCAATTCAGAGAAACCCTGTCTCGAAAAAACAAAAACAAAACAAACAAACAAAAAAGAAGACAGGAAGAGCTAGAAAGGGAGGAGAAGGCAGGAGGAGAGCGAAGAAAACTGAGACCGATTAAAATGTCTGTTTAAAGTTTCTCCCACACTAGAGCCGTCAACCCCAGCACCCTCCCGAGCCTCCTCGTCCAGGGTTCCTCCTGGCTCTCTCCTTCACAGGCCACACCCAGCAGGCTGCTGGACCCAAGTCTGCATTGCACTCCGTGCTCATTGTCACCTGTCACTGTCCCTGCTCATGCTTAGTAGCGCGATAGAAATCCGTCTGGACATGGTTCTCTTCCCCTCTCCACACCATCAGGAGGATCTCCCTAAGATGCAAAGTTCATGTAAAATCCCTAGTGACTTCTTGGTATTTACAGGGCAAGGGGCCAGAGCTGCTGGCCTTGGCGCCCTCGATGACAGCCGTGATTTCCCTCACGTTTGCCCTCAATTTCTCTTCCGTTTTGTGCGTTGCCCTTTCTAGAATACGTAATAACAATTCCCAGACCCACCATGCGCTTTTGTGCTTATGATTTCCACAATCCTGTGATCAACTCTGGATTCTAGATCACTTCTAGGTCCAGACTGAGCTGAGCACTCTAGTCTTATCTTGGGATGGGGTCTGTATGTAGTTTTTTCATTTATCTGGGACTTATTTTATTGTCTTCATCCCTTCTATTCCGTCGTGTGTCTTCCTCTTCCAAGAATGACTCATCCCGCTGGACTTCCGCAGCTGAGCCAGGGCCTGCTGCTGCTATGGGCTCTGGTCAAGGAGGGCAGTTTGACATCTGTGCCATTCTGCTTGTGGACTCATTCCCTGACGAACGCAGGCATTGGAGAACTCAAAATTGCAATCATAAAAAAAAAAGATGCACAGTGTAATCTGGACTTAAAATTTTTACTTAAAAACTTGGCTGAGTTTTTAAAAGTGAAAACAGAGGAAAGAAATGTTTTCATAAAAAAGAAACACTAAAAGCAAAAAACACTATTATCCTGTGTTTATGTTAATACCAGGTTTGTGTTAATACCCAGGGTGTCTATTGCCATTGAAGGCCATGTGGATGTCCGGGATCTGGGCCACCACCTGGGACCATATTGGTGTTCTAGAGCAACCCTGCAGCCAGGGTGATGCTGATCTGCTATCTGGGGCTGTGGTGATGTCCGGCCCAAGCTGTGGCCCCAGGGGCAATGGACAACATCTGGGTCCATGGCCCTGCCATCGCCAGGGACTGTGTTGATGTCTGTGCCTGCTCATTACCACTGAAGGCTGTGGAACTACTGGGGTCTGGGTCACCACCGGGGCCATGTTGGAGTCTGGGAACCATGGGAACCACGCTGCGACTGGACCCCATGATGATCTGAGAGGCCTGTGCCGTCACCCAGGTCCACAGTGACAGGTCCTGCTGCAGCTGGGGTCACCACTGATATCCACTGCCCATGCTACCACAGGGACCTGTGTGAATGCTGTGTTGAGCCATGTGTTGGAATAGGAGGGCCACACCAGACCTGCTCTGCACATTGCTTGGCGAGGGGTAGGGTGGGAGGGTGGGGAGGTAGGGTGGTGGAGGGCAGGGGGTGGTGGTCCCAGAGGCCCAGACTGACCAACTCTGCTACCATCCACCAGACCCACATTCAGGATTTTGAGCTGGCCCACCCCAACATGTACCCCATCCGTGACCTGCTGGAGCACGTGAAGGGACTGGCCCTGTGGAACCCTAGCCACAGGGTGGATCTCCATGACTCAGGACAGCAGCAGGATCTGAGAGGAGTTTCCGTGAGGGTCCAGTATTGATGATGTACCGGCCAGAGGCCTTGAGTCAGACCAACAACCCATTGCACAACGAACGTTTGCAAGTGAAGGTGTTTGGACGAAGGGGCCTACTGTGTGACACACAGCAGCTCCCAGTGCCACTAAGGTGAATGAGGAGGTGATGGAAAGGAGGGAAAGATGGAGAGGTTTGTTTTTTTTTTTAAATTGTTCTTTCTTTTGGATTTTTTACATTTGTTTGATTTTTAGTTGATATTCTTGTTTGTGTTTTTTTTTTGTTTTACTTTTATTATTTCTTTTTTGGGTTTCCCTTTGGAGGGTGTGCGGTAGGGGTGAGTGGCAGATATGTAGGGACTGGGGGGATGGGTGGGTGGGATTGATTCGGGTGTATGATGTGAAATTCCCGAAGAGTCAATAAAAAATTATGCTGTTTTTTTTTCTCTCTGAAAGTACTATTGTCTAGAGAAAACTGCAGTTGATATGTTTACCTTCTCAGAACAAATGATAAAACATGCTTTTCTTAGTTACTATGGAAGTGGCAATTTGCTAGGTCAATAAAAATTCTTCACAGAGATAATTTTAATGTCTATAATGACCCATGATGTGGATGTCACAGGTCATATTTTGAATATGACTATGCCTGGTGTTCTGGTGACTTGTTTAAAACAAAATAACAAGGTTTTTAATTTTCTTTAAATAAGCTGAGATGCTCATGTGTTCCCTACCCCGACTCTCTTGCATAATCTTCCTGGGCAGGTTATGCTTTCAAATGGAAGTTGACCGAGTATGTATTTAATTGAGTGGTTTGGCTCTAAAACACTAAAGCAAGATTTTCTACAGACACATGTGAATATCAAATTATCAAATTAAGCCTATTAAATTACGAATTGAGCTTAATGCAGGTACAAAATGTATGTAAAATTTCTGCAGCCCTGGAAATGGTGGTTTCACAGCCAAGGGTCACAGTAAGATGGGAAACCGCTTTCACGGAGTGAGGAAAACACAGAATAATAGGGATAGTTACTTAGTCCTGAACGTCGTCCGTGTAAGACTGAAGTTGCAAGGAGGCTGGTGTTACCGTCGAGCCAGCGTAGACACGGGCGTGTCCTCCTCTGCCCAAGACTCATGCACACCGCTTCCCTGGAGGCTGGAAGGGACGGTTTTCCTTTTCCTTTGTTGCTAAGCCACAGCTTCATAAATAATCTAGCTTTCATAGGAAGTGGGGAGAAATGTCACGTGGGAAATAATTTCGTTGCTCCCAGCCAAAAGGACACAACTGTAATAAAAACTTAAAGTATATGGCACATATTGAGCTGCAGAAACGGACACAAAAAACAGTTAGGTTTTATGAAACGAATGTGCTCTTTCTCCCCTCTAAAAGAACTTAGAATTCTAATGTGCTTCCATACTTATCCATTTACCCAATGATTTTTTTCTGTTATAAGGGAACATGAAAATTTTCTGTCCAGGTTTTGTGTGTGTATGTGCACATGTGTGTGTGTGTGTGTGTGTGTGTGTGTGTGTGTTGTATGTTACTCTTACCTCCTGTGCACATAGAGACCAGAAGGGCTGATGTTTGCAGGTTTCCCTCTATCATTGTCCATCATATTCTAAAAAAATATCCATTTTATTTTAAATTACACGTGTGTGTGTGTGTGTGTGTGTGTGTGTGTGTGTGTGTGTGATTTTGTGCAGGGGGTGTGCAGACGAGGGCAGATGCCTGCATTGACCAGGGGCGTCAGGGTCCCTGGAAGCTGGAGTCACAGGTAGTTGTGAGCTGCCTGAAGTAGGTGGTGGGAAACCATCTTGGGGTCTCTGCAAATGCTGAGCCATCTCTCTAGTCCTCTGTCTTTGTTTTGGAGACAGAATCTCTAACTGAACCTAGAGCTCAATGTTTCAACTAGACTAGCTGCCACTGAGCCCCTGGGATCTGTTACCCTGACTCATCCCTAGTGCTGGGGTTACGTGTATACATCACTACACCTATTGGGGGCGCTAGGGATCTGGACCATCTCAGCCCCTCTACCAAGGTTTTTATTTTTAACATAGAATAAAGTATTTATTTAGTGAAGTAATAAAAACAAGTCACTATGATAAATTTACTTGTTACTCATCTATATGCAAACTATGGGTGAAACATGAGCTGTACCAAGCAAACCAGCAGTATCTCAACAACACCAAATTATTTTGTTTTTCTTTTTTTGGTTTTTCGACACAGGGTTTCTCTGTAGCTTTGGAGCCTGTCCTGAAACAAGCTCTTGTAGACCAGGCTGGTCTCAAACTCACAGAAATCCGCCTGCCTCTGCCTCCTGGGTGCTGGGATTAAAGGCGTGCGCTACCACTGCCCGGCAATGCCTACTAGGATTTTTAAAATGAACAAAAATAGACAAAGATACTCCCCTACATCTCTGCGACCAGAGACCTGCCCAGCTCAACCAATAACCTAGTGAACTAGAGTAGGGCTGATCATTACAATTTTTTTATCCCCACAGTAAAATTTAACACCCAAAATTCTAAAGAGTGTTTAAACATCAAAGATTTTAAAAAGCGCCAAAACAGCACATCTGCAAGTCGACGCCAGGTGTAATTAAACCACAGTCCGAAGCTTTACTTTACCATATATATATATATATATATATATATATATATATATATATATATATATGTTCTGGGGTGGAGGCACGCTAAGGCAGAGGTGCGTGACTGCCCAAGACACAGAGAATGCTCATAGGGGTCCCTGTTTAATTACTAGGTTACCTTTATAGGAAAAAAAGGGGGGGCGTAAGGAAACCCAGGAGGAGAATATATGCTTTCTAGGCACCCAGCAGTTGCAGGGAGCTACTGCCAGCATGCAGACAGGTGCTTCTCCCAGGCACCGCTCCACAGTTTACCGTCGGGGAACTGCTATTCTAGGCAAGTGGGGAATGTGTACAGAATCCGGCACCTCTCTCCTCCGGGCTTGTCTGTCATCTACTGACAGTGGATGATCTACTGCATTTGCCCGGAGGATCACGTGATCTCGGGGTCCCCAGCTGAGCGGAGCTGAGCTGTCCCGGACTCCTTCCTTCATCATCCTTAAGGAAATTCTCCGTTAGCAAGTGTGAGGTTGGTATTCGGAGGTGCTCTAAAGACCAGCGGAATTAGCCCGGAAGACTCCCCTTGTGCTTCGGTTCTTCAAAAATGTCACGGAGGGTGAAAACTAGACATTAGTCCGTCCCCTTGCAGAGAACTCTGGGCTGTGGGGCTGCGCTGTCCTAAGGAGGGTGGAACTCGGGCTGGGTCAGGAGGCTGTGCAAGGACACCCAAGCCCAGACATGGTTGTCTTCATTTCTCAGGCTGGTGAGATGAAGCACCATGCTTCGTGGTGGCCAGGGACCCACTTCTGCGTGTGCAATCACCCAGTGCGTTAAGAGCACACACAGGAAGCCAGGCCCTTTGTGTGTGTGTGTGTGTGTGTGTGTGTGTGTGTGTGTGTGTTTGTGACTTTTAAAAGTAGCTGCACGGATATGAGGGCAAACCAAGAGGCAGGCTGTCTGTTTTCCACGAAAAACTGAGGTCTGTGGGTGAAGGCATGGCGGAAAGTACAAGGAGCAGACAGCTACGCACCCTTTCCTTATAGACAGACGGTTCAGAAGTACTCACCGGTGGGAGAAGAATTGAAAGCTTACTATTTAGGAGTAAATAAGAGGCCGCAAATACATTCACAAGGCAGAGCAGCGGACAAGCATAAAGAAAAGTCCAACTTCACTACAGAAAGGCCAGACCACGGGGCTCGCGGCTGACCCAGAAGCAGTGGATTTGCTACCTTCCCACATCGTGACCGCTGCTGGGAATCGATGGGGTCTTTGTATGGAGTGACCTCACAGTCATCTCGTGAACACTGAACTGTTCGCGTTCTTTGACCTGTATCTGGAAATCTGCCTTAATAAAAAAATAAAAAAAAAGAAAGAAAGAAAACTGGAAAGAGTCTAAACCTGTCATTCCAAAATCACTTTCCCATAGTAGAAAACCAGAACCGTCTAAGGACTCATCAGTAACGGACAGAAAAATCACTGGAAATTATGATGGAAAATTATAATAAGAAAGAATATTCATATTGTCATATTTTAAAGAATAGAAAATTGTTCCTTATACGATTATGATATCAAATACATAGATAATAATGGTGATTGTTTTTTGGCAGAGATTCATTTTCAATGTTTTTAAAATTATGCATATGTATGTATGTGTGTGCGCATGTGTGTGTGCGTGGTGTGTGCACACGGGTGCAGGTGCCCTTGGACACCAGAGGGATTGGGTCACCGTGGAGTTAGAGTTACAGGTGAATGGTAGTGACCTGCCCAGTGTGGGTTCTGGGGACTGAACTTGGGTCCTCTGCAAGAGCAGCCTGTGGTCTTAACCAGAACCTTCTCTCCATCCCAGTGGTAACTATGCTATGGAGAATTCTACAGGAAATAATTACTCCCAGGAGACAGGCATTGCTATACTTTATACATGAAGACTCACAGAATGCAAGGCATTAGCTCATTACATAGTCACACAGAGAGTGCAGACTCAGGCAGAGAGTCACAATAGTCACAGTGTCTGTTTTAAAATAGTGAAAGGTCTACCACAGGCACATTCCCATTAGCTAAAAGGATTCTTTTGCAGAGTGTAGTGATCACAATTAATAATAGGCACTCGTGTTTTTAAACGGTTAGATAGATTTTAAATGTTCTTAACAAAATATACTGGTGAACTGACAGGTATGTTAACTATTTGACTTGATCTTTCTACAAAACATCACCTTGTAGTTTATAAAAATACACAATTATTGCTCATTAATAAAAATGTAATTTAATTATTAAAATTTGACTTTAAAAAAGAGAAAATAAGCCAAAAATATAAACTGTTTTTTATAGGAGCTATGGTGGGGCCAAAGCCTTGTTCAAGGGTGTATTATTCATAGGGGGGAAAAGATACAAAACCTTCTAATGATGAAAACAGCACATCCAACGGTAGTTTATGTGTTTGCTTAGCCTTGAAATTCCAATCAATGCTCTTTGGTCAGGTGACAATTACAATGTAAGATTCGTCTGGGAGTCCTAGTTTTTTTTTTCCCCCTTCTGACCATCATGAATCACTCAGGCCAGCAATCAGAATGGAGATTCATTCTGCCCAAGGTTGACATGAGATAGCCAAGACAGACAGCCAGAAAGACAGACAGACAGACAGACACACACACACAGTGAGAGGGAGGGAGGGACATTCTGATTTATAGTTCTAATAAAAACAGATAAGGGCCAACCACATATTTGGTGGCTTCAGAAGTAGGTGTGCACGCAGAGGCGGGCTTCCCTGTTCTTCCTGATTTATGCAGGAATCAACCCCTATGTTAGCCTGTGTTCTCTATCCTGAAATCAATCACTCGGTGTTGGAGACCTGGCTCAGCACAAGACTGGCAGTTATTATGGAAGAGTTATTTAGTGTAACGTGGTGAAGAGTTGTGTTCTAATATATTCATAAAAAGTCGGGGGGGGTGGAGGGAGGAAGAGAGACAGAGAGTGGCAGGTCGCACAAAGTTTGATTTGGGTCGATTTCTGTGATTAAGCACAAACCTTCATTAACAGTCAATCTCAAAGGCAGAGTCAGATCATTGTGTGTGTCTGTGTGTTTTTTTAAATAACAGGTAAATGACGTGTAGATATTTTATAATAGATGAATGAGGTGTAGATGGAAGGATTTTTTTCTGTTTGTTCTGGTTCCACTGGACTGGTTTCTCTCCGCCCTCTGCCACAGCTGCTTATGGAATAACCAATCTGAGGCTTTCTGTTAGCCACAGTTGTTTGGTCAGTGGCTTAGGCTTCTTACTGGCTGGCTCTGTCTTATAAATGAACTCATTTCTACTAATCTGCGTATCACCACACGGTAGCAGCTTACCCAAGATGCCTTGGCATCTTGCTTCCCTGGTGTCTCCTGAGTCTGTCTTCCTTCTCCCTGACTCTTTGTTTGGATTTCCCACTAGCTAAATTCTGCCTGTCCATTGGCCTAAACAGCTTCATTCATCAACCAATAAAAGCAACACACATTTACAGCACACAGAAGGACATCCCCCACCATCTCCCCTTTCCTGTCTAAGTAAAAAGGAAGGTTTTAACTTTAACACAGTAAGATTACATATAACAAAACAGTTATCAAGCAAGAGTTACAGTTACAATATTTAGTCCATTTACATTTGGCAAAATTTAAAGAAAATAACTCTATCACTTATCCTAATCTTTGTGAGCCTAAAGTTGTATATCTAATTTATCTTTCATCATAACTAAAGAAAGCTATAACTATAGCTATCTGTCTTCAACTCCATCAATGATCCACTGTTTGAGTCAAATAAAACAAAGCACTGGTCAGCTCTCACAACAGGCACCAATGTAGGAAATACCGGTGTGTAACCACTGACCTAGTCTGCAGTGAGACTTTTGTCAGTTTTCATTTCCAGGACATTTTGACTTATTGTTTTAACTTCTATGTTCTCAGGGAACATTGTATGTTGATGATATGGGAAGCAGAAGGCAAAAAACAATTTTAAAAAATACCTTTGTTAAAGATATCACAGACTCTGCACGGAAAAGAACACATTTACATAATAATGCTACAAACGGAACCTAAGTCTGGCTCGTGGTTTCTGACCACTATATGGTGGCTTTATTGCATTGCTGGAAAGCAAACCACCAAACACTGCTCTGTCAGCCACAATCAGGCCTCATTTTGTGGACACGACGAGCATGTTCACAGGCTCTGTCAGCTCGAGCCATGCCGAGGCACGCTCTGTAATTACCATTCACCGCTAGTGGTAGAATTTTTAGTTGGGGTGGTGGTGGGGAGCATGTCAATTGCCAGATACGAGGCTTTTGTTTTCTTATGCAGAAAAAAGTTGTCCCACAATCTATGCTGGCAGGGATGGAAGTGTCAGGAAATCCGTTTTGATGAAAAGCGTTATTTCTTTTTATGTATTGAGGATAACAAGGATATAACAATTTCACAGATGGCGATCTGCATAACTCTAGATGAGGGAATTTACCTGCATTAGGAATAGTAATCCTTTCTTTTCTACATATTTTTTTTCTTGGCGTGCATTAGACCTGAAAAGACTCCAAAAATAAAAATAAAACAAAATGGTAAAAATACCACCACTGACAACGTTAATTCCGTATTACAAATTTAATAGCCTGTTACTTCCTCATCAGCAATTTGTCTAGGAATAGTTTGTGGCATATTCAAAGAAAAAATAAAAGATGGGTGAAAAAGATGTTTCATATGAAGCTTTAGATTCAGCAATGTTTTCTGCTTGGGAGTATGTGCGCAGACACAAAATTAAAACATCAGAACTTTATAGTCCACGTGGTTTATATCAGCTGGGTTTTGGACAAATGTACTGAAGAAAAAATAAAAGCCAGGTGGAAAAGAGGCATTTTTCTGTATATTTCAAGCGCTAAAACCAATATCCAAGTGAAATGTTGTCATGGTATCCTTGAGGGTTTAGGGCTGCAAAGAGTTGATCATGTTGGCTCTAAGCTTGCTGCTCCGAAGGACAGAGACCCCGTGACATCAAGGTTCATATAACACTACATGTCACTTGCTCATTGGCCCGCTTGTGTTTCCTCCCATTTGTTTTTAATGAAAACCATGGAGACTAAAGTTTCTGCTTGACATGACTTCTCTGGAATTTCAAGACCCTGGTAGGGCTTACAGTCCGTCCTCTGACCGCCCTCTCTAATGGACTGCAGACAGGTCCCTTAGGGTTTCTCAACGGCACCAGGGAAACACATGGAACAATGGAGATCCCACACAGGTCAAGGGCTCCCACGTGTTACCACAGAGGGAAAACAGGCACAGGCCTGCCTCTCGTCATCTTCTTGGTGGTATTAGCTCCCAGCCTTAATCCAAGCTGGTCCGGCAACAGGGTTACTGGTTTTAATTTCTGAGGAAGTTATTCAGGGGCCAGCGAGAGCTTGCTGCTACTAACTGCTTCGTTCAGTACTGAATTCCAAGTATTCGGCTTTATGTAATTACTTCTGAATTCCACCCATCTCTTCCTTCTATTCAACCTTAGCCAGGACCGAGAATGCTTGGAAAGCCTGTGTGCCTCACACAGCACACACATGGTGGGTACTCATTCAGCATTTATTTTTTACCTTTACCTGTGTATCGTCCAAAGCGCAGCCAATGAAAAAGGCTCCCTCCTAGACCTGACATCGGTGTGCTCTTAAGCACGGAACTGGAAAGCAGCGTCGGTACTTCCCACCCACCCACTCCCTCTCGGCAGCCTGGGATCAGTCTCTTCCAAACTGTCCTGCTCACCAAGCTAGAATAAGGTGACTTTATACTGAGTGAGGCTCCCCGTGAATCCCTCCAGTTCCATATAACCTCTGTTTCTGGGTTGTAGGTAACTTCCTTATTTTTTAACTATCTCCAAATGCTTACATATAGCATAGAACTTAGTTATGGAGGTATAAACTAGACAACGATTAAGTGTGAGGCCATGCTTGGTAGGTGCACAAATGGTCTTATTCCTCCCTTCTGGGATAGGCTTAGGAACGCCCTAGCATTCACAGGAGTGAATATTCTTGAGCCTGCCTTTCTTCCTCCCTTCCTTCCTTCCTTCCTTCCTTCCTTCCTTCCTTCCTTCCTTCCTTCCTTCCTAACTTCCTTCCTTCCTTCCTTCCCCCCCCCTCTCTCTCTCTTTCATTTTTCAAGACAGGGTTTCTCTGGCTGTCCTGAAACTCACAGCCTGTAGACCAGGCTGGCCTTGAACGCACAGGAATCCACCTGCCTCTGACTCCGGAGTTCTGGGATTAAAGGTGTGCTTGCGTGCGGTGAACTGATTAATCATTGTACAACATTAGAAGCTGGAATCTTCCGGTGGAGAAATGGCAGTTAAGACTACACAGTGTTCTTGCAGAGGACCCGAGTTCTGTTCCTAGAACTCACGTGGGTGTGTTCATGTGTGTGCCTGTGTGTGTGGGGCTGTGGGTGGGTGGGTGTGTCTTCACTATTACCAGCTTCAAGGGGTCTGATGTCTCTGGCCTCTGCAGGCACTTGCACGAAGATGCACGAATCCACACCCTTCCCCCTTATAAATTAAGATAAATCTTACAATAAAAAAACAGGGATTGAATTAAAAAAAAAACACTTAGGCCCTTTTCATCACTATTCAAGTCCAGACCACAATTCTGCAGACTGTGCTGTGTGAGTTCCTGTGTCAGGCTCTCTCTGACGCTGCCGCAGTGAGACACACCGTGCCCAGCCCCCAGGGTCTCAGGTGGATGTGTGAAGCAGACACCTGGGTCGTTGTGAGTTTGTGGGACACTGCTGAAGGGCAAGTGTATTCCACGGCTCACCACTGTGCAGTTGTGTAAGTCGCTCACTGCACAAAAGACCCCAAAAATATTTCTCGGGATGGTTGCCGAAAATTCGCAGGCGGATGGCAATAAAATCCCGTATGGTAGGGCCATCTTTTTATAATTCACAAAACTCCACCACGCGAGTGAGAAGGGGAGGTCCGTGCAGAACGTGGAGAGAACAGAGAATCAGATTGCTTAACTCAATCTAGAAGACAGGAAAGGCAGGCTGAAGAAGAAAAGCTACCTAGATAAACAGGATTGGCAGGTCAAAAATCATTTCAACGCCACAGTACATAATTTCTTTCTCTCTCTCCTTTTCCTTCCCTCCTGTGTTCCTTCCCTCCCTCCCTCCCTCCCTTCCTCCCTCCCTCCCTCCCTCCCTCCCTCCCTCCCTCCCTCCTTCCCTCCGGTTTCTGCCCCCTTACCTTCCTTCCTACGTGGGGCTCAGGGTATTGAACTCATGTCCCAACTGAGCTACTGCACCAGCTACTACCCAGCACGTCTTTCTAATGGATTTCTGGTACAATAATAAATAGCTTCTAAAAAATATATACACAATCAAGTCATAGTTGGAGATAAAAATTAGCCCATTACCTCTGATGTGTACTGCCCATATACTACCCTGTGTGGGGCCGTCCAATGAAGATCATTGGCCTACCAGAGGCCACACCCCTAATGAAAACTGATTCTTTCTGCCATCAGCTATCAATAGTGCCTCAGGTGGGGGTGGGAGCTATGGGCCCCCCTCCCTCCCTGCCACAGATGTGTGAGTCCATGACAGGAACATGGGGACATGCCAGTTGACACTGGCTTACTCTAGTTCTCTCTCACAGTTGGCTCTTAAAAATCTTTCTGCTCTCTCTTCCAAGATGGTCCCTGAGCCCTGGCAAGGCATGTCTTCTCAGAAAGAAAGCATCCTCATGTGTTAGCCACGGCTAGCCTGGTTCTTACTACGTTGGCCAGGCTGGCCTTGAGCTAGTGGCTGTCCTCCTGCCTCAGCCTCCTGAGTGCTGTATTACAGGTCTGCACTACCATACAGGGCCTTGTACCTGTTTTATAAACCGTGCTTGGCCTTGGCCTCTTATTTGGAAATTCTGGGATTTTACAACACGCTCCTAAGGAAAATGTGGAGGAGTTAGAGAGTAGTTGCTGCTTCATGGATGGATAATTTCTGCTTTCTGCTTCCTGCAAATTAACCACTGCTTGGATAAGAACAATGCAAGGCATTCCCAAATTGGCTCATCCATTTTAGAGCAAGGAACAAGCTCCATTATAAAGAATGCTGTACGTTGTTTCTGCGGAACGATAATTATACGCACGCCGACAGACAATAGCATGTCAAACAGCCTTCTTACGTGCCTGAGCTGGCTTGGGTCTTCACATTCGACGCTGAAATAGCAACTATTCTTACCGCCATTTCACAGATTAGTGATCTGAGGCATAAAAATGGTTTAAGCTACATGCATGAGGATGTAGAACTGGGCAGAGCTGGATAGGGGCAGGAGTGACAGCCAACCAGGCAGCGTGTCTCCAGAGCTGTCCTGCTGGCTGGTTTACTGGAGCACTAGTCAGACTAGGATCTGTAAAATTAGAAGTCCATGAGCCTCCTAAGAGAAACGAAGAACGGATCAACACCTAGAGTTAACTGCACTGCAGCTCGACCACCATTTTTGGTCAGAATGGGCTTTAGGAACTTGTCGATTGAGCCTGAACGTGACACTGCTAATCTCTCCTGCCTAGCATGGGGAGAACTCTTCAGGCCGGGTAGTTAGAAGGCTTGGGGTGTCCCTGCGCGTCACCTGAAGGGTTTTCTGCAGAAACGACTGTATCTAAGGGTTCTCCGTGTAAAAGTGACCGTGGCCGCTGGGTCCTGGAGACGTGTTTATGTTCTTCCTCTGAAGACACACAGTGGCTCAAACCCCAAACTGCAGATACCTCTGTGATTATGGAGTTCTTTCTAAAACTTTCTATTGCCTAAGTAATAGTAGTAGTATATTAAGGCCTAGAGGAGTCAGTTCTTGCCCTCCAGGGATGTGATTCCAAATGCACAATCATGCCAAACACCACACACACACACACACAGACACACACACACACACCACTTAAAAGCAAAAGACATAAGAAAAATCATAAACCCTGCAATACCCATGCAAAATTATAGCATGCATTATTTTTTTTTCAAATTCAAAGGGAAGTTTCATTTCCTTCTTAAAGTTGCCAACGAGAAAAGGTGAGAAAATATCAACAGGGCCTTCTTGGCTGCCTGCAGACCCGGTCATCTGTTTTGAGAACTGTTTCCTCTTTCCATGGCCCTTTGGCTGTTATTCAGCGGGAAAATCTTGCTTCCCTGTCAGCCTCCACCATCCACACACTCCACCTGCCGCTCTAGAGAGCCAGGGGAGTTTATGAGTTATTGTTTGTGAGCCAATAGTGTCCTGTATAAAGGCTGAAGGGGAGGAAATGGTTGTTGTACCTGAGGCTATAAACACATTCCTTTGGATAGCTTTTTTTTTAAAGTGTGACTTTTTACTGATTCTTTGGGAATTTCACATCCTATACCGCAATCCCCCCATATCCTAGTCCCTCCATATCTACCTTCACTCTTACAGCAACCCTCCCCCCAAGAAAAAAAGAAAACAAACAAAAAACCACTTCACGCCTCTGCTTTTCCCTACCCCTCTGTCACCCATCTGTTTGTAATAGTGTCCTTGGGAGCTGCTGTGTGTCACACAGTAGGCCCCTTCATCCAAACAGCTTCATTTGCAAACGTTCGTTGTGCAATGGGTTGTTGGTCTGACTCAAGGCCTCTGGCTGGTACATCATCAATACTGAACCCTCACGGAAACTCCTCTCAGATCCTGCTGCTGCCCTGAGTCATGGAGATCCATCCTGTGGCTAGGGTTCCACAGGACCAGTCACTTCATGTGCTCTTTTTTTGTTTTGTTTTGCTTTTTTGAGACAGGGTTTCTCTGTGGCTTTGGAGGCTGTCCTGGAACTCGCTCTGTAGACCAGGCTGGCCTCAAACTCACAGAGACCCGCCTGCCTCTGCCTCTGGGCTTAAAGGCGTGCGCCACCCCTTCATGTGCTCTTAGTACGTCAAGGATGGGGTGCACGTTGGGGTGGGCCAGTTCAAAGTCCTGGACGTGGGACCCTGGGTGATTTAGCAGAGTTGGTCAGCTCAGGCCTCCAAATGAGGGGCGGAGCCAGCTCTCCTGTGCCCAGAGCAATAGGGCTCACAGTGAGGGGTGGGGCTAGCTCTCCTTTTTGCAGGGCCAACTCTCCCATGACGGGGCTCGACTGACTCTTCAGTGCTTAAACCACTGGGCCAGCTTTCATGTGTGGAGCAGGCCCTAGGAGTAGGGCCACTGAGGAGGAGGAGCAGGGCCAGCTCAGCACTGACCTTCTGACTTGAACACACGTGGTCCCCAGGGGTACCAGGCTGTAGGAGGACTATGAACCCAGGCAGCAGCAGCCTAGGACTGGACATCACTATAGCTCTGGGTGGCAGTGTCAGCCACTCAGGTCAGCATGGCCGCAGTGGGAGCCTGACCCTAGGACACCAACACAGCCTTAGGTGGCGGCCCAGACCCTGGGTATCCGCACAGCCTTCCGTGGTAACAGGAGCCATGGACATCGACAGGGACCCTGGCTATGGGCGGATCACGGACCCAGACATGGCCCTTGGGAGACGTCTGGGCCAGGACATCACCATGGCTCCGGGTGGCAGTGTGGCAGGCCACCACCATCAGCCTGTCCCCATCCCCTTCTCTTCATTTCTCCCTCTTCCCAAAGTGCAGGGGCAGTCGTGCTTCTTTCTCTCCCTTGTCTCCGCCAAATACTTGCTCGGCACAATGACACCAGCAAGGCGCCTTGTGCGCCTGTGCGCGTGCTTCTGCCTGCCAGGGCCCAGCTGCGCCAGGAGGGCGTTGGGAGGAGTCTCCGGATAGTTTTAGATGGTCAGAAAGGAGGCAGCTAAATCGTTCCCCAGGAGGAACATTAACTGAGGCCGAAAGCACGCAAAGAACGATGGTTTACGTCACCGTGAAAAGCTCCTACCACCAGGCAGAGGGATGGACCAAGGTAGAGCGGGGGACTTGGGAAGGGGGACACAGTTCTCAAGGGTGGCAGGGTGGAAAACGGAAGTTCCTGGTTACTAGTGAGAGCCTCGAGCAAGCGTAATGACAAGCAGATTCACTGGACGGCTTCATTGACGGTCACCTCCGGCAATGGGAATCCTCATCTTAGCTACTCTATACTATTGTTTTTCTAAGAGCTAGGAGAACGCGAGGTAAACAGAGTCAGCGCAATTTGGTGCGCGCGGCCCTCCTCTGGGTGGCCACTGGTGCTGCCCACACACCCCTTCCTCAGAGCAAAGGTGGAGAAATGCGTAACCCGAAGAGAACAGAAAACCAGAAAGGCCCTCTGTCTCATGTCGACAGCCCAATGAAAAAATCCTAGCTGTTGTGTCTCATATATTGAGAAGAAAAACATCTAGAATACCTGTGGATTTATCACATGTAACAAAATAGAACACATACCCTACTTACTTCATTGGGATGTTAAAAATGGTGATTGACTCTATAAATTTTGTATCAGTATGTGGATTTTGTGGTATGTGTATGTAGTTAATGTTGCATGCGTGTGTGTAAACGTGTGTGGGTGCTACCCTGTGTGTACACGTGGAGAGGCCTGAGGTGTCTTCCTCTATTGCTGTCCACCCTATTCTCTTCAAACGAAGTCCCTCGCTAGACCTGGAGCTCATGGTTTCTGCTAGACTGCCCAGCCAGTGAGTCCCTGGGATTCACCTCTCTCTGTCCCAACTGCTGTTTTGAGTTTACAGGCAAGAGCTACTCCGCCTGGCTTTCCCACGGGTTCTGGGGATCCAAATGCAGTTTCTCAAACTTGTGAGGCAGGCATTCTGCCCATGAGGCCGTCTCCCCAGGCCTCAATATGTAGCTTCAACCATTTCCAGAAAGCGAAATAGGTATTCCTTATAAAATATCTATTATAATGATCTTAAAAACTTGAAAAGCTAGGGAAAGGAGAGGCTTTGAAATAAAAGGGAATTCTCTCCGTATATACATTCTTTCATTTTAAGCTGCAAGTCCTCGAGAGTGCCACGCCATATTTTGGAGAAATGTGAAACTCGGGCCATGTGGTCACACGATGTGCTCGGTGCCGTCATTCACAACAACTACCAGGTTGTTTCTATTTCAATGAAGGTCCTAAATTCACAGAGATTTAGAAATATGCGGTTTCCATAGCAGCAGATAAAGAAAAAAAAACTCAAAAGATTTTTTTAAAATTAGTTTTTAACAAGGCTTGTAGAATTTATCCTCCTTGTTAGCAGGGATTTTTGCTCCTTAAAAAAAACAAAACCTCACTTTATTCTTCTCTAAATGTACTTAGTCATATGGACTTTGGAAGTGGATAATTGTGACATTCCTACAAAACTGTACATTCTCATGATAATGCAGAATAATTCATATTTAATTTTTAATGCCAAAGACAGTACAAACTGTGATTCAGGATCAGACAACAGTTTTACAGCTACATGTGTTGTCAGTTCAACATAAAAATAACTGCATATGAGTATTTTTAGATAATAGATCAGTGATCAAAAAAAACACAGCTTAGCACTTAGAGTGACTTTTAACTTAATAAGACTCAGATGTTGAGAATATGGCCTTGAAGTGTCAACGGGACAGCCACAGAACGCATGTTTCCATGTGGCCGGTGTGGAGGCACAGGAGAGGGCAGATGAGAGCTGTGATCCTCTGTTAACAGAGTAAGACGCTCTTCTGTTGAGGGGGGGTGCGTCCTTCTGTATATATGCTTCTCTTATTGGTTGATGAGTAAAACGCTGATTGGCCAGGTAGGAAACATAGGCGGGGCTACCAGACAAGGGGAAAGCTGGGGAAGAGGAAGGCAGAGAGAGGCAGCCTAGAGACGCCATGCTGCCCAAGGAGTAACATCCTGGGTTACTGGTAAACCACAGCCTCGTGGCATAGACTAATAAAGATGGGTTAATAAGTAAGGCAGAGCTAGCCAATAAGAAGCCCTAGCCATCGGCCAAACAATTTCATCATTAATACAGCGTGTGTATGTTTATTTGGGGCAAAGCGTCTGTGGGACCAAGCGGGACAGAGACCTCCATCTCCATTCTGTGTTACACCTTTTACTGATTACTCTAATTTACGAACGTCTTAATCGCCGAAATAGGGGTAGATGGCCCACCTGTAACCGACATACATCCCAACGGAGCGATCAAAGTGATGGGGGCGACTCCGTAGGCTGCGAAATTGCCCGTCTCCCCTACGGCCATCAGCAGGGTTCCGCTCCACCAAAGCACGCTCTTAAAGTACGGCTTTGCGAGCTCTTTCTGGGCCGAGTGAAGATGAGAGTATTTCTGGAAGCAAATCAGGAAGTAAATAGAAAACATTTCCACCCGATTAAAACTTGCTGTCAAATTTTATATTATTTTTTTGGGGGGCAGGTTCTCACTGTGTATCCCTGGTTGGCCTGGCGCTCTCTGTGTAGACCAGGCAGGCCTCAAACTCAAGGCGATCCCTCTGCCTCTACCTCCTTCGTGCTAGGAATAAAGGCATGTGCAACCAAGTCTCACTTGCTTTGAAAGTTTACATGTCACTTTACACCAGAGCTTTCTAATCTGTTTGCAGACTATTACGGCTTTCTGTTTGTCCCAAATGTTTTTATAGCATTCTATAGTGTAGAGGGTCTTTTTTTAGTGTGTATAAGCCCACTGCTTTTCCCCTCCCCCCACAACTCTGTAAAATGTGTACCTTCATTACAATCTAAAGGTACTTATAAAGGTGAGGAGCTCTTCGGAACACTGCGCCAAAACAGTTTATTTTTAGACGTTAACAAGATAAAGGCAGTGAAGTATTAAAGGGAGTGTTTTTAGAAGGGATTCAGTTGTACCGGTTGAAGCATCTACCACAATCGATACAGCAGGGCAGAATGCAAGCTGCCACAGGGAATTGTGGCAGGCAGGCTCCTTTCACAGATGGTCTGAATACATCTTTGCGTTTAAATTAAAAGTGCAATGCACTACAGGCACATTTCTCAGTGGCGGCGAACTTCACCAGCCTGCCCAAGGCCCTGGGTTTCAGCCCAGCTCTGCAAAAAGGAAGCGAGCGTATGAATCCCGAGAAACTCATTACGTATGCTTTCCCTCGGTTTTATGATAACTGAGCATATTTCCTTCAAAGACGAGTAGACTGGCCCAGGCCATCTTAAACCATAATTAAGAGGTCTAGAAGGAAACAGGGAACATAAACAAACAAACAAACCACCTCAATTGTGAATTAGCGTGCCACAGGTTGCATGTAGAGGTCAGAACACAGTTTGGGAGGCTGGTTCACCCCTTCTACCATGTTGGTCCTAGGGGTTGAAGTCCGGCTATTGGGCTTAGAGGCAGATGATACCCACTGAGCCCATCTTCCTGCCCTGAAAGTTCTTTTTTGTTTTGTTTTGTTTTTCGAGACAGGGTTTCTCTGTATTGTTTTGGAGGCTATCGGTCCAGCCTGGCCTCGAACTCACAGAGATCCGCCTGCCTCTGCCTCCCAAGTTCTGGGATTAAAGGTGTGCGCCACCACTGCCCGGCTCTGAAAGCTCTTTTTTAATAAATGCTATCGGGTCTAATATGCCCCACGATGGTTCATGTATTAAAGGCCTGTGTGTCACTAGGATCCTATGTGAAGGAAGTTAAGTACCGGGGGTGTGTCCTTAATGGGGTTATTGTAACTTTTCCTATTGTCCCCTCCACCCCACCCTGCTTCCTGGTCACGGTAGGTGAATAGGCCTGCTGGCCACAGGCCAAGCACACCATGACTCGAGTCAAAACGAATCTTTTCCTTGACCAGTAGATTTTCCTCTGGTGCTTTGTCACAGTGATGGACCTCAGTAAAATAAGACATGATCTATTTCCGGATGTTTCTGGAATAGGTTCATTTCTTAGAAATTACTAACAATTATATTAGGCTATGGTCTAGTAAACTTTCATGCGCAGAATGATACAACGTCCAAGGAGATATTTTGATATCCAGACCTATTTTGATTCAGAAGTTTTAGAAACTAGTTTGGTTTGATTCTGTTTCAAAATGACTTACTAAATGATTTAAAATTTAGATTGAATTCATGGCTTGGTTTAAAATTTTAGATTTCATTCAGTTTTCTGTTTAGCAACAGCAGTTCTGTCAGGTTCCTAATTCAGTTGGAGTTCTTACTGTATACCCAACATTCTGCAAGACCGTTAGTCTACACAGAGGGCAAAATGTAACCTCTTCCTCTTCTTCTTCTTCTTCTTCTTCTTCTTCTTCTTCTTCTTCTTCTTCTTCTTCTTCTTCTTCTTCTTCTTCTTCTTCTTCTTCTTCATCTCCTCCTCCTCCTCGTCCTCCTCCTCCTCTTCTCCCTCCTCCTCCTCTTCTCCCTCCTCCTCCTCCTCCTCTTCTCCCTCCTCCTCCTCCTTCTCCCCCCCTGCTCCTTCTTCTTCTGGATGCAAGAGCATAGCAGAGGCAGAAATGACTACCTGTGACAGGTACACTACATTCCCAGATCAAGCTGCAGTCATAGTAGAGCTTTTCTTACCTGGATATTTAGGGAAATACTGATGACCAGGTTTCCTAAAATAGACAGCAAAACTCCAAAAAGGTGAACCTGTAAAAGGAAATACTTTTTTTTAAATGGCTTTAGGGGTAATACTTGTAAGATATTTGGCGGTGGTGGGCGGCGGCGGTGGGGGTGGGGGATGTGGTATGCTGTTGTATTAACTGATTTACTCATCTGCCCAGTTTTGCTTCGCTTGTATTTTCCAAACCTACCCTGGGAATAATAGGTTATTAAAGTGAGAAGGTAAACAAATATTGGTTTTTGGAAATAACTCAAGTCAGGGCCAAGGAGATGATGGCTCACTGGGTAAGGGCACGCACCACACATCTCTACCGTATGGGTTTGATCCAGAGGATCCACAGAGAAAAGAGAGACCCGACTCCTAAAAGTTGATCCTCTGACTTCCACACACACACACACACACACACACACACACACACACACACACACACACAGGCTGCCCACGCACATGCACATGTATACACATCACATATACAACACACACACACACACAAGACAGTGAATAAAATTACACATAGTATTCTAAACAATCTACTACTCAAAGTTGAGGGACTAGTAAATACTTGAAAAGAATATAACAGTTTAGGTAAGAGCCGTAAAGGTTAAAAAAAGAAGTTCTTCCTGTTGCTCACATTAAAGTTTATCACAAATTAGATTACGAGTTGTTCGATGACTTTAAAAGATTCTTTGTGGGATGTTGAGATGGCTCCATGGGTACAGTAATCGGTGTGTAATGTGAGGACTTGAGTTCTGCCCCCAACACCCACATGGAAGTTAGGGTAGTAGTGCATGTCTGTAACCCCCCCCCCGACTGGGGGTTAAAGATGGGTGGATCCTGGAACTCACTGGCCAGCCAGTCCAGCCAGTCCAGGTAAACCCCAGGTTCAGTAAGAGACTCTCTCACAAAGAAATAAGGTGGAGGAGGGTCAGGGGGAGGGCTCCGTGAAGTTAAGTACTAACGATTCACATATGATGATGTGAGTTCATGTTCTGGAAACACACACACACACACACACACACACACACACACACACACACACACACACAGACATAAAACCCAGATGTGGAGGTTTGTGTTTGTACTTCCAGGACTCCTATCCTGAGATGAGAAGTGGAGACAGGAGAATTGATCAGAAGCTCATAGGCCAGCGAATCTAGAGTGAGCTACAAGGCAGAATCAACAAGATCTGAGACCCTGCTTCAGTATGGGTGAAGGCAAGAACCAACTCCCCAAAGTTACCCTCTGTCTTCTAAACATGCACAGAGGCACTTGTGCTCCTGCACACGCACACACACACAATGCCATTGAGAAGACACCTAAGGTCAACCTCTGGCCTCCATGTGCACATACACACATATACATGTGTATTTGCACACAAACATGTAAATGTGCACATGCTACATACACCCACACATACTCACACACACACACAATGCCATTCAGAAGACACCGAAGGTCAACCTCTGGCCTTCATGTGCACACACACACATATACATGTGTATTTGCACACAAACATGTAAGTGTGCATGCGCTACGTGGACACTAATACGCATGTGCGTGCACATGTGTGCACACACACACACACAGAATGTACTTGATACTCTCATCCAGGCACAAATGCATAAAATTTGTTAAATATAAACTAGCAATGGTACAGACAGAGAGCTTCTCTTATTCTACAGAATGTAATGTCCAGCTAGCTTCAAATTCCAAAGAGCTACTTGAATTTCAAGTGGACATCACAGGCACAAGACCTCCTTTACAGATGCAAAGTGTCTTTGAGGTTTTAGAGTTCTATTACCCAAGCCAAAGTAAAAAAAAATTGTTCTTAAAAAATGAAGCAGGGAAGTTGAAAACTCATTTTACAGTTGATATATAATACGGTCTCTAATCAGTTAAGATTTTGTTCCTAATAAAGGCACTTGGCAGTAATTTTGCTCACTATGGCTCACGGGGAATGCTTGTATCACAATACAATGTACTATTCCCATGCTTTTTTAAAACTTATAATCTAATGCATTTGGCAATAATTAGGAAAACAAAGAATCAAAAGAAAGCTGGCATTGAACGTATAATTATGAAAATCTTCCATAGCTATAAAAGTAAATTGCTGAAGAGAAATAGCCAACTCCAAAAATCCTTTAAATCACTTAATGAACCATTCAGAAGACATCGGGTTGGGAGTTTTAAAATTGGTGACCAGATTTGGCAAGAGTTTCTTGGATGTGACACCAAAGTCTTATACAATAAAATACAGAAAGTACACAAGTTGGACTTCATCAAGATAGAAACTTTTTGTTGTTGTTTTTTTGTGGTGCTGGTGACCTCCCTGTTTTTGTTCATCTGCTAGGCAAACACTGCTTCAAAGCTAGACGCCCAGCCCTCAAATCAAAACCTCCCGTTCCTCAGGTAAGTGTATCCACACACCGAAGAGGCAAACAACCAAAGTGGGGGGGGTGTATTTATAAATCCTTATCTAGGTAGGACTTGATACACAGGATGGTGCATTTAAAAACCCCTATAATCCAACAATGAGGCCATAAAACGCACGAGATTGGAGTAGGTTCTTCCAAAGACGACGACAAACCAAAACCACAAATGCTATACCACCACACACCAAGCAAGATGGCTACAAACGAAAATGGGGCAATAACTCAAAAGTGTTAACAAGGATGGGGTAAACGAGAACCTTTACATACTACCGGTAGCAAGGCAAAATGATACAACTACTTTGGAACACACTTTGACAACTTTTAAAAAGCATGGCTTTTCCATTTCTTACAGTAAGAGAAGTGTAGAAACATGCTTACTCAAAAAGCTTGTAGAAATGCCCACAGTATCATGATTCACAATCGCCAGAAGTGGAAATGACTCAGGTTTTGCTTACTGATGAGTGAGTGAACAAAGACGCGGCGTGATCATACAATGAGATATTGCGAAGCTTTATCATAAAAAGGCTCTACCGAAACGGTGTAAAGCGGGTGAATTTTTAAAAGTGTGTTCTACATGGGAAGAATCCAGTTTGAGTGACAATGGGAGGGGCTTTTTGTAAGGGGATAGTGTTGTAATTTAAAAAATGGCGCTGGCGAGAGAAAGACACTATTCCACAGAGCTCACTTGAAGGTTTTTTTTTTTAATTAGGGGAAAGGAGAAGGGGGAGGGGGAGGGAAGGGGGAGGGGAGGAGGAGACAGCCCTCTGGGGACAGGATCAGCAGAAGAGAAAAGAGAGGCAGAGGGGCAGGAGACAGAGACAGGCAGAGAAGCAGAGAGAGAAAGGAACAGACAGAGAGGAAGGGAGGAAGGGGAGGGGAAGACACACACACACACACACAGAGAGAGAGAGAGAAAGAGAGAGAGAGAGAGAGAGAGAGAGAGAGAGAGAGAGAGAGAGAGAGAGAGAGAGAGAGAGAGAGAGAAGGGAGGTGGGCAGGGTCCTTTTAAAAGGGAACACAGTGAATGTGCACAGGTGGTGCTCTTAGTGGCTGCAGCTGAGGGCGTGTCCTGTCAGAAGCCCAAGGGCAGACCAGTACAGATGCCTGATCACTGACAGACAGAATTTCCTGAAAGAGACTATATGATGGTTGTACAACTTGGCAAATATGCTAAAGCATCCGTGGATTGCCCATTTGATATTACCAAATTATATGGCATGTGAGCTAATAGTTCAATAAAAATTGTGTTATAATTTATGGGTACAAATTACACATTTTTGTTCAAAGAAATAAAACATTGCAGACACTGAAGACTTTTATTAAAATTTTAAATATTATTTTTTATCCAGTTATCTACTGGGGATGCACACGTGCAGACAAGTCATGCATGCAGAGGCCAGAATACAATCTGTGGGGTCCGTTCTCTTCCTCCACCATGTGGGACCCAGGGAATGAACTCGGGCCATTAGGTTTGGCAGCAGGCGCTCTTATCCACCAAGCCACTGGCCTGACATGAAGATGTTTCTTTCTGAAGGTGAAATCAATGCACTTCCTTCCTAGATTTAAGGTATATTTGCTTACTCAGTGTTTACCTTTTCATCTTCATTTGGAATTTTTAGCAGCCTTTCCTCTTCCTTCTCAAACAATAAGATATGCAGGTACAGCTATGTGTTTCCCTCCCGGTTTTAGCCTTCTGTATAGCTTTGTCCACTCACTGTCGTAATTCCATTCTATTTTTTTGTCTGATTATGAGGTTTACATGAGCCTTATACTTTTAATAACTGTGTTTAAATTTTTTTCAACTGAATGGGCTGTTACTTGATGGGGGAAGTCCATCTGTGTATATGTTTGTCCTACTGGTTGATAAATAAAGCACTGTTGGCCAATAGGGGAGCAAGATAGGTGGGACTAGGAGTCCAGGAGGATTCTGGGAAATGTAGTCAAGAGTGGAGAGTCGCCATGTGATCCTGGGAAGATAAGACACGTCAGGATAGTGTCCTTGGAAAGATAAGTCCTTATAGAAATATATATATATATATATTAGTAGTCATGCGTTAATACTCAGAGAACTAGCCAATGAGAAACCCTGGACATTGGCCGACAGTATTGTAACTAGTAGAGTCTCTGTCTTATTTGAGGTTTCCATGGCTCTGGGACCAGGGTGGTGGGAAGAATGCTCCTTAGAGTTATTTGTTGTGCTGTTACTAATTTCTGATTTATGGAGTTGTGGTCAGGAAATATGTTGTGCTGTGAACTGGTGTTTGCTTTATGATAGTTATTAGTCTATCGCTATCTATGGATACCCTATCTGCATCCATTAATCTTTCATTCAAGCCCTTACTATCAGTTGCCAAGGGATTAATATTAAAAATCTACCACTAATATGAATTTATATGTCTATCTATGGATCCCCTATCTATGTCCATTAATCTTGTCTTCAGTCCCTCACTACCAATTGCCAAGGGGTTAATAATAAAAATCTACCACCAACATGAATTGTCTTTTCCTTTAAAATCTGCTGAGTTTTGCTTTACATATGCCGAGGTTGCATTGTTAGATGTAGCTCAGGGTTCTTTCATCTTTCCACGTAATTGTCCTTCCTATCATGATGTACTGAACTTTTCCTCCCAGTCTATTTCATCCGACATTAATAGAGTACAGCTACTTTCTTCCGGTATTTTCGTCTCTGCCATTACTTCACTTTCAATACTTCTGCATACCGTTCCTTAAAGTTGTAAGTTGGCAGAATTGTTGGTATCTGTTGCGTAAAATACATTTTGCACGTGTACACAAATTGTAAAATCACCACATCTACTTAATTAACACACGAAACAAAACACACATGCATCTAGGTGGTGAGGAAAAGCCTGCATCCATTCTTTTACTATTTTTCAATGACAGACGATATGGCCAGCAATAGTTACCAAGTTACATAGTAGATCTCTGGAACTCATTCCTTTCATGTAACTGAAATTACATATCGGCTGGGTTTTTTTTTTCCTCTTTCCCCATTACTCTTTTGATTAGGAAGTTCCTAATTCTACTTCCCGCCTCCCTTTTTGAGACAAGGTCTCGTGTAAGCCAGGCTGGCCTTGAACTCACAATGCAGCTGATCATGACCCTGATTCTCTTCCCGCCACCTCCTGAGTGCTGGCAGCACAGTCGTGAACCACCACACTCAATTCACGTGATGGTGAGGATGGAAACCAAGGATCTGTACATGCTGGGCAAGCACTCCACTCAACACACTTACAGTCTTACCTCTACTCCTTTACTTCTTACAATACATTAAAAGTTCTTCTTGAAATAATTGTAGATTCACATAGTAGCTTGCAAAGAATTCTACAGGTGAGACCGAACACGCCCCCCATGCAACGTCTTATACAACCAGAATAAAATATCCAATGCCAATGAACTGGCCTTTTATCAGTTATGCATGCACTTACTTGTGGGTTCTGTAACCATCTCAAAGAAAACACTCATCCGTTTTTTTTTTCTGTTACTCTTTCACGGAGACACAAGCCTTTCTCTTGTCTGTGTTTCGCCCACGGCAACCACACAAATCCACTCTCCATTTTAATATTATCTCACAGGTGTTATACAAGCGGAATCGTGAAGTACGTACACTTTGAAGATGGCTTTTGTTCGCTGAGCATAGAGTCAAGTTTTGCCCAAGGACGTTTACATCAGTGGTCCACTCCTTCTAATTGTTGAGTAGAGTTCTATGGTATGTGCGCATCACGGTTGGACCATTCACTTGTTGAATGACGTTTGTATAGTTTCCAGCTTAGAGCTGTTATAAATAAAGCTGCTATGAATGTTCCTGTATAAATCCTTCATGAAAATAACTCTTAATTTTTCTGGGATAAATGCCCAAAAATGTAATTGCTGGGTTGTGTGGTGAGACCATTTTTAGCTTGGCCAGGAGCTGCCAGACTGCTTCCCAGAGTGGCAATGTCTGAATAATACAGTTTCTCCACAAAGTCATCATGTGTTCTTGCCACATATTCTAAAGTTCATCAACATCCTTGCCCTCCGTAGCATTATTTAAGCTTGCACTTATTTTAACGGCAATCTGTTCTCTGCTATCTTATGTGTTGCTGGCTACCATGATACGATATTGCCTAGTTCTGCTTGGCTTGTATCTCCTTCAATTAGCTGTTGCAATTACTTTTTAAGTAAAATTTACTTTTAGAAGTTCTAGGTTCACAAAGAAAATTGAGCAGAAGACACCAAGCTCTCTAAGTGCCCCTACTCCAGGAAAATGTATATCCCATCCCCCCCCAACTTCAACACCCTCCGCAAACCCAAATGGTACATCGGTTACATTTCATGAATCTAACACATTGTCATCCAAAGTCGCAGTTTGTTTTTGTTGCTGTTGTTGTTTTGTTGTTGTTGTTAACCTTCCATGAGTGTCAGCAAATGTGCAGTATGTGTCAGGTCATGGTAGCGTCTTTTTAAAGTCACCTTAAGAGGCCAGACACCACGGCCTGAAGAAATCAGTTCTCTCCCTGAGACATTAAGAGCTATTCTGTGCTGTGGATTTTATGCACATAATTTATGGCCTTAATCTGTACCCAGGTCTTCTGTTCTCCTTATCAGGTAGGTTATCTCAAGCCTAACTGCATGGTATAAAGCACCTGCCTGCTAGGATGAAGCTGGATGGGGACCTTGGCGGATTCCATGGCAGGCGAGTGTGACCGAGGTGGAGGGACAAACACTCCATGCAGACAGAGCTTAGTGAGAAGTTTTATTAGAAAGGGGAAGGAATGGGGGGAAGGAAAGAGAAAAGAGGTAAAGAGAGACAGAGGACAGAAGAGAAGAGGGAGACAGGGACAGTCCTGTCTGCCTTAGGGGAACAGCGGGGAAGAGAGCTGGGAAAGAGAGCATGAGTGGGCAGGGTCTATCTTTTAAAGGGTCCTTTGCACCTGGGTGCAGACTATGCAACCATGGAACTGGCTTGTTTCACTAACTTAAAAATCCCTCTGCGCTTGCTGGGTTTCAGTCTTGCTTTGGTCCCACCTATCCTTTCTATGCCCTATTCCTCTCTCTTGGAACAGAAATGCTTACTCAGTGCCGCTGTGTATGGCAATTATGTAATTTTTGCAGGGGCTCACAGTTCACAGATTGCCTTGAGTCTGAGCTTTTGAACAATGTTACAACTTTTAAGACCTGGGAAACTTTTAGAAGTGAGCTAAGTGCTCTTTGAATTATGGGATGAACTTTAGGGACCAGAAGTGGAATGTTATGGTTTAAAGTGCCGTGACTGGTGTTAAGTGAGTGAGAGATGGATTTGTGATGGTTAATTTTGATTTGACAACTAGATTACATTAAGACAAGCCTAAGGGAGCAGGGCAGTGGTGGCACATGCCTTTAATCCCAGCACTTGGAAGGCAGAGGCAGGTGGATCTATGTGAGTTCAAGGCCAATCTGGTTTACAAAGCCACACAGAGAAATCCTGTCTTGGAAAAAAAATGGCTCAGGGGTTAAAAGCACTCATTACTCTTCCAGAAGACCAGGTTTGATATCTAGCACCCTCATAGCAGCTCATAGCTATCTGCAACTTCCACTTACAGGGAATCCAAGAGGGCCTCTGTGGGCACCAGGCTTGCATGGACAAATATATATGCAAAACATCCATACCTATTAAGAAAGGAAGGGATAAATGAAGGCAGGCAGAGAAACAGACAAGACTGACCTAGTGAGACACACATCCGAGTGTCTGTGGGGATGTTTCCAGAAAGAATTAACTGAGGGGAAAAGACCTGTGTTGAATACGTACAGTGCCACCCCACGGGATGGGGACCTGAACTGAATAAAAAGAAAAAACACGGGAGAAGGCCAGAGGAGCACTGGTGTTCTCATTTCCCTGCTTCTCCATCCACTGCTGAGCTATATAAGCAAGAAGCCTCTTTCCACCACGGATGGCAGTGGACCTCACTGCAATGCCTTCCCACGAGGATGGACTATATCCCCTGATTTGAAAGCCAGGATAAACTTTCTCTTTTCTTACCATCTATGTCAGGGATTTTGTCACAGTGACAAGTAACTAATTTGGGATCTGTGGGCAACTGGTTCCAAGGCCTCTGTGGGTGCCAGAGTGCTCAAGTTTCTTATATAACACATACGTCCTCCTGTTAACTTTAAACAATTCCTTATAATATTGTCCTAGCTGGTTTTTTTCCCCTTCAGGATGCCATAATAATCTCATTGCCATCTTGGAGTAGAGATTACTTTGACTCAGTAGTCAAGGCAACAAAATAAGCAGAACAGCAGTGATAGCTAGCTCTGATAGATTGGTAGCAATAGAGCTGTCGACACTCCCTAGTGTTGCAGGAACTCCACCGTGGAGTCCAGCTATTGCCCCCACTCCATTCTGCCTGTCTTTCCCCATATTGAGAGACAGATGCCGTAAGAAGCAAAAGGTTAATTGAAAGTGGGATTCCGTGACTCGGCTTCCATGGGATGCCACCTGCACTGATGTAGCTGGTTTTGGATCAGCCACTGTCTGTAAGTAGCTTCTTATCCATGTCCCCGGAAGAGAGCCCAATAAACTCGCTGGTTCACCAAACAGAACTTGGTGCAACTGTTACTTTGATCTGCTGTATAGGAGCCTATCAGGGTGAAGGGATCTTTGTTTACCTCTCCCCAGGAAAAATTAACACAACAATATCTAATACAATGAAAACGTCATACACATAGCTGCTCTACAATGACAATTAAGGAACAATGAAAAGGGAAAAAAATCTATACATATTTAGTATGGACTTGGTTTTTAAAAAAATATTTTTGACTCATGGTTGTTTTGAGTCTGTGGATGCAAAAACTATCCATTCAAGTGGCTGACGGTTCTTATGAGAAACACATTTATAATAAAGTTTAATTGGTAAGTGAAGCACAGTGAGAGACCAACAGGAGTTAAAAAATAAAATAGAAAGTCATCGATGCAACCCCCACTGATGGTTGCTATGGCTTGATGATGAATGTCCCCCAAAAGGACATATGCCAAAGCTTTTGTTCTCAGAGTGGTAATATTCTGGGGATGCTGTGGACCCTTGGAAGAAGGGACCTTTCGGGAAGGCCTTAGCTCGTTGAAGGATGCCCTCATAAAGGACGGTAGGGCCCTGGTTCCTCCCCCACCCTCCCTTTCTAGTCATGCAGTGATCAGTCTGTTCCACCATGGGCACCACTACCATGTGCCATTAGACACCGCACCGAGGCTTGAAGACCATTGGGTCTTCTAAGATCACAAGCAAGAATAAACTTTTTCTTCCATAAGTTAACTACCCCGGGTGTTTTGTTAAGAGTTAAAGGCTTACCAACACTCACATTTATTTGTTTGGGAGACGGGATTCACGCTCACAATGATTTAAAGAACCATCAGGGTCTTGCAGTAACTTCTAATAACCCCCTGCAAATACTGTTTAATTCTGAGAAATGTGATTTAATGACTGAAGGTCCTCAGCTGCAACCAGACATCTCGTTTTTTTATTGTAAATGGGCCCTGATAAAATTTTATCCAGTTGTTAAGATGTCTACATTTCATATGTCATCTACTTCTTAATATTAGAAATAGTGGTGGCCAAGACTCCCATCCACCCCCTCACCCCACTTTGCCCTTGATAGTTTACTGAATCGAGTTGTAAAGACACCAGAGAATCATCGAAGAAAAGTGGTTTATGCAAAGTCACTGGCTAGTGAAATCAACCCTCCACATTTTCTTTTAATTTAGCAGGATTTTTTTGTTTCTTTATCGCAAGGAAAATGAAATAAAGCAAAGACAATCTTAGGAGAAAGGGTTATTTCATGTCTTAACAATGGTGCTATAAGCACAGACCAGAGACACAGGAGGAGGCCCCTACTTTTAACAGGGCTGTGTTGTCACCATGTGGCTTCATTTCTGGCATTTCCAGGATGTCTTGGCAAATGGGTGGCGGCAGCCACAGCAAACAATTCATCAAGAATGAAGTTCAAAATATCAGCACTGATAGCGATTACGATGTTTTGATTTTTATTTGAAACAACAATCCTATAGCCTGCTCTCTCTCTCTCTCTCTTTTTCCGGTGCCAGAATGTTCTTTAAATATCTCACTCTGACCTGTATTCTCGTGTTACTGACCTGAACTCCCTAAGTGGGCCAGTCTGTCCAGATGGAGATGGGATGTTGATAACATAGGAATGTGCAGAATTGAAATCTGTCCCGGCCCTGACTTTGAACTCAGCTATATTCTTGGCTCTACCTTCAAAACATACTTAGACTCACACACACACCAATGTGGAGCCAGTATGTGACTGAAAGGGACCACAGATCCAGAGCTGATTTTGAACACAGCAAGAATTATAGTCGACTCCTGATTATAATAATGCTGTCTTGCATCCTAAGCGGTAAAACATGCCTGACCTGGACATGTGATGCACTTTTGATACCAATGATAAGCCACATGGAGTGATTTAGGTCAACAAGTCCCTTGCAGGGATGACATAAAGACTTGTAAAGGGGTCTGTCTGAGAAATGCACGCTCTACTCTCCTTAACCCACAGTGAACTCTTAGAAATGAGCTGGGCTGGATTTGGATTTTGCCCGGCTAACTAGGTAGACAATGAGCCCAGCTCCAAAACACTTGGAAGGGAAAGGAGACCACCCAGATTCTTAGAGATACATCTATACACTGTAAGCAGCGAGGAGATACTCACAATGGCACATGCCACTGAGTTTCAAACTGCTGTGCACACAGAGAAGAGCTCACTAGATACGTCACATCGCTAACAATCTCTAGGTGAGGGACGCATGGTGTTTACCGTGCCATTTAGTTTTAATGTTTTATACGCTTGTTTAAAAATTTCAAACTAAGACAGAAGAGAAACTGCTTTGCAGGCTCAACGAAATTAAGAATATGGGTTCACTTAAAATATGTGTTTAAAGGAGGGGGGGGGAGATAGCAAGAAAAGAGACAGAAAGGAGGCTGGCTGAACCAAGAAAAGACGTCAGGGAGAAAAATAAAAACCATCGCCCAACTTCAAACCACATGCAGACGCGGCTTGAGGGAAAACACACGGCGTGGGGGAAGGATGTGGGAAATGAACGTGGCCCGACAGGAGATTAGAGACACGGGAGACAGCGGGCTCAAGGAAGCCGGCCTCAGATGTTACTCATTCCGTCCTACATCTATTTGGAATTCATTCAGCAACTGCTAGACATTAGGGCCCGTGTCAGGACTCAAGGATGTAAAGTCCCTCCAGACGTTCAGAGGAAGCAGAGGAAGCAACAACCACAGGCACAGCACACCTGTGAAGTGTGTACCAGAGCGTGTTCTTCGAAGCACACAGGAACAGAGCGCATGCTGCGAGGGTAGGCCTAGGTTGCACGTGTGTCCAGGCTGTACCACTTGGTGATTGAGAACAATAGCATTTACCCTTTCACAGTTCTAAACTCCAGAAGCCCAAATCTATTTTTTTGTTGTTGTTGTGATGAAACCAAGGGGTTGGTTCCTCTCCCTTCTGGGGCTCCAGAGAAGAATCTGTTCATTGTTCTCTTCCTTCTGCAGGCTGCTGGAATTCCGGGGCTGTGGCTGCATCACCAAGGCTCTGTGTCCACACTGTTTTCTTCTCCTCTGTGTCAATCTCCCTGTATCTTCCTGTTCCAAGGACATGAACAGTGTGACATTTGGGGTCCAACTGATCGGGGAGAATCTACCCATTTCGAGAGCTTTTCCCTTACTAATTACAAATTTGCAAAGTCTTCATGCTATGCAAGGAGGCAGCACTCACAGTTGACTTAGGGATCAGGCTGTGAGTTCCTTTTAAGGGGTTATTATCCAGCCTTGCCCGTGTATGGTGAGCAGAGCAGGCACTACCAAGGGCCTTGCAACATAATAACCCAGCACAGCTGACTAGAGAGAGTTAGGCAGGAGTGTCTGCATCCCATGGATCCATGGTTAAGGCAGGGACACGGAAGGAATGTCCCAGGTTTAGAAGGCTCGCCCCTCTCCCCATTGCTGTGCAAACTTCCAGATAACTGCCTGGAAAGAATTACATTCCTCACAGTCTCAGAGGTCTCACTGTCACATGACACCTTCTTTTGGGGCTTGTTGCAACATGGCAGCTGAGACCTGTTTACCTCCTGGCTGCCAAGAAACAAACAAACAAACACAAAAGGGCAATCTGGGTCCCACTATCCCCAATCAAAGGCACGTCCCCAACAACCTCACTTTTTTGCACTGGGTCCCTCCTCCTATAGGTCTCAGAAGTTCCCCCATCAGGCCACAAGCGCGGGACCAAGCCTTCAACACACGAGCCTTTGGGGGAAGGGACGTTTGAGATTGAAATGATGACAAGTGTAAAGGGTGGACAGTAAAGGGTAGGACACCAGGGAACAGAAGACTAACCAGGAGACGGAATGCAGGGGGTTAAGCAAGAAATGGGAGCGAGGAGGACATGAACCGTAACGGGTCATGCAGAAATAATTTCCGCAGTAGCAAATACTGGTGACAACTAGAATCTGTGACCCATCTTAGATTACTGGATGGGTCGGACTGTTCTTGGTATTAGCCTCCTTGACTCTTGTAGGTAACGGACTTGTCAGTATTACTGGTCCAAAATAGGGATAAAACTACAGTCTCACGAGAGAAAGAAGCCAGGGAAGAATCCAGTGAAGGATGGATTTTTTAATCTGTTATCTTAGTTACGGCATGCTATAAACCATTTGCTATATGCTACAGGGTCATCACGTTCCTATTCTGAGTAAATCTCATGATGCTAGTCCCATCTGGTGATTATAAAAACCACCAGAAAAGGTCAGGGTTCTGTAACACTGGGTATCACCGCTGTTCTACACGTAGTTCCATGCCAATTTCTAATCAGCCTTCAAACCTCGGCAGACGACCCCAACATATTGCCTTCCCATACAATTAAGAACTATTATGCTTCTCCTTTTACTAGAGGACACATTAAAAACAACAGTGGGCTTGGCTAAGGGTTAGCTTTTACAAAGATGCCATCATGTTCTTCACTTCCGAGAAACCAAACTTTCAGTGGCTCATGGGGAAGAGAGTATATTTAAGTGACTCCTCTGCGGGAGGCTTTTAACAAGTTGTTGAAGTGGGGGGGGGGAGGTGAGATTCTACTTCAACTGGGTTCTATTACAAAACAACTTGGTCCTGTCTGATATTGGGGAGGGAATCCATGACATCCCTGACAGCCACACTGAATATACAAAGGATGTTACTGTTCACCCCCAAGACCCGTAGGATGGTGATTTCAAAACCTGTAATTCTTCGTAAGGAATCAGGATGACCGGCTTGCCTTTTGCGGGCCCAGCCTAGGGGGCAGAACGCAACAACTATCCCAAAGCTGGACGTTGTGGGGCCTGCTTGGCTGCAAAGTCTTCCTCTACCCCTGCCTGGGTTTTCAGACCACACACTTTTTTGGGGAAAACAGTGCCTGCCTTGAACTCCAGTACAGTTTGTCACAGCTTTCCCTGGACACGGAACTCTACCGATCCCATCATATGCTAGCCACTGGACGAGTTTTCCCCAGTTTGGGGAGGGGGAATGTTGTCGCCTCACACCGTCTGATCTCTGCCAAAGCCTCCTATGGCCCTTGCACCCATCAGATCAAATCTCTCTGAAGCTAAGGCAGGGATCAAGTTTACGTTTTCTGTATGTCTGCACTTTGTGATATCGACTCTTTGCCGCCTCTAAAAGGCCAGCCCTCAAAGCTAGACTAATTTCCCCTACTTCAGCCTCTATCCCACTAGTCCAGTAATCATGTTGCAACAAACCTCATAGTCAACATGTATACGACCCCCATACGTACTAACGCGGCAACTGCTACTTGGTTCAAAAGACTCGTCAACGGCTCTACATGTAAATCACAGACACTCTCTTCATGAACGTGGCAGCTTCCCAAAAACATGGTATCTGCTTGAATCTCGACCACAAAGAACTATTCATTTCTCCACCACTGTGACTCAGGCAGCCACAGGCAAAGGTGTCTAATAATATTTTCTTTCTATTCCCACTCCCATATTCATAGTCACCTACAGTGCCATATTAGTTCTGGAAGTTTCACGTAGGCAGTCACTCAGAGAATATAGACAAAGGCCACCCCCCTTCAAATGTTGCTCAAGTGCTTTCAACACTCTTATTATGAATTTACAGCTGGTACAAAGTGGCGTTATGATTTATGGATGGAAAGCAAGAATCATTAAATGAGGAAGGTTAACACCTGTTGCCTCCTACGTGCTTATCATTCTTATGCTGAGGAAACTTGGAACCTGCTCTTAGCTGTTTTAAGTGGGCAGTGCATTATTAGCTGTATTCACCCCAGTGCAACAGAGCTTGAAAATCCATCTGCTCCCCTCCTCTGTTTCTTGGGACTGTATATTCTTTTGGTCATCCCAGTTTTTCCAGCCTGCACAGTCACTGTTTTGCTTCAGGGGTTCACATAAGTGAGAACATGTGGTATTTGTCTTCCTACCGCTGTCTTGGTCCACTAAGCATAATGTTCTCTAATTCCATGTTGTTGAAAGCGGCAGAATTGCTTTCCCCTTTTAAGGTTTAATAGTATTCCTCTGTGCCTATGCCGCGTTTTCGTTACCCACTCAACTGTCAGGGGACACTTACATTTGGCTCCCCGACTTGGCTATCATGAAAAAATGTTGCCATGGATTCAGGAGGCAGCACAGGTATCCATGTCTTCAACGTACTGATCTCAATCTTTTGGGTAAATACCAAGAAGTGGCATTGCTGGATCATATGACGATGCTATTTTTAGAGTTTTTCCTGTATTTTTTAAAGTATTCCTAAGACGTTTGCATCCTCGCTAACTTTCTGACTCCACTCCTTCCCTCTCTCGCGTTACAAGTTCAAAAAATGTAGGCCGGGCGGTGGTGGCGCACGCCTTTAATCCCAGCACTCGGGAAGCAGAGGCAGGCGGATCTCTGTGAGTTTGAGGCCGGGCTGGATCGACAGCCTCCAAAACAATACAGAGAAACCCTGTCTCATAAAAAAAAAAAAAAAAAAACAAGTTCAAAAAATGTCACGGAAGTACAGCTACATCTTGAGAACACACTGGATGTCTCCTGACTTTGCTGATCCTGCCCTATGCCATCCTATTGAGAGGGACTCTCGGCGCTCTGGGTAGACTGATCATTTAATTTGTGTCCTCATTGTTGATTGGCTTACATAGCTTCTCCCACTAATTTTTCCACCAACAGGGAAATATGAGGCTCTTCTAGATGTATTTGGGATGGAGGGGATAAGCCTAGAACTTAGAAAATAAGTGACAGCCTAGAGATGGTCTAGTGAAAACAATTAAAAAAAAAAAAGGATCCTACGGCCTAAGGTTTTACGGAGACCGCCTCTCAGGTCCCAGCCACACGGACAAGGAAGGACACTACCTGGGGAGGAATACTCGTGGTGAGCTAGGGTATACTTGTGGTGAGCTAGAGTATACTCGTGGTGAGCTAGGCCAAGGGCTGCCGGTGTGGACAGTTCATAGCGGCCTTGTGGCTACCTGCTGGGAACTTGTACTCAGACCACTCAGCATCTTTTCTTGGTCACACGACCTGTTTCATGGAGCACCCAGCCTTCCCCCAAAAGACCCATGCTCTTCAGGAACATCAGGCCCAGCACCTCTGGCTGTGACAATTAATGCAGGACAGGGCAGGTATTGGGGAATATTCTTCTAAGGTGTGTGACTTCTGTTTACATTGCATTTGTTGATCTGTGAAGCCGTGCTACCATTCCTGTCTAAAAAAACGCCTGGTGTTGTAATAAAGAGATGCATGGCCAAAAGTGAGGCAGAAGCAAGGATAGGCAGGGCTGGCAGGCAGAGAGGATAAATAGAAGGAGAAATGAGGGAAAGGAGGAGCAAGATAAAACAGGAAGTATATGGGGGGACTTTAGGGGGTAGTTACCCAGCCACCCAGTCACCCAGACACCCAGCCACCCAGACACCCAGCCACCCAGACACCCAGCCACCCAGCCACCCAGACACCCAGACACCCAGCCACCCAGACACCCAGACACAAACAGCCACCCAGACACCCAGACACAAACAGCCACCCAGACACACAGCCACACAGTTACACAGCCACACAGCTACACAGCCAGACATGGGGTAGGAAGGGAAGAAAAGGTATACAGAATAGAGAAAGATAAAAGCCCCGAGGCCAAAGATAGATGGGATAATTTAAATTAAAAAAAAAAAAGCTGGCAAGAAACAAGTCAAGCCAAGGCCGGGCATTCATAACTAAGAATAAGCCTCCATGTGATTTACTTGGGAGCTGGCTGGTGGGCCCCCACAAAGCCTAAAGAGTGAAATATGACACAACAGGCAGGGACCTCATCTAGGCACGCAAGGGCTCCTGTTGTGTCACTAAGTTTTCCTCCCCTGGAGTGCAGAAGTCTGTAGCCCGGAGAGGAAGGTCTGTGACAGTGGGACCAATGGCTAAGGAGCACGAGTTGACAATCAGGTGAGAAACTGAATGCTCACCATATTGTTAGAGATCCTGCACCAAGGCATGTGTGAATCTAGAATTATTCTGGCTTTATCCCTCATCCAAAAATGGACTCATTTCTTTTATTATTTAATCCAATTACATCTGCACGACTTGCTGCCTGGACCCCTTACCTTTCAAAGCATTCTTGGTAGAGAGGGCTGGTTCTAAAGCCAGGAGAGAAACTGACTCTTATTAGAAGTTAAAGAAGTTAGGCCATTGGTCCAGGTTCCTAAAATAAGGAAATGGTTTGAGAGTTGCAAAGAACGTAAGTTCTGGAGAATCGGGACATCAGCCAAAACGTCAGCAGGGCAGCTGGACATTCATTTTTACAAAGGCCTGGTGTGGCTTACCACACTCGGGATGGGCCTTTGGAGGAATCACTACTAAACACAACCCTAAATGAAGTGCATGGCTAAACACATATATTTACATTAGGAACCACCGTTTATCACCTCCTGATGTGTGCCAGTGATGACAGGCGACCATGCTAAGAGTGAATATGGTTGGCCAAGTGACGAGGCTGGGCTATAAGAACAGGTATGAACATCCTAAAAGCAAGTGAAAGACCGATAAAGGGAAAATTTCCATATTAGATGTAAAATAATAGGTTTTTTTAAAAAAGTCAGTAAGTATGAACCAAACAAAGTTTAAAAAAATTTTTTTTCTCCTTAAGAATATGGAAATGACCAGCTGTTTCTACCCAGGCCTTTGAGATTTGAAGACTTAGCGTTTTTCCTCTCTTCTGGAGAATTATGAGCCACTGTCGGAAAAGGGGTGGATGATAGATAGCAAAGCTAAATCTATGAGAGCAGTGCAAAACTCATCACGGGCTTCGTAAGCACGGAGAGACAAGCCTTGCTCATCTCGCCCTTCACGCTTACTCTTAACACCGAATTCTTTTCAAGCTTCATCTCCAGCAACGGCCTAAAGCGTGGACTAAAAATAGCTTTGCTGCCGAGCCCGCTGGCTTGCTGTGCGATCTTGGAGTAAGTTATTCAACACAAGTGTGCTTGTATGTATGAGCAGTGAGGATAGCATTCACCTCATAAGCTCGTTTTGTGGGGCTCAAAGGACCCTAAACGCTATAAAGTGTGTCTCACGGTAAATACTCGACAAATGTCGGCCTCTCCAACCTTGCCTCTTCCTTGCCACATTGTATCAATTTCCTTTAAATACGTTGACTTTAAAAATTCAAGCCACTGAGAACCCAAAGTTCAAATAAAGGATGTTACGTTGTATCAATCTCCTTTAAGTACGTTGACTTTAAAAATTCAAGCCACTGATAACCCAAAGTTTAAATAAAGGATGTTAGAAATTATGAATTTTCATCTCGTAGCCGCTTTCACCACATCCTTGTGAATTTCATCCATCCATGGCCGTGAGGAACTAAGAGCAAAACCCTCCTTTGCTGTGTTTCCCATCTCCCTCCTCTCCAGCCCCCGCGTTCATCTTCCCATGCTGACTCTTTATTCAACGCACAGTAGGACTGGACTCGAAGATTCCCAAACCAATCTTAGCAGCAGGGAAAACAGGCTGGAGGAGATGAAGTGATTCACTCAAGTGCAATCAGCTGGTTACCACCACCAAAGCAACTGGCTGTAACAGCAGGCTGGAAACCACACATCAGCATTGGTTGTTACATTGTCAGCAGCTATAAGAAGGAACAGCAAAGAGAGGGGCCACGGTGGAAACTCACTGTAGATCCCGAACTCACTGTAGATCCCGAACTCACTGTAGATCCCGTAGGAAAGAAATACTAGAACCTGGTTTTGTTTGCTGCTGTTTTGCTGCGTGTGTATTTTATGCGTGGTGTGCTGTGTGTGTGTGTGTGTGTGTGTGTGTGTGTGTGTGTGTGTGTGTGTGTGTGTGTGATGTTCGTGTAGAGGCTAGAGGTTGACGCTGAATGCCTTTCTTCACTACTTTCTGCCTTATGTGTGGATTCATGGTGTTTTGCTCAAGCCTGGAACTTGCTGGTTTTGCTAGTGTTCCTATCTTGCTTTCACTGGTGAAATCTCAGCTTCCACAGTGCTGGGGTTACAGGAAACCATCACAACCACCTAGCATTTGCATGGATTCTGGGACCCAGACCCCAGTCCTCTGTTTGCAAGGCAAGTGCTTTACCCATTCATATGTCCTTGGGCCTGAGTGTGAACACCTAATGTCTAAGGAGATGGTGGAAACTTGGAATGTTGTAGCTAATCTCGTTTTCAAAATTTATTCCTTGAGACACAACCTTAATTCCCAATTTAAATGACAGCATGTCACCATTTAAATGAAATTCACTATGTATCAGTAACTTTACAGGGATGTAATAGTCCAGACAGCTCAACAAATGTCTTCCAAACTTAACTAAAAAGGGGTTAGAGAGATGGCTCAGTGCTATTCCAGGGGACCCGACACCCACAGCAAAACACCAATGCACATAAAATAAAAATAAATAATTGAAAAACTTTAACTAGAAAGGTCAAGCAAACAGGTTTAATGGGTTGTCCTTTTGTATGTATGCTGCGAATATGTGTTGCTTTTATTGGTTCATGAATAAAACCATTTTGACCAACTGCCAGGCAAAACATAGCTATATGGGAAATTCTGACAGAGTTACGTAGAGAAAGAAGGCAGAGTCAGAGAGAGGCCATGTAGTCGCCAATGGGGCAACATGCTGGAGCCGGTAGGCCACAGCCTTGTGGCAATACATAGACTAATACAAATAGGTCAATTAATAAAAGAGAGCTAGCCAGTAATATGCCTGAGCCATTGGCCAGACAATTGTAACTGATATTAAGCCTCCAAGTGTTATTTCATAATCAGATGTGGGGGGTCCCAGTGGTCGGGAGAGAAATCAGCCCAGCGGGACCAGGAGAGACAGAGAAAAACTTCCAACTACACTTGGGTGCTTTTTATGATGGGAGATGACCTCTTTAAATTCAAAAGAAAAAGAAAAAAAAAGAAAAAGAAAATCTGAATCATATCCTTGTATTTTGGTAAATGGACTTCTTTAAGGTTCTCAGCATTGACCTTTGGCTTTTATTTATATAATCGAAGGGAGGTATGTATGTATACATGTATGAGCAAGCGGGGGAATTTTTAAGACTTTTAGATAGTAAACATCAAACTAAGATACAGTTTTAACCTTAAGAACCATTTAAATCTCATCTTTAAACTTTGTATGCATATGACCCTTCATGAATATATGCATATAGGAGCCCATGGAGGCCGGAAGAGGAAACTAGATATTCTGGAACTGAAGTTACAGGCAGGAGCTTGCGAGCCATCCTGTAGGTTCTGGGAACTGGATCCACCACCACCTCTGCAAGAGCAGTAAATGCTCTTAAGGGCTGAGTCATCATCTCTCCAGCTCCAGCTAATCTCTATCTTGAAATGCTGGCAATGGATTAAACATTTTTAAATGTCCGTAAAGGTCAAACGTGACACACCATAATCTATGCACCGGGTTTAGTCCACATCTGGCCAGTTTGAGGCCTCTGCCTCCTGTTAGCCTAGTTTAGATGGTCTGAAATTTAATTTGCTTTGACTTTTGCACTGTCTGCTCAAAACACACACACACACACATACACACCAAAAACCAAAACAAAAACCTCCATGGCTCCTGACCATCTGTTAGATAAAAACTTAACTTCCTTATTCTCCCTTTAAGGCAATCCAGGACCAGACCCAAGGTCCTACACCCTAGTCCCACATTATAGTCTCCATTTCCCATAAGAACCACATGCGTTGGACCAGACTCTAGGCATGGGAATTTCTAGAAAACACAGCTGCTTCTTGTTCCCAGGGTTTCACTTCCTGGAATGGCCTCCACCTGTATGTTCCCGACCATCTGAAAGTGTCCGCCTGAGACACCATTCTCCTCAACCGTATCCCTGACCAGGCTACCTGGCTGAGATGTCCATAGGCTTTTATTTCATCAACACCACACTGCAGATCCCTGTTTAGGAGTTACATACACCTTCCTAGTCACCTAATAACATTCCTGAGAGAAACATTTGGGGGCTGGAGAGGTGGCTCAGAGGTTAAGAGCACTTTCAGAGGACCTGAGTTCAATTCCCAGCAACCACATGGTGACTCAAAGCCATCTGTAATGAGAGCTGGTGCCCTCTCCTGGCATGCAGGCTTATATATAGACAGAACATTGTATACATAACACATTTTTAAAAATATTTGGGCCCACAGTCGTTTACACACAAAGCAAGCCCAGCAAACATCTCAAGAACATTAGCCCTTCCCACTGAAAATGTGTGAACACAATATAAACCAGGCCGGTAGAACTCAACACATCTAAACTTCCATAACAGGGCACTTTTTTTCCCCAAGTGGGAACATCAAACAGCCAGGTCTAGCCTGCCGATTGTCCTCAGTGCTAATTATGACTGTGGGAGGCTTGGGGACTCAGATCTCACACTTGTTTTGTTTGGAGCTCCATCCCATATTCAGCCATCTTTCTGTTCAGTCAGTGTCAAAGGGGGAGGCTACATTCCATTTTTACTTCTTACTGTCCTAGGCAGCACTAGTGGTACTTGCGACAATGTTTGTTGAATGGTGTTTTAAAATTCAATTTTTACTTTTCCTTGAAACAAAGGCAATTACCTTTTCAGGAGCTAGCAAAAGGATAGAATATTATGGCTCATAAGGTGGCCCAACTCTACAGCAAAGGACAACCAGCCTGCAGGCTACAACCCCAGAGGAGCCAGGTAACAAGGAGGACCCTAAGAGAGATATACACGGATCTGTCTAGGAAGGGGAAAATAGACAGCATCTCCTGAAAACCTTCATCCAGTAACTGATGGGAACAGATGCAGAGATCCACAGCTGCCCACTGGACCAAGCTTCGGGGGTTCAGTGGAAGAGAGGGAGGAGCAAAGGGGTCAAGGCCATGATGGGGAAACACAGAAACAGCTGACCCTAGCTAGTCAGGGAGCTCACTGACTCCAGGCTGACAGCTGGGGAACTTGCATAGGGCCCAACTAGGCCCTCTGATTGAGGTTTGGGCAGTTTGTGGGGCCACTGACAGTGGAAGCATCCATCCCTAATGAGTGAACTGGATTTTTGAAGTCCATTTCCCATGGAGAGATATCTTGCTCAGCCTAGACATGGGGGTGGTGGGGGCTGGTCCTGCCTCAGTGTGGTGTGGGACAGAATTCCAGAAGTCATTGACTCTCTCTCCATGGGAGGCCTTACCTTCTCTGAGGAGCAGGTAGGGGGTGAGATGAGGGGAAGGTAGGGGGGGTGGGAGAAGGGGAGGGAGGGGGAACCAGGATTAGTATGTTTAAAAAAAAAAAGGATATGACCCAACTCTCCACACTCATGGGAAAAGCAGGCATAGCCTTATCTCAAACCAGCAAGAGTAGAGATGTCAGTTTAGTAGTGCCAATTAGCATGTTCCGGGTACACCCTTTCTGACTTGTACAACTGTGTACTATCCAGGGCAAGTTTAGCCTTGTAAACATTGATGTCACATGATAATCTGTGCTTGGGAGAGCCAAAGCAATCAAGAATCCCAGGAAGTGTCAAAGAAGACAAAAGGACTGCATAAGTTGTGTCTGTGAGAACAACGATTTGCTGTTATGAATGATGCCATGGTTGGTCACATCTAATAATTTTATCAAGAGCAGATCATTTGTTCTTAAACTTTTATTGGGATTCTGTCTACTACAAGCATAATATATACTGAGGAAGTCTCCATGGAAAGAACGTCTGTTTTGTGCAATTCTACGGGCAGAAGCAAGGAGAAATGGGATAGGCCTCCCAGCAAGCCCCTCTTCTCCATTTTATTACATTTTTGTGACAAAACAGACTTAAAGCAAAATTAATAAGGTGGACTAGGCTTATTTATTCCTTATACAAATCACCTCTGAGTTCAGAAGTTAACATTCAAGGTAATTTTCAAGCGCCAAAGGGATCTAACCCTTTGATAAGTGATTCAAACCCCACACTTAGGACAAGAGTAACAAAGTCTTAAGGCTTCACTCTTGTAAAAGAGAGAGAGGTCCATGGCTTTGTTACTGTGCAAGAACAAAGTAACAGGCTTAGGAAAACTGGAAGCCTGAAGCTTACCCCATGAAAGCTCACTTGCCCCACTTGAAAGGAAATGAACATTGCTAGAGGGCAGGACTAGGGAAGATCTTTTTTCTCCTCTCCCTGATCTTGAGGCCATCCAAAAATAAATCTATATATATGAGCATCAAAAAGGATATATATATATATATTCATATTCTCCAGCATAAACCCGTGTTGTTTAGGCTGACAGTGTTGTTTTCCCAAAGGGCAAGCGCGATGAAGACCCACAGCCCGAGAATACCAGTGTTTCTCGCAGGGAAGGGCTATGCTGAGACCTTAGGGACACAACTCTGCAGAGTTGACATTTGGGAGGCCCTTAATGGGTTTCTGCTTCTGAGAAAGGTGTCACTTTTTTTTCCCCCTCTCTTTTAACTGTGAAAGGAACCTGGGGTGAAAATAAATAAGTAGAAAGCCACTCCCCATAGCCCTCAGATCCTCGCAGGAGGGGAGGGAAGGTTCCAGGGTGAGGTGGGGGTGGGGTGGGGAGCAGAGGCCCACGAGTGAGGCGGGGAGCATCTGGGGGTCGGCAGCTCGGCTGAGTGGGGAGGGAGGGAGGGAGATGAACGTGTGGCGGTGTCACATGTCGCTCTGCCCACTCGCAAGGCCGCTGTGGCCCGCGCGGAGAGCTGGCAGGAAGGCGGCGGCTGAGGCCTGGAGCCTCTTGCGGGGCCTGCGCCGAGGGAGCTGCGCCCTGGTGCGCGGGCGGCCGGCCTTACCTGGTTCCTGCGGTACCAGGCGCTCGACAGCGAGCCGTTGCCCGGGCCCGGCTCCCAGTAGGTGAAGTTCCGAGACAGCTCATCCAGGACGGCCGAGGGGTCGTCCTCGGTGACCGCCATGAGGACTGGCTCCGCGCGCTGGGCTCCGGTACCGCGCCACCCCCGCTCCCCCGCCGCTCCTCCGCAGCCCAGGCCACTTCCTGCCCAGTGACAGGGCGCGGGCACCCGGTTCCCGCGGGCGCGCAGGTGCGGTCGGGCTCGGCCTAGCTGCGGGCGTCTCCCTGCTCGGCCTCGGGTGTCCACACCTGTCAGCGCAAGGATGAGGTCATTGCTTTCCGCCTCCGGGAGCTACTGTGCGCCCAGCGAATGTTTGTCCAAGTGCACGGAGCAAAGGAGCCATCGGTCGACCCAAAGAGTGACCATCGCCCTTGGCAATCCCACTTCTCGCTAATAGAAGGTCTAACACGGCCTACATATTGCGGGGCGGGGGATCATGATCCCCCCTTTCTCTCCCCAGTATTGTGAGCAGTGTGGGATTTAGGAGCCCAGCAACTAACCGAGCCTTAGGAATATCCACAGGATAGAGAAGGGACACCCATGGCAGCTGAAGGACCCAGATGTGTACATGGTGACTGGATGGGCTTTCTGTCAGATGGGTTCACAGAGACGGCTGGAAAAAAAGTTGCCAGCTGCTATATATAAAGATTTAGGCTAGGACAGAAATGCTAAGAAGAACCTTAAGAGCTCATACGGGCTATTCTGGTCTGACCAGTTTGGAACTCTGTGTGTCACACTACAAAGGATCTCTCTGCGGGCATCTCTCACTTTGAGAGTTCTATGATTGTGTGTGTGTGTGTGTGTGTGTGTGTGTGTGTGTGTGTGTGCTGTTGCCTGAAGCGTCTGCATTTGGAATTCTTTTGTTTACAGGGTGCCCTGGGATTCTTCTTAAGCAATACACTTTAGCTTCTGAGGCTTGACTTCCAGAGAGGTGGAGGGAGAGGAGAGAGAGGAAGAGAGGGGGGGGGAGAGAAGATGAGGAGAGGGGAGGGAAGAGGAGGGGAGGGGGGACAGAGATTCAAGAATAGAATCCAGTCTAGCTGGGACCTGGGCGAAGGCTGTGATGGTTTCTTAGGGGAAATATGTAAAAGAGACAAGGAAAGTGTGAAAAAGACATTTCAGATTCCACAAAAACAAGGGAAGTCATAGGGACAGCTGCATTGTTCCCTGCTTGGGTAACCAGAGTGTTGAGTCCACACAATTAATAATTGTAGCTCAATTTAAAGAAACTAGTTTATTTTAAATGAACATCCTAAAGGAAAAAAACACCCATTGTTTTCATAAGTCTATGGTGCTAGGAATGGAACCCATTGCCTTGTGCAGGCTAAGCAGGCCCTCCATGCCCTGTCATGTGATTCTATGATGTCACCTCCATTCTGCTTTGCCACGCCTGCTATCCACCCACCCTCTACAAGAAAACGTGTTTGGTTTTTTCCCCCAGAATCTCCAACTTCCACAACCCATCATTCCTCCTCCTTTGACCCCATTGGCCGGGAACAGGTCACGTGCCTGATTTTACCTGCAAGTGATTCTTGGGCATTTCCAGCCTGTGGAGTAGGACTTGAGCTCTACCAGAAGGAAAAGAACAAGCATGGGCGGGGTGGCAGAGGGGAGCCAGCAGAATTGGCACCATCACCCTTCAGTATTTTCTGTCAGCCAGATTGTAAGTAGGCACGCAGTCTCTAGCAAGCAAAAATACTAAACAGATCGACTTCCTTCTATGCCTCGATGCCTCCCCCCCACCAGGCAATAACGTTCACCGTTATCTTCAGGCCCCCATAATCTGCCGCACGCGCCTCCTTCCCCTTTATTTCCTAACTTAGAAAATCAGCCCCGATTTCTTCATATTCGTTATAAAGCCTCCAGTTTTGGAGAAAGCGCTTGGTGGGGGAAAACGATGAGATGCGGAGCCTACGTCGCCTAGTCGATCAATAGGTTCCAAGATGCTGCTGCTGTCACGGCTTGCTGTCCTAGTGTTGTGGGGGTGTTTGGAAAGCAATTCGTGACCAGAGTTCCTTCCCACAGGGGTTCACAGGAGGCAGCAGGGATGCGTGTGAACTATTTCTGTCCCGGTGGTGTAGGTGGAGTTTCGGAGACTGTTCCTGCTTTGATGGCCTCTGCCTCTTGTGGCTCCTTGGGGGAGGGGGGGTAGGGTACCCCATTCGTTTTTTTACCGGGTGTGGTCAGCCTCCCCGTCCTCGGTGCTACGGTCTGGGACTGACTTCCTGTTAATCCTGGCACGGCACCATTTGAAACCAGGCTTCACCTAACACTTGAAGAGTGGGTTCCATTTGGCACCTCTTATTTGGGGTCATTTAATTGCAGAATTAATAAAACTTTAAAAGCATCTTTAGCAAGACTCAGTTAACATCAGTTTGTTGTTGTTGTTTTTGTTTTTTTGTTTGTTTACAATAAGCTTCTCACAGATGGTAAGTGGAGGGTCGGAGGTAAAGAACCTTTTCAGAGACTCACTTCCTATATGCAAGTGAGTTCCAGACCGGAGACTCTAAAGAGAATGGCAGAGGCCTTACTTTTGTGACAATAATGTAGGAAGGAAACTCCAAACAGAAGCTTGGCAGACTGCCTGTGTTCCAATCCTAATGACTGCTTGTTTGCTGTGTGGTTTTTTTTGCCCAGTTGCATCATTTCTTTGAGCCTTTCGGTCCTTTTCATAAAAGAGAGACAAGGAACAGGAGAGACGGCTCAGCGGTTAAGAGCACTGACTGACCCTTCCAAAGGACCCAGGTTCAATTCCCACTACCCACGTGACAGCTAGCAACCCTCTGTAACATCAGTCCCAGGGGATACAAATCCCTCTTCTGGTCCCTGAGGGTAGCACACGCACGTAGTATACAGACATACACATGGGCAAAATACCCATTGAGGTAAAATAAAAATAAGTAAAGTTGCAAAACCAATTCTAAAAGGGAGATGAGCACTTAACACTGAACATAAAAAAATGCTGAAGTATTCAGTAAATGTTGGCTGTTACCACCTATAACCTTAAAAAAAAAAAGGAAAAACAAGACACCTTTAAATAAATACAAAAACACAAACCACAGAGGGAAATTTGATATATAATTACAATAAAGTCGAGAGCTTTTATACATCAGTGGACAGTATAAAGGGAAACAGGCACTGACAGTCCATATTTGTCACACCTACAACTGCCAAAAGAATTCTGTAGCCAGCATAGACAAGTAGCTTTTGTAGGCTAAGAAGAAAAAAAATTGCAGCTATCCCAGTGGAAAAGTAGTCAAAATATAAAACAGTCATCTTTTCTCCTAAGAAAAATATGAATGGTTAATAATAATAATAATAATAATAATAATAATAATAATAAGGCAAAATATTTTAATCTCAACAATGGGTGGAGAAAACTTGAAACCTTCAGCAACAACCACTTCCTACTCACTGGTTTGAAAAAGCAAAATTTTAAAGATTCAGATGCCACACACTATGTACACAAAATGGAGCCTTCTATTCAGCCGTCTAGAAAGTGAAATTATGTCATTTGCAGGTGAAATGGATGGAATCAGAGATGATCATGTTAAGTAAAGTAAGCCAGACGCATATGACAAATATGATATGTTCTTCTTCTCATATACGAATTTTTTTAAAAAAATGTGTGTGTTTGTGTGCTCGAATGTATGCATGAGCGTCTTCATGCCACATACGGGTGGGTTCCCAAAGACACGGGAAGAGGGGATCCGACCCAGAGTTACAGGCAGTTGTAAGCCACTTGATATGGCTACTGAGGAATGAACCTTCTGCAAGAGCAGCAAAAAAATAAATAAATAAATAAATAAAGATAAAACAAACAAAAAACACTGGGCCATTTCTGAAGCCCATGTGTGGAATCTTACACGAAGTGGCGTGGTATTTATTTATGACATATGCACATCCTCTCACATTCCTTACATCACTTCTGTGTAAGATCACCAACAGAAAGTGAGAGCTCTGGGCCTGTTTGCTACACTTTGCGGTGTAGGGAATCGTTTCAGACAGTGAAAGTCTGGACTTGTTTAGTTCACAAACATCCTTCCCAAATATTTTTAATCCACGACGGGTTGAACGCAACTCCGGTGGCACTTTCGGACACAGAACCCTGAAAGCGTACCCTGCCCCCAAATTAAAGTTAAAGTGACTAGCAAAACCAGGTGGTTGGGGGGTCTTGCATGAAGAAGTCTAGATGGGAGGCATGGAGTCACTTAGGTTGGCACTGGCGGGTGCTGTGAAGGAACCATAGAAGCCAGGGGAGGTTTGTTTAAATGGAGAAACACCAGGATTGACAAACGTTAAGAGACTGCTGTGGTCCAAGAGAGGACATAAAGAAGACAGGGGGAGAAGGCAGCTTATGAAGGGCAACCGAGGAGGGAGGCATGGCAGGGAGGAAGAAGGATGAGTTTTAAGCTGTGGTCTAGTTGGGGTGACTGGATACAAGGGATGCACCATTGACTGAGAAGGAGGAGGAGGAGGAGGAGAAGAAGAAGAAGAAAGAAGAAAGAAAGAAAGGGTTTGAGTTTGATACTCATGAATTTAGGAGTTCTAGAACATTCAAGAAAGAAAGGACATTCAGGCATCCCAAGGAAAAGGAGTGGGGTCAGAGCCAAGGGAATCAGTAGGGAGTCGCCCACATGTAGGAAGCTGAGACCAGCCAGAGAGAACGTGTGGCAAATCTCTTCTAGAACAGTAGTTTGCAAACTTCTGTAAAGGGCTACATGATAACAATATCAGTGTTTGCGGGCCATGTGCCCTGTGTCACTATTACTCAATTGTGCCGCTGCGATGCGGAAAGCAGCTAAGGAGACGTAAACAAGTGGATGAGACTGTTCCAATAAAGCTTTATTTACAAACACAGAAGGCTGTCGACTTTGTCCCATGGTCCATTGTTTGCCAGCTCCTCCTCTGGAAAGAAAAAGGCAAACTGCACAGTACAAGGCCAACAAAGACTTTTGGAGAGGTAAATGGATGCTTCCCTGGGATTCGTGGCATGCAAGTGACAGGGTCCCAATCCAAAGAGACGTTAAGGAAGTCATAATTAAAGGCTGGGAAGGCAGGGTGAAGTTTGGCGATGGGCGTGGAAACCTGACTGAGGGCTACAGGCTTTCTCTTCAGATCAGCTTTGCACTGGTGGGATCCTAGCCACAATAGCTCCTGGTGTCAGTCGTAAAACCACAGAGTTCAGCAAGGTGAAGGGAGTAGACAAATTAGACTATTGGCTCCGGGTCTTCATTCCTCTGAATGACAATATTTGTGCTGTTATCCCATCCCTTGCTGAGTGTCTGCAATTGCACCCACTAGAGTTATTTTTCTCAGTGACGATGAGATTGGCCGGTGGAAACGTGACAGGGAGGTAGCTACGGGCCAAGACCTTCAGATGCTCTTTCTTGTCTGTTGTTCTGTGCCCGGAGTCTCTCCCAGGTTAAAGAAGGCTCCAAGTAGCCACTGTTGGGGGAGAGTCAAGAATGCCACGAGGAAATACCTTAAGCCAGCCCTTACAGTCTTTAGCAGAAGATTCTTGGTCGCTGGGCGTTGGTGGCTCACGTCTTTAATCCCAGCACTCGGGAGGCAGAGGCAGAGGCAAGCGGATCTCTGTGAGTTCGAGGCCAGCCTGGTCTACAAGAGCTAGTTCCAGGACAGCCTCCAAAGCCACAGAGAAACCCTGTCTCAAAAAACCAAAAAAAAAAAAAATTCCTGGTCAAGAAAATAAACACGGGTCGTTAAAAGTCACTAATATTTTGAGGTCGAATGTTAGACGACACAAGTAATTAAGGGGAATTTTAACCAACATTGGATAGAAAAAAAAAGTCTAGTTTAAAAAAACCCTCTTTGACGTGATGTGGGGCCAACAGCAGTTACTGTAGGCAAAGAGATTTAGTATTATGGTCGGCCCATTTGGGGCGTGCGCTGGCTCTCTTCAGGTAAATGGGAGCTACCGACGTAAAGGAGAAAGGATGCTGAGAAGACCAGACAATGCTACCACTGTAGAAAGTCAGTGCAGTGAGGAGTAGCACCATGGAAACTCGGGCAGGAGGCAGGCTGCAAATGGGTGTTTTGAATAATGCTATCATCGGTGGGAAGGAGGGCGCTGAGACAATAAATGAAGTATGGTTATTGGCTTTGGAAATAATGGGGATTATTGGCGATCTCTGCCCGAGCAGTTTCAGCGAACTATTGGGTTGACAGATTATAGATAACTGTAGATAACCAAAAAAAAAATCATCCCTATCATTCGTTTAAAAAGACTTGAGATAAGGAATCAAAAAGGGGAGTGCCAGCCATTTTATTTACCTGAGCATCACTTTGAGGGGGATACTTCTGGGAGGAGGAATGTTGGGATCAGTCATCCCTGAGGCAGATCCTGAGTGGACGTCGCACCCCAGAGAGTGCAGCCACGGCTGGCAGACCCTTAGGGTACAAACAACCCTTAAGGCTGGCAGATAAGCTCAGAGCAGGTATGACCCTCAGGGCTTGGTGTACCTTCGGTATACAAGCAGGGGAGGAGAGGCAGAGGATTGAACCCTTAGGAGTATCTAGTCTCGTTTGTGGAGGATCCAGGACAGAGACACTTTTAAACAAAAGTAGTCAGCTGGCAAAATGCTAACCCAGCGCCCCCACCTCTTAAGACTCTCCTGACATGCCCTCCCCACTTGCCTTTACTGTCTCTGACTAGGGAGATATTGGCAAAGCCTTGTGAGTGGTCCTCAGGATGTCATGGTCCCTGTCACGCTCCTCCACACGCGGCACCCTGCCTCAATTCTCATTGGCCCACGCTGTTTGTAAGAGACTCCGAGGACTCCTCCATGGCAAGTTATTAACGTAACAGATCTTCTCCTGTGGTTATTTGCTCCATAAGCAGATTCCCTAGGCGACAACTCGTAACCCAAGGATGACTTTCTGCCACGGTTAGGTACACGGAGAGAGACTGGAAGAACCGCCCCGCCAATCTTTACACAAAGCAGGCTTGTTACTGATAAGGCTGTCCCCGAACTGGAGAAAATATCCAGGGAAAGGGAGATAGGAACTTTAACTTTTGGAAAGACGGTGTTTCATCTTCGGTGACAACGGATTCTGGTAGCCACTGCTTGGTGCCTGGAGAGCAGCCTTAAGTGGCAAATATAGGCCCTGACAAATGAGCTTCTACCCGTTTTCTTTTTCCTCTGCAGGGGTGTGGGTGGAAGTGTGTGAGTTTGGCCCGATCCGTAATGAGACCTGTCCTTCGGGTTTCTGCGACCTTTCTTGCGGAACAGAACTTTTATTGTCTCGAGAGAGTTTACTCCCCCCCCATTCTCCCCTTGGTCGCCATCCCCACCGGCGGTCTAGGTTCACTTAGCGCCTGCTGCTCCCAGAAAGGATTGTGGCAGCCACCGAGAGCAGCCACACCTGTCATTTGTGTGGCCTGACTTGAGTTTAGGAGAGATAAAGGCGTGTGAGCTACATGCCGAAGAGACTCGGTGATAAGCCACGGATTCCACCGTACGACGCACACAGTGGGGAAAACCCTTTCCAGGTCATGGCTCTTGAAGGGCCTGGGAGAAGAGTGTGGATAAATTGGACGCGGGTGTGGCAGACAGAAAAGAGGAGAGCATGGAACACCAGGATGGAAGAGGAAGGGAACGTGCAAACGGGTGTGTAAGGATCCCCCCCCCCGTACCCTAGAGACACCCCATCCCTCCACCCAGAAGCTTGGTGCCTGGAGAGCAGCCTCCAGGCACAGCTTGAGGTCCAGATTGCTAATTAGAATTTTTTTTCCCTCCTCCCCTCTGTAGTTTTCCAGGATCAGCACGGAGTGTCATATGCATCCCTGGCAGACTTCCTAGACCTGTCTAGCCAGTCAAGTACCACGGCTACGCCGCCGCCGCCACCGACTCACATGTGTTTCTTCTGCGAAGCCTTCTCTGGATTTGCATGTGTTTAAAATGAGGAAAAACAAGAAAAGGCGGCGGGGGGGGGGGGGCTTCACGCACGGAGGCGATGCTGCTTTTCTCTGCTGCGTCTGCGTGGGCGGAAGCATTGGTGCCTTAGAAGGCAAAGACACCAGGGCTAGTTGGGGAGCTTGCTCTGCAGGTAACTGCACCCCCACCCCCACCCCCGCCCATGCCGCGCCCTTTATGAGTTCGGCCCCGAGTGTGCTGAGGACGAGAAGGAAGCTGCTTGCATAGTGAGGTAGGGTAGGCTCTGCCTCCCACCAGACAAAAGCACAGCTTCCCACCCTGTATCCTCCCCATATGCTTCCCGAGTTTCCCCAGCTATTCCCTCGTGGTGTCCCAGCTATCTAGCTGAGCGCCGTCAGCCCCAGTTTTATGGTTTTATTCTGCTGCTAACCCAGCCGCGTGGCTTTGGGCAAGGCCCCTTAACTCTCTGGACCTTTTTTTTTTTCCCCATCACCGAAAAAGAGAGGTTTGGACTGCATGGTCTTTCGGAAAGTTTCCAACCGGGAAGTAGGTATCTACAGAAATTTCATCTTCTTCACATTTGCCCTTAACAATTTTTTCCCCTTCCCTTGCTATGTACGGAAGGGAGAGAAAGAGAGAGAGAGAGAGAGAGAGAGAGAGAGAGAGAGAGAGAGAGAGAGAGGAGAGAGAGAGAGAGAGAGAGAGAGTTAATTTTCTTTAAATGGCTTATTTGGATCACAGTTTTAAGGTCTCAGCCTGTGATCAATCCACCCTGCCCCCCTGAAGGCGGGGTTTAAATGAGTCCACCAGACCCAAGATAGAGGATAAATAGGTATTTATTAGGGAAGCACTTACCAGATAAGAGTAAATAACCAGCCGGGTGGTGGTGGCGCACGCCTTTAATCCCAGCACTCGGGAGGCAGAGGCAGGCGGATCTCTGTGAGTTCTAGGCCGGCTGGACTGATAGCTTCTGAAACAATACAGAGAAACCCTGTCTTGTAAAAACCAAAAAAAAAAAAAAAAAAAAAAAAAAAGAGTAAATAACCTCTCTGGTCTTCCTGCTCTAGAAGATGCAGTCTCTGCCCTTCCAATGCTCTCCACAACACAAGAGAAAATGAGCCAGGCCCTCCTCTACCTTATAATGGGTCATGGCTGCACCTGAAACCACGCCCAGAGGGTGTGGCCACCACCACAAGTTCACTGGCAAGGCAAGACACCAGTACTGACCCCATTACTTCTGGGTCTCTGAGGTGGCAGCGTGTCAGTCATGATGGCCACTTATATCTTGAGACAGCGGATAAAGAGCAAGAGGAGAGGACCTCACATTCCCTTGAGGAGCACGCCCCATTTGGGATGGATCAGGAGGCGCTCATGCCGCTCTGCACAGATGCTCGTCTAGGGGTTGAGTATTGCAGCTTGTCGAAGGAAGATGTGTTTCACGCGAGATCTCTGTTGCAAGCCCTCCTCGGGGCGTGGCTTTTCCTCATAAAATGTCTGAAACTGTCAGAGTGCTCTGGCTAACTTAGTTTCTAGACCGGCAGCTATCAGACGCCCCCCCCCACCCCCCAACTCGGTGACAGCCACCCGGGAGCCAAATCTGGTCACTGTCCAAGGTAGTAGGGACCCAGCTGGGATCAGAAGTGATCTCTGAGTGGTAGGAGTGTGAACGGTGCTGTTGCTCTGGAATGCATGTGTGCGTGTGTGCGCGTGTGGTGGGGCGGGGAGAGCTATCGTGTATCTATGGAGACCTCTGCGGTAGTCCCTCGCACAGAGGCTCTTCAAGGATTCCTCCTGTCATCACGCGAACCCAGGCTGATTTAAACGTCCTCATAGCCACACGTGTAGTCCAGTCTTGGATTCCCCCAAGGATACCTCATTTCAGGTGTGGGGACTACTTGTTGTAGCTGCTGCTCAAGTCTCAGTCTCTGCATCTGGATACCTAAGTCACGGTGGCTCCAGACACCTTTATCCCTGATCTATAAACTATCTATTTAACCCAAATACCTAGCACGGTGCCTGGCACACGGGAGTACCCGTAAGCTTGGTGGTACAAGGCGGAGCTGGTCACCTGTCACCCTGCCTTCAGGCACGTCATTCCAACATGCAGCACATGAAAGGTGCTCGTTTATTTTCCGTGCTAACTTTGAAATATGATGTGGATTTTGCACACGGGACGCGTCTCAGTTGAGACCAGAGCATTTTTAGTTCTCAGTAGCCATAGTCACACCCAGCCAGCTGCTACTCTAGGGAAATCAAAGCAAGAGAGCAAGCAAGACAGTGCGCTCGCTCTTTTACGCCTCCCTCAGACCCCACGCCTAGCCCTCCGCTTACTTCCTGTCTCAAGACTCCATTCTTTTCTCAGTGGCTACCCTGGGAAATAGATTCCGGTTACTTGGAACATATGCTCTTACCCGAGTGGCTGTCATTTTTAGTTTCTTTTTATCTCTTTCCAAAGGCCCCACGTCGGAAGCAACACCTAAGCCACATTCATTCCACAAGACACACGTTAATTAACAAAGGGGATTGCCAACTCAAAATGCAGTCAAGCTTGTAGTTGAGGTAGGCAACGGTTGGCTGTCTTTTTTCCCCATCATGCATTTGGAAGTCTTTATCCACTGTGCCCCTGTCTAGATACCACCCCCATGGGATTTCGTTTGCTCATTCAGTTCACTGAGCGTCGTAACGTGTAACAAGAGTTACGGAGACCATCGCGCACAGGAAGGATGCTATCTCTACTCCGGGAACCTTAAGTTTGGGTGAGACTGAAGAGGAATGAGCAAGGTCTCAGAACACACTGAAACAGAGGATTGAATGAAGAGCTGGTACTCTGAAAGGTCGCAGGAGAATGACCAACCTAGCATAGGGGTGTACAAGTGTGTCAGTGCAGAAGCGTGTGCGTGTGTGTGTGCACGTATGTGTGTATGTGTGTGCCTGTGTATGTGTGTGTGCACGTGTGTGTATGTGTGTGCGCGTGCATGCGTGTGCACGTGTGTGTATGTATGTGCATGTGTGTGCATGTGTGCATGCCTCTGTGTGTGTGTGTGTGTGTAGGGGAAGTCACATACTTGTGATGTGAGAGCTGAAGACTGAGGAGCTAGGGTGTGGGATGTTGGGATACGGATGGGTGAAGAAAAGAAGCTCCGCCATAATCCAGCCATAGCACCATCACGTCCTCATTTAGAGAAGACGTGACTCCAGGCTACATTGCAGAAATACCGCCTCTCAAGATAGGAAGCAAGTTCTGAGAAAACAGACTTTGAGGCTTATCTGCCTAGTGTAAATTACCAAATCACTAGGGCATACTTGAACAATAGAAGGCAGATCGTGAAAGATAAAGTTAGAATCTGCGGTTAGGTTACCAGACAACACAGGCATGACCTACCCATCCCCCTGACCTTTGCTCCGGCAGGCTCATTGCAGCTGCAGCACCCCCCATTCCTTCCCCTACTCCCTTCTCCTATATAAATCCCCTTGGGATGAAATAAAGGTTGTCACCTTGATCAGATTCCTGTCTTGGTGTCCTTTCTCGTATCTCCTGTTCCCCATCTTTCTCCTAAGTGTCCCCCAGTCCCCACATTGAACACCCCACGAGTCAGGGCAATCCTAGCTGAGGGGAGAGCTTCCTCCTGCTACAGTGTGGGAGAGTACACCGTGACTTGGGCACAGGGGTGATAAGGCATAACCACGGTCAACCGTTTACCCTTTATTCAAATCTTGGAAGAAAGGTCCTGGAAACCAGGGCTCTGATCCTAATTTCTTACCTGCATTTCTGGTCTGCCCGTACAACCTGATTTAATTTAAATTCAACGTATTCTACATTTCTCATCTCTTTATTAAATATGCCAAAGTGGTTTTCTGTCCTAATTCCTCTGTCTCTAACAATGAGGGCAGCGTGGTCTCAGTCTCTTACCACTGAGAAGCGGCCTCTTCTCTTCCCACGTCTTCACCTGCTGCCCGTCACTAAGTCTTACTCACTTTTTGACTAAGTATCTGAAGGCTTTTTTGGTCCAGGCACCTTCTGCCTTCCCAAAGCCAATCCATCAGTCGTTTCCACCAGCACTATCTTGAAACTCTTAAGAGGTATAATTTGTACTCTGTTGAGATATCATTTTGGAACAAATCAGGCATTTAAAAAAATCGTATCAGATGATGAAGTACGAAAACAATTTCAGGGCTTCAGAGAAGCAATTTTTACTGGAAAAACACGATTCTTAGACTTGCGTTTATTCTCAGACCCTCCCATCTATGGGCATGGTGAGGTTTGCTAAGCTTTCCTTAAGGTCATAAGGCTTTATCGCTGCATGGAGAACTGTCAAGACGTGGTTTTCCATTGTCTAACCCTCCTTTTAGAAATAAACTCCTCCCTGAACCCATTGCCTGCAAGTGCATCCTACCTTAAACCTGTCCTTGATTACGGGAGTAGCTTACTTCATGTTAGCGCAAGCCCTGAACACTGGATGTGGAAAATTCCAAAACAAGATTGTATTCAATGTCTGGGAATAAGTGCTAATTCTACCCCCAGTCGCATTTTGTCATAATTCACTGACTGGAAATTCTACTTCAGTCGGTAAGTATTTATCGAGACCCAATACACTTGCGTCCAGCCTGAAACTTCTTGGTAGAAGCACCATGGCTGTTCTCATGAGCTAAAGCATCAGGGCACACATCGTGAGGATGGGACAGAACACTCTGAAATCAGTACTGAAAGGGAAAAACATCTGGATGCACATTAGTTTGCAAGAAATGCGAGAGGAATATTGTCTCCTGAGCTCCCAGCTTTATTGGGAAAACGATGCTGGTGTGGTGTCCGTCAGCTTCATAGCCAAGACAAGAGTAAGGGAATGTCTGGTGGGACAGGGGCTCTGTTAGCTGCGAGGACCCGTAGAGATTGACGACAGCAGCAAACACCTTCACCGCTTCTTGGTGGGCTTCTCTTTTTTTTAAATTTTTATTTAAATTAGAAACATGAATGCTTCACCTGTCAATCCCAGCTCCCTCTCCCACCCCTCCTCCCTAGTCCCTCCATCAGCCCCCCCAGCCCCCCACCCAATCCCCACATCATTCCCCACGGAGGGTGAGGCCCTCCTTGTGGGGGGGTCTCCAAAGTCTGTCATTTCATCCAGGGAAGGACCTAGGCCCTTCCCCATGTGTCCAGGCTGAGAGAGCATCCCTCTATTTGGAATGGGCTCCCACAGATCATTCATAAACCATGGTGAACACTGATCTACTATCCAAGGCCCCAGTGATTTCTGTGGCTTCCTCCCTGGCACTACATTCATGGAGTCTGGATCAGTCCCCTGTTGGCCTCTCATGGATCAGTCTGGGATTCAAGAGCTCCCCCTTATCTGGTCAGCTGTCTTTGTGGGTTTCACCATCATGGTCTTGACCCCTTTGCTCATCACTCCTCCTTCTCTGTCACTAGTTTCCAGGAGGGCAGTTCAGTGTTTAGCTGTGGGTATCTGTCTCTGCTTCCATCAGTCACTGGATGAAGGTTCTAGGATGGCATGTAAGGAAGTCATCAACCTTACTCGATGGGCTTCTTGTGATGCTGGTTTGTTTTTCACCTTGCCTGGTCGTTGGCACTCAGTTGTCTACGTGATGCTGCCAATTGCTTGTAAGACGAGTTTTATACTGAAACCAGCGGAATGTGAGTAAAGCCAGTTGCCCTTCGTGGTGTAGGTATATATAGCCTTCAGGGCATTCTTCCTTGAGAGTCAAGATCACAACATCAGCTTTGGTCAGAATGGCTACGCTCCCATTCCTGTCCCACATAGTTTATACTTAAGAGACCCTGAAACCATGCAATCCAATTCCTTAAACTAATCTGTGGTGTTCTGAATGAGAAATGGGCCGCAGGCTGGGGTTTTTTAGGCATTTGGTTCCCAGTAGGTGGCGGTATTGGGGGTAGGCTTGAGAGGTACAGGCTCGCAGGAGGAAGTACGCCGCCAAGGTGGGTTTTGAGGGTTTTACAGCCTTGCCCACGTCCAGTTTGTACTCTGCTTCCTGTTTATGGTTGCAGATATGAGCTCCCAGTTTCCTGCTTCTTCTGTTATGCTTGCTTCCCTGTCGTCTTAGACTTTCTCTCCTGAGCCATAAGCCAAAATAAACCCCCTCTTCTGTGAGTAGCTTTTGGCCGTGGTGTTTTATTACAGGAGCAGAAAAGTGAGCAAGACATCACCTACATACACATGCACACCATGCTCGTCTAACACATGTGTGTGCACACCACGCTCACCCAACCACGCTCGCTCACCCAATACACATGCGGACACCGAGCTCATCTAACACACAAGTGCATACCATGTTCATCTAACACATACATGCACACCCATGCTCACCCACTCCTGACTTGGCTCGGCTTCAAAGGAACGCCCCCCAAACACAGTTCTTTAAAAACTGTTGTTTTCCGTTTCAGAAATAATCTACGCATTTAAAAGCATAATAGTACAATGTTTCCCTCCCTCCCCATAAAGGCTAACAGCCCACTTAACAGTATACCCTCTAGCAGCGTTTCAAGATAGGGTATGCATTTTTTTAAGTCCCCTGCCACAGAAGAAGGATCGAGTGTACTCCTCAGATGAAAAGGAAGTGAACTTCATGTGGAATGAGAAATACAGCAAGTGGTTGGGGGAACCTGAGGACTCGGGAGAAGAGGATATCAGGGAAGGAAGGCAGGGGGGAGAGAGCAGCTTGGACCCGCCCGCCCGTTACCAAGTTTGGGAGGAAGAAACCAGACAATGGACTCCGCCTGTAAGTATCAGTACACTGGAGAGACACTTTAGGGAGAAAAGAGGAGTCAAAGCAATGGGGACTGAAATGACTTGGAGGTCAAAAGAAAACAAAAGGCAGAGACAGGCTAACGCAGTACTGCGTTAAATTTGGGAGCTTTCAGTTCCTACGAACTGTCTGTTGGAAAACGGTACAGGTGGGTTGCGTCCACCAGGAGACAGGATGTGGGCAGTTTTGCAGCGAGGGTTCTAGAGTGAGTAACAGAGTTGACTTCCATGTATTCTCTAAAAGCTTAGCAGGCCCCTGCTCTGAACCGGCAATAGAAAAAGCACTTGGAAGGGGGGAAATACTCTGAATAATTAGACATAATTATGTTGTCAGCTCATGTATCATATGCTTTGCCTCTTAGGGATGTTTTGCAGATTAACCAGTTAATGTTTGTAAAATAAGCTTCAAGTGCCATGTGTCATTGGCACGAATTTGATTATCGGCGTGATGAATGTAATTAAGTCATACGAACTTTTCACTGCAGGGTGATATCTGCTCTGGAGGGTTCTGGGAATGGGCATCGAGGTTCTTGAACTGGCGTTTCATTGAGAAAAACTTTTGTGGGTAGGTGTTCTGCATTGTCTCTGACATTCGCCTAAGAACACAGGAGTCAGCTAAAGTGTCAGGTTTGAATTATGGCTTCCATGGATGACTAAAGGTTGCATTTTTTCACCTAACATCCAGCTGACAGTAGAGTGAACTCATGACCGACTGGAGAGTGAACCAAGTCTTTCTTCTGAACACGAATTCACCCTTGTCCACCAAATAAGTTATTCATTTTCTTCAGTTACAAGATTCACTTCTAAAACTCAGAATGGCTTCATATATCCTCAAGAAATACTTGTTAGCAAGCTTTTCTTAAATAGACAATTGATTGTTGATCTAGAGGTTCAAACTTTTGGGGACATTTGAGAGAGGAATTGGATTAGCTCTAGGAAAGTGGTTTCCAAACATTTGAGTCACAGGACTTCTCCATACTCTCAAAAATGATTGAAGAACTGAGAGTGTCTGCATGCCTGTCGGTTGTGTAGGCTGACGCTTTTTGCATTACAACTGAAGTTAAGGAAAAAAATGTGAATTTAATTTCCTCATTAAAAGTCATAAGATTTTTGCATAGCAAAATGAATAAGATACTTTTAATGAAAATATCAGGGAGAAGTGTGACATTGTTTTACATTTTTATAAGTTTCTTTAATGTCGCATTAATGGAAAGCAGCTGTGGTCCCAGGCTGGGTTCTGCATCCAATCTCATATGAGACATTGTTTCGGTTGAAGTAGTTGAAGAAAATTTGGCCTCACACAGATCTGTAACTGGAACAGAGGGGAGTATTTTAACAGCATTTTAAAGATGATTTTGGTTATTCATTTTAGATTTAACACAAAAACCTCCAAAAGTAGCAATTTCTTGAAGTTTCCGAACTTTTTGTCATCCTGTACACTTAAAGCCATTGGTCTATCTTGTACTGATGCCTAGCATGGAGCATTTGGAAACTATTGATTCCTTAAGTTATGCATAACTTCCAAGGGCTGACACATTTCAGGATCAAGTAATCACTTTCATTAATATCATCACTGATTTCATCATAAAATTTTTTAGGTATTGGTGTGCTGTCAAGTTTCCCAGATTCTCATTTTCATTTGAGAAGCTGGGATTTTATTATTGGCAATAAATACTTTGGATTGTTTTCCATGAAGTGATAGTTTCATTTTGTTCACTTTAGGGAGAGTTGCTGCCAAATGCCCATGTCTGGTTAACCATTGTTTGTTTTCACGTGAAAAAAGGGGGCTCCATCAGAAGCAAGTGGTTATGCTCACAGCATGCTTTTCCTGGAGTCAAAATTGTTAATTAGTGTAGATCAAGGCCATCATGAGAATTTCTCATTTTCTCACCCAGATGAACAGTTAATAAAATCAATACATGTTTATTGCTTAATCATTGTCATTACTGACTGAATTGACACACAGTAAAATTAGTGGGTGCAATAATGGTGAACACACAGTGACTGCCAGTGACATGTACTTTGACTATAGTATGTACACAGTGACTTCCAGTGACATACACATTGACCATAATGAGCACACAGTTGGTGCTAGTGACATACACTGACCACAATGAGGTAAATAGTGGCTGTCAGTGACATATACATGGACCCTAGCAAGTGTAGACACACTGAAACCCCCTCATTTCAACTGGTGCTCTAGTTTTTTCACATTACCCAAGAGTTTTGTTCATTTTTTCCCCATTTTCTCCACCAATGCGAATGGCAGAACGGTCCAAAGGCATGTGATTTCCCAGTCTGAGCAAGGGAAGAGTGTTGAGCTTGTAGGGTCCTTTAAGAGGGTCTTGGGATGCTTAGGGTCCAGGAATAACACTTGGAGAATAGTTAGCCTCAGTAACATCCCAAATGTGGAACAGAAGATAGTCATTGGCTGTTGTTATGACATTCCTTTAGCCATGCACAGGGCAGCAGGATACAGGGCCATGGAACGTTCTTATTTTTCTTTTTGAACATAATGAGGAAATATTGTATTGCCTTAGATAGGTTTTTCTCTTGCTTCAACACGCAGTAACTAAAATGGGCACTGTGCTTGAATGCGCATGTGCGCACAGACGCAACGGGCACTGTACTTGAATGCGCATGTGCATGCAGCTGCGTTGCCCCCAGTTGAATTTTCAGACATGGTACCTTTCTCATCTGCGTTGCATGCTACTAGGTGCAACACTCACCTTGCGTGAAAACTCTTTTTCTGTTACATTAAAAAAAAAATGTTGGTTGTGACCCGCTGGGTTGACTTCCCATCTCACCAATAGCTTGGAAACCACAGTTGGAAAAAATAAAATAAAATAAAAACCTCTGCTCAAAATCAAGGTACTTTCATCTGTCATTTTCTTTCTGATTTACTTTCTGACCTGAAAGTAAAGATACTCACAATCTTTTAATGGCTTGCTTTTCCATGTCGACGCAGATGCCAATAATTTTAATTTAGCTTAATTTTGTTTTTCTTGATGCCAATAATTTTTAGCTTAATTTTATTTTCATGTTTGTACAAATAAAGTTTGCCTGAAGATCTGAGGGTGGAGCTAACCACTAGCTAACCATAGAGGTCTGGAGGTCTGTATAGACAGACAGGAAGTGGTGTGGCTGAGTGGAGAGAGAAATATTGGCAGGAGGAGACAGGAACTCGGTCTCTTTTCAATCTGAGGATTTCGTAGAGGTAAGACCTCTAGCAGACTGGCTGCTCTCCTTCTCTGATCTTTCAGTTTTCGCTCCCTAATGTCTGACTCTGGGTTTTTACTATTAAGACCAACTAGAACTTGTGTTATAGATGTGTGTGTTCTTGTACACGTTTGTGTGTGTGCAGTGTGTGGACGTGAGTTGGAGGGCAGAGTTTGACATCATGTATCTTCCTTGATGGCTCTCTGTGTTTGTTTGCAGACAGGGTCTCTCACAGAACCTGTAGGTTGCTGATGGCGTTAGATGCTCCAGGGATCCTCCTGCCTCTGTTTTCCCAGAACCGGGAGTATAAACTGACACACACCACCAAGCTCAACTTTTACACGGGTGCTGGGAAATCACACTGGGGTCCTCATACTTGAGCAGTAAGCGCCACCCAAGCTGTCCTTAGTCTACCAGTCACTTCGAAGCATTGCAGAATAATAAAGTTGCTGTTGATTTTTCTTAAACCAGGATGCAATATGTGTGTTCTTATGTGAAATATCCCTTTGGCTTTACTTCCTCTGGGAAAGTAAAACTGTTTACCTAGCATTCATAAAATCTGATGTCTTTTCTGATAAATACGAACAGTTAAATCTCATCAGGAGGCTATTTTGAGACTGATAATAATCATTGTTCCCATTTTTTAAAAAAAGCTTTAACTGGATCTAGACTTCTAATCAGCACTGCTTCAACTTCCTGCTCTGCCAATCTGAGAACCATTACCCTGACAGTAAACATTAAAATAAAATGGCCACCACTTGGAATTTTAGCGCTTAAGGAATTTTATTGCTGAGGACAAGACAGATAGTGAGAAAGCAGAATAAATTAGAGCTAAATATTTTCTTTCCTCTTTTCAATATCTGGCCTCTATCTGCTTCCCTTCCTTAGCTTTTCAGGCTCCAGCCTCTCTCTCTCCTCTCTCTCTCTCTCTCTCTCTCTCTCTCTCTCTCTCTCTCTCTCTCTCTCTCTCTCTCTCTCTCTCTCTCTCTCTCTCTCTCTCTCTCTCTCTCTCTCTCTCTCTCTCTCTCTCTCTCTCTCTCTCTCTCTCTCTCTCTCTCTCTCTCTCTCTCTCTCTCTCTCTCTCTCTCTCTCTCTCTCACCACCTTGCTATGCCTCTATTTCCTTGAGCACCGGTACCATCTGCTTACAGCTCAGTCTTTGTCTAGCATCCTTTGCTTTATTATCTTTTGATTCCCTGGCTCTGGATGTGAGGGGGGGGGAGGATACCTAGGAAGGATTGGTGGAGGAGGTGGCTTGGGGAAAGACTCAGTTATCCATAGCAGTTGCTCAGACCAGGTCTGAATTAGGGTGATGCATTGGAAATGGAGAAATGGGGACGAATCCGAGAGTCTTGGCTAGTCACTGGGACGGGTCTATGTGAGGGGGAAACAAAGATGGTGTTGAGAATCCGGCTGCCGCGGGCTTGGGTAAGGAGGGAAGAGGCAGAGAAGCAGGAAAAGCGATGATTGACAGGTGCGGATGGGTGGAACCTGGATTAGAGCCTTGGATGAGGCTCTGTATTGAAATTGTCGTTGAGCTCACAGGTATAAATGGAATCATGGGTGGGGTAAACATAAAATGATAAGATGAGTTACTGTGGGGAACTTGGAAGCTGGAAAAAAAAACTTCAAGAAGAAGAGGAGTTGACAAAAATAGAGAAGTCCCTGTTGTGCCCAAGTTGCAAAGATCCCCTGAGACCACCAGGAAGACAGACCCACCAACTGTAAAAGCAAGGTTTTAATTGTATCGATTGTTCATCCGACCGTGACAGGGACCCCGTCTGGCTAGCTGATGCAGCAGCCTCCAGAGGGAGTGAAGTTCCCTGTCTACTGCTAGGTTTTATAGACAAAAGTTACAGGAATAGATCAGTAGGTACGGGTTGGTTTCTGATTGGTTGACATTTGGGAACAATTAGGGAGAATTTCTCAAAGTCATATTTTGGCATGAAATATCTGTGTACCAATTATTCTCATTGGTCAGTGCTGAGAGGGAACATTCTGTGGTTTCTATGGCTTTGTCTTGTTACTTGCAGGTGGCCTGTTGGCTTTCAGAACTGTGTCCTGGAGACTACAGGGGAGGTTTTGGTCCCCCCCTGGAGTTACTTTTGTGGCCAAACAGTTCCCAGGAATCAAGTATCTAGGAACCTTGGAGAGGGGTGGTCTGGAGTTTCTTTACTTTCAATTTTGACCCTAGGCTCCGGGAGGCCACAGGATCTGGAGTTTCCTTGTGTCAGAGGTCTATGTGTCTTTTCTGTAGCCTGTCATGGCTGGTAAAGCAGGTGGCTAAGTGGGGGTCTGGTCCCTTTATTTCTAAATTATTAGGAGTGACGCCCTTGAGTTTAGTTTACCCCTTTCAGTCCCTGGGGCTGCAGAACCTGGGAGGAAATCAACATGGAGTCAAAGGACTCTTAACAGCTGGCAAAATACTGTAACAGCCGCCCAGGAGACACCTGAGACAAGACTTTGTGGCTGTCAGACAAACTTCATTTCTTCCTAACTCCTTATTACTAGTTGTGTAAATATGGACAAGCTGCAAAGCAGATCTGAACCGAGGAGGCTAATTGCACCCCTCTGTTAGAAATGTGTGGTCAGAAAAAGTACGATTAGATTGAGGAGATTTAAGAACAGCATTTAGCTGGTAGAGGGTGAGGTGGGTATCAGGGGATGACCAGGATGTAGGCGGCTATGACCACAGAGGGAGGCGGTATACCGCAATGGTGATTCCTCATTGGAAGACGGCATTTCCCTGAGATAGAACCTTGGCGATTCCCTTTTCCTTCTTTCAGAACTGAGGGGAATCCGGTTTATTTTCTGCGTTATTATTCTGTGCTCGATGGAAATGAAACAAAAGGAGGGGGAAAAAAGGGATGTGTTTATGTGAAAAACCTTCCTTTGAGATAAACCCGCTTTCACACTTTGTTGGTTTTCCTTTTTAGACATGGGCTCTGAATGGTCTCTCGAGCTTAGTAACACCTTCCTTAGAAAGTTAAGCAGCTACCGCCAGAGCCTTCACTTCATGAGTAACAGAGACAAATAAGCCATTCACTGTTCAACTTAGGAAGCCAAAGTGACACCCTGGAGGAGGACCACGGAGCAGAGACGACATGAGGTGAACGCACGGGCTCTTTGATCACATCTCGAGAGAAGCCTAGCCTAGAAGTTGTTCTGGGGATAAAGAGACATTCAGAGGCAATATTCTAAGGGGATGCAATTGTTTAAGTCGCCATACTTCAAAGGTCAAACAGTTTGGTAGAACACTAATTGAAGGTGTAGAGAGGTTCACTAGACCCAAGATAAGTTATAAATGGGCGGAGAGAGAAAGAGAGACCACACCTCCTGCTTTCCTCTTTCTGGCCCCACCCGAGGCCACGCCCAACGGGGTGTGGCCATGCGCACAAATACACTGACGAGAACAGAGGCTGCTACAACTAATATTGGATCACGACGCTGTTCCTTCAGTGTGCGCGGAGAATCTCCCATCAAGCAAACAGAAAAAAGCATTTCATCCTGTCTTTGGGAAAAAATAGTTACAAGTTTGACTTCTCAAAGTCAGACCTAGAGTAGGATGGGCTATGTAGGATCAAAAGCTTTGGTGGTGCGGCCGAGAAGTGTTTGTCAGGCAATCGTCTGTGGCTTTGCTGTGATGTCCGGTGAAGTCACTAGCATTTCACGTTAGCGGGGCCATGTGAGGACTGGCAGCCTGTTCGAGTAAAAACCAAGGAGTGCTAAATGTGTCGTCATTAGAGGAAGTGCTCTGGGTTGTAAGAGGATTTAGACACATAGCAAGGGCCATTATGTTATTAAGTACTCATTTATAAGTTGGTTTATTCTTGCCAAATGAAAAATATTTTAAAAAATCATTTCTTAATTACACAGGCACTGAAGTCTTGCATCATTAACCACACATTTAAAACAGCTTTGTATCACTTACAAAAACAATTTAAAATATCAGATTATCGAATTTCCTGTGTCCCAGCGCCCAGCTGCCTTGCAGCCAAGATTAACCTGTTTATTGTCTCAATTAAACACATCAGAAAGTGTTATTTTTCCATTTTTCAAAAGAAAATGTTAATTCCAGGAAAATGAGGTAATCCATCCAGCTACAGTCACCAATTCACCGCTGAGAGTCAAAAATTAAATTCTGATTTTTGGAACCTAACGGTTTCTTTTCCTTTCCTTTCTCAAAATATAAATACAAAGAAACGGGAAAAAATTAAAACCTAGCGCTATTTGTACAGTATGCCAGGCAGGCAACATGCTGTTAAGAGAAAGAAGACAGATGTTAAATCATTAGCTTTGAACTGGATAGCAGCAAATTCATCCACCAGCCAAGAAAGGCTGCATTTCACTCCCCTGTCCATCACCAGCAGCGGGCAGAAGCACCAAGGAATAAAGCTTGGCTCCTTGGACGCCAAGTTCTCTGCTCTGGCAGAGTCTCCCGCCTCTGCCATCTGGGGTGGGAAGGCGGGAGTGGACCAGAGCTGATGTTCCCACGTAGCAGCACACCCACTCTTGGGGAAACGGTGGCGTGAGCCAGCAAGATGGAATTCAAATTTGGAACCGGACCTCACCTGATATATTTTAATTGATTGTCATGTGATTGCACATCTGCTTATAATTTGACTGTCTTTTCTCGGCATGAGAAGTGCTTTTGTGCAGGGCGGGACCCAGCCCTCCTCTCGATTTCTATATGGGGGGAAAAAGTATTTTCTATCTTTTCATCGCTCTGCTGAGTAGCTTTCAACAAGATTTTGGAAAACGTCTGGACCCAGATCTACAAAATATCAGCCAGTGCTATGCTGAGACAATGTGGGTATTTTATGGGCTGTAGAGCTCTCGTGGTTAAGTAATTTTTGGGTGATAATAGTTTTAATGATAAGGGCAGTAAACTACTCTAGAGATTGGAGAGCTAACAAACTCTTCAAGTTAGTTGGGACTATTTAAACTCAATTTACATCTTAGAGACTGAATCCAAAATATTCGGCCCCAGCTATAGCTATGATTTATTTCAACATGAACATTTAGATGATTTTCAGAAACTGATGTTAGCTACAATCACAGAGAAAAATTATTGGGCCCCCAATCTTCTAGAGAAAGAAAGTATTTTCTTCTATTTATTATGGGCTAATCTCCATCGATCCAACTTTGATCCTCCTATATAAATATGTCTTTTAACTAATTTCTTATAAAAAATTTTAGGGCATTGGGACTGCATTTTATTGGGGGAAGAGAAGAGAGATTTTCAAGTTTCATTTGCATAAGAAATATCTGGGGAACCCCAACTTTTACCCCCAGCCCATGGAAACAGGAGCTAAGGTTTAGGAATCCACAAGTAACTTAGGCAGTCCTGGAGTACATCAGTGTTTGAGAACAACGAAACTGGTCCAGCCCACTTCTTAAGCACTGTCTATTTTGTAAAACATTTTATTGGGGGGTTTAGTCATGCCTGTCGTTTTTATTCTATATACGGGGGCACACTATAACGTCCGGGTCAGGCAGCTGAGGAGAAGACTGTATGGCCAGGGACTTGAAAATATTTACTACCTCACATTACAGAAACATTTCCCTGACTACTGAATTACACACATCATCAGAGGAGAGAATCCTTTCCCAGACCCATTAAATTCATTCATTCACCCACTCACTCACTTAGACACCGAAGAACTAAAAGTCACAAGTTCTTAGGGGGTGGGATGTTGCAGTACATGCCTATAACCTCTGTACTTAGGAGACTGAGGCAGAACAAACGTGGTTCAAGGCCAGCCTGATCCAGCTAGAGACGGACACCTTGTCACAGAAACAAACAAACAAAATACTCAGAAACTAATTTTAAAGGACTTCAGGTATTAACTTAAGTTTATTTAAATCTTGCAGTTGTTTCCAGCAACTAAACTAGAAAATAGAGTTTTTGTTTCTTGGTTTTTTGTTTTTGGTGTGGTTGTTGTTTGTTTGTTTGTTTGTGTTCCAAGCTGAGGACAGAACCCAGGGCTTTCCCTTGCACTTGTCAGGCATGGCCTTTATCAGTGAGACAAATACCCAACCCTACAAAAAAAAAATACGTTTGACTGTGAGACAAAAGTCGTGGAGATTTACTGGTGTTTCAGCTTGGTGCAGGAGAATGACTCATCACCAGACTCCGCTGCACAGTAGGTGTCATAGAAATTTAGTAGCTCGGTGAGTCGGTGAAACTCAAATGTAAGAGAAGCAAACATGTTTAGAAACGTACTCGTCTGGAAAGAGGAATAGAACCGGGAATTTAGGGGGTCAGAAGTGTTTTGAGTTCGGCAAGGCGGGGCACGGAGGAGGAAGGGGTCTGGTGATCTCTAAGTCCGTCTAGCCAAACATAGCACATCATAAAACACGGGTCCTTTCTGGTGATGCGGCACAAGAATGTGCTGTACCCGGTACGAAGGCGTCTTGAAATGTGAATGAATTGGAGGGAGTTCCCAACAATAGATATGCTCAAGGATGTGGAAAGACTGAGCTGTAGGGGCCTCTGATTTACATAGGACATCAGGGCGCACAGCCCCTTCCCAGGCTGGGATGGATTTGCCTCCTGGAGCCCACGGGAGATGCTGAATTGACATCACAGGGAATTGTCAGCAGAGGGAAGAGACTGACGGCCAGGCCATGGCAGGGGGCTGCGGGAGAGAATTAAATTCCTTCCACCTTGTCCATCATGTCATCCATCCCCCTCCTTCAAAGATCTCCGATGACGGCTTATTACTTAAGGAAGTAAAGTCGAACCCAGGGTGGGGTCTCTGGTGTGCTCTAATCTGTCCCTCATGCTGGCGTCCCTTAGCATGCCAGCGGGAGTCATCTCATCTGACCAGTTGGGGGAGCTGTTAGGATTTCCAGTTTACAGTTGCATATCCTGATTGGATGGGTTTGCTAAAAGCGTGATCAGCTGACTCGGGGCTGACCTTTACGCCTCTTGAAGCACCCAAAGTGTTGATGAGCGTTTTCTGTCAAGTGAGCTTTATTCTGCAAACACATCTTCTGCTTGTCCGGTCTCAGTGGCAGCTTTCAAGTTCTAGTTTGGTCTCTGTTAGCAAACCAGTCCTGACTTCCCATTCTCGGTGCTTCTTTTCCAGGAAGTAGATGTTGTCGTTGACATCACTCTTTTCTCTTAGAATTCAGCCTGGCTTTGTGACGTCACTCGCCTGGTGGGTATTTGTCATGACTGAACAGTGAGCTCCTTTACCGCACACACCACACACACACACACACACACACACACACACACACACACACACACGATGGGACATGCCCTTCTGTATATATGTTTCTCTTATTGGTTGATGAATAAAACACTGTTTGGCCAATAGAGGCGGGAAGAGGAGACGAGAAATCTGGGAAAGGTAGGCAGAGAGGAAGCAAGAGAGTCGCCATGTAAACCAGAAAGGAGTTTCTGGTTACCAGTCCGGGGATTCTCTGGTAAGCCAAGACCACGTGGAAATACTTGGATTAATAGAAATGGGTTAATAGTTAAGACAGAGCTAGCCATTGGTCAACAGTTTAATAATTAATATAGCGTCTTTGTGCTTATTTGGGACTCAAGGGCGGTGGGACAAGAAACTAGCAATGCTTACATATTCTGCAGCTCCAGCAGAACGCCTCTCTTGGACAGGGTGCCTATGCACCCTGCCTTTTCCTTTCCTCTTCTGTGATGTCTTGATTGTACACAAAGGAGGAAGAGACTCAGTAACTGTTTGGGGGATACACAAAAAATTCCATCCCCATGCTATCTTTGTCTATGATGAAGAGAAATGAGATGAAACGTCTTTTGGATAGCATGCCTACTTCAGTTGACTCATAGTATTCTGAGGACAATCAACAATCCATGCTCCCTTTTAATCTGATGCTCAGATTCCCAGGATGACCAGCAAAACTGGGCATGCCACAAACCAGCCGGTGAGAAATGAAGGCTGGAATCGGTGCCGATTGATGAGCCGACCTTTCGTACATTTCACTGCCATGCTGGCAACTCACAGGCGGTTGGTCCATCAGGGAGGAATAAAACACTGTTTGTTTTATTCCCCCGATGTTTCCCTGACCCTGTTCCATCTTCTTGAGGCCACCGCTACACCATACCTTCCTGACCTGTGCCCCGTAGGTGCGTCACAATGGGGGGAAAGCTTGCAGGGGTGCCTCTCCTCATCCTTTGATTACTACGGGGTTGGGAACGGAGCACAACTCCAGCCAGGTGAAGTCGGAGAAGTGGGAAAGCCAAGTCATGGGCGTATCATCTCACAGCCTGCAGTTAGCCACGCTCCAGCCAGCACTCCTGTTCCGGTGTCACCGAGCCATGCATCTTCTCCCCAGAGAACCAGCGACTAGACTCAGCGCTGACTTTGCCTCCCAGACTGAGCACACCTGTAGCCACCGTTCTCTGAGTTCAGGGCCTAGCCAGCTTAGGCAGAGTTGTGTGATCCACATTTCCATTATTATTTTCTTTTCTTCCGGGTGGATATATTGAACCACACTGAAACTAAATGCTGGGTTGCGCCTATTTACTTTGCCGACTTCCTTCCCAATTTGCTAAGGTCTTACATCACAGAAAGGGATTACATTAATCTGAATGCTACCTGGGAAGTTGGGAACGTGTGTGGCTTTCGTTAACGTCCGCAAGGGTTCCCTCGATTATATCCTGCGCGCACGCACACATTTCTTCACTTAAGAGTAAAACAGAACTGTGTAAAGTGAGCAGCGTGTTTACAGTAGATCCCTACGGCTTGCTATCAAATTAATGGCAAATCAGCATTATAGTAAACAGGGGTCAAAGATCAAACCCACCCAATTTCACATAAAATCCAAAACACAAGATGCAAAATGCAAAATAAAAGGGTCGTGTCACGAGACCATCAACTACTCTTAAAGAAATAATCAAAACCAGGAAAAGATGAGAGGAAACAAAATTTAAACACAGTTTTAGTTCGGAATTTGATGCAAAAGCCAGACCTTGCAGGGAGATCTTTTTAAAACCATGACAACTGGCTACATGTCACTCATCTTAAATGGAAACACACATCAAAAGGTGGCAAGAAACAAGGGTTAGCAGCTCCCAGATTCTATTCACAGGGCTGACTCTGGCTTCAGACAAGTAGAAATCTGTCTTTGTTTTTCGCATTGAAATGCCAGGTGGAAACTATTGTTTTACTTCTCTAGATGGATGACAACTATGGAGAGAGTCGTGCTAATAAGAAGAAAGTGGTGACTCTCTCAGATTTGATTAGGTGTATTTTTTTTTCAAAAATGCAAGTGATTTAGTACCATGAAATTGCACATACCACACCCCATTGTTACTGCAGGCAGCTCTCCATAGTTGGCTTCTAAGCAGGAAACTTGGAAAATCATATTTATTTTTTTGTTAACTTTTTTTTCTCTTTTGGACAGTCTTCCTACATAGCCCTGACTGTTCTGGAGCTCACTATGTAGACCAGGCTGGCCTTGAATTCACAGAGATTCACCTGCCTCTGTCTCCTGAGCGCTGGTACTAAAGTCATATGCTGCCATGCCTGTCTAAGGTGGTATCTTTTTAAAACAAGACGAAACATAAAAGAAAAATGTTATTTAAATGGTGTTATTAAAATTGGACCCATAGATTTGTTAAAAGCCACACTTATCATTATCAATTTGGGATTAATTAATCTTAATTTAAAATGTAACTATTTACCAAGTACTTAAATGAATAGATTAGGTCATATGACAAGTATTACAGCAGGAAAATCAAAACCTTTATAATAAAAAAAGAGTCTAGAGAAGCTCTGAGAGGGTTATGAATATTTAAAAGTCAATAATTTTAATCACAATGTTACCTATTAATTTGTATTTGCTTAATCAATGCCACCAGATGTCAGTATATTCTATCAATTACAACCGAGCTCTGAGAACCTCTTTCCAGCTAATGAACGTGATATAGTGCCTAATAACCAAGCTCTCCTGAGGGTTATAAATCCTATTCTTCTGTGGAGTGTATTACCACGGAGGTTTCTCGGGTGACATGGCCATTCATTTCTCAATAAATCGCAGCTCCCATGTTCCTTCTCTTTTCGTTTTCAAGACTTGCTTTTGTTATTTTAATTGTGTGGGTGTGTGGGTGTGTGTCTGTCTCCCTGTCTGTCTGTCTGAACACATTATAGGTGCCCGTGGAGGTCAGAGGCATCAGCTCACCTAGGAGCCGGAGTTACCGATAGTTGTGAGCCACCCAACATGGGTGCTGGGCACGGAGCTTGGGTCCTCTACAAGAGCATCATACATGTTCGACTGCCGAGGCGCCATCTCCCCAGGCCCCTCCCTCAGTTTTCGTTGTGTTGACACAGGATTTCTCATAGCAGACCTCAAACCCAAGGAGCAGCCAAAAGTGGCTCTGGAGTTTCCGGCTTCCGCTTCCGGATCCTGGGATTGCAGCACGCGATCCGATGTCCCATTAGCACCGAAGTCTGTGAAAGCAGGAAGAGCGAGTTCTGCAACAGATGTGGAACCCTTCCTTCCGCATGCTGAGTGACAGACATAAGGTTGGGTCCAGCTTCAATGCTTTGTTCGGATTTCTCACTTCCCGACCAGGGCAGAGCCGACAGACTTTGAATTTCCCATTAGGGAATGACTTACTCGCACTTGACGTGTGGGCTAAGCTATCAACTGCCAGAGAGACACTAGGTTATCCTGGATATAAAGAAGGACGCTATTGTTGACCTTGAAACAGTTAAGTGGAGAAAGGAAACGTCATGTGATGTGCTGTACGCTTAGGGTGCCTCTCTTCCACAACAGAAAGAATTTAAACTTATTAGCAGAGTCTCCAAGCCTTCCAGGGCACCCATTTCAGCTCATTAAAATAATACACAAGTAAAAACATAAAAAATAAAAGTTAGAATCTCAGTAACTTGTGAGGTTTTGAGATTTTTAGATTCTCTCAAGCACTAACTTGCCCGTTCTTTAAAAAGATAGGACAGGGAGCTTATTAAAAGTATCCTGCCTTCAGCTGTGATGCCTGTATGAGTTCTGATAGCCAAAAATGCTCTGGATCCTCAAAGTCTAACTTCAAACCTAACACCCTGTTAGTTTTCAGGAAAGATGAATGCTGCACAAGACTGGGCTGAAACTTCGCATTGTAAAGACACTGTGTGGAGTCTGTCCTGGGCATGGTCCCCGGGGATAGCATTATACAGTAGCTCCAGGCTTCCTATTGCATAACGAAGAATGCACATTTAATCTTAGGAATAAAAGGGCCCGCTTTTATCCTAAAAGTTGCTATTATTGTATGCTTTTAAATATTATTCTTTAGAGATTAAAAAAATCGTGACGGTCTTGCTTCTTCATGATGAGAGAGGAAAGTTCTGCAAACTTTCTTGGACTCTGCTTCTATACCTGCAACTGTGTTTATGAACAGGTAGCTTTGAGCTTTTAAAAAGCTCGGCTGATTTTAAATGTTTATGAAATATTCTATAAATTTCCTCTTCTTACATACACACACACACACACACACACACACAATTTCTTTGCTCATAAATCCCTTGATAACGTATTTTCTGACACAGACGGTCGAAGTCACTGTATCTGAATATTTGCACTCATGTAACACTGCAGATCCTTAGAAATCATATTTTCCCCTAGTAACAGAAAGCAGATGCTGCAAATATCACTTGGACACAAATCCTTCTTGTCTTTGCCCCCCCCCCCACTGCTACCTCCCCCCCCACAAATGCACTTAGCAGAAGACAGAGTCCCACCCTCTTCTCAGGCCTCTGGGCATTTGCATTGCACACTACAATACTAACAGTTCTGTTATGAACTAATTTATTTTACTCACTGAAACTGGTTTCTAGGCAATAGCTAATCTTCCCCACAGGCTCGTAGACAAGTAGATGGCAGGTATAATTAATCTTTTAAAGCTGGGGAAAGAAACCAGGGGGAAGTAGAAGAGATTTCACACATGTCACCTCATTTTGTACTCCATTAAACCTTATGAGGTAAGGGTACTCTCTCCATTGGACCGATGAGGAAACTCACCCAGACAGATTAATTAATATGCTCAAGGTTGCTTTCTTTGTAAGTAACAGAGCCAGGATTTCAACTCAAATCTGACTCCAAAAAAGAAACCATAGATGACTCCAAAACCCAAGTCCAGTCCAAGATGCTTTTGTTTAAGTGACTTCTCCAAAATTACATGATGAAGGATAAGAGACCTGGACACAGAACACGGTACCATTAACTGGATTATGTCTGAACAGACCCCCCACAGTGAAGCCTAACACTCAATTTCTACCCACTAACCAACAGCCTCATACATTCTTTTCCTTCTATCTTTTATTGCTAGCTCTAATTTACTTGACATGCTCAATATCTTAACTGAATCACAGGCTTGCATTTCCTTGAGATGTAAGTAAAAGGCAAGGGAAACATGAGTGTTTTTACACAAACACCACACACACACACACACACACACACACACACACACGACTCCACTGCCAAGTCATCGATCGGTATTAAGAACACTGAGACTGCGTGACAAATGGAGGGTCAGACACCTGTTGCAGTTTAATATGATACCTCATTTATTCAGTGTCTATCTCAACAGATGTAGGCAATCCTGAGTCTTAATACGTGGGAGCAAACCTTCCGCATCACCAGGCCACTCTGGCTACTTGATGGCGGCAGAGTCAGTTTCTGCTCTTGTGTCTACATGATGAGCCCCAGTATTTTTGGAAAAGTAAAACAGGTATATTCCTGGGCCCAGTTTGGAGTTATCTCTCAAAGTATCAGAATATTGGCAAGCAAGCCTGTTAAGGACACCAGTCTTTGCTTGAGTAGACATAGCCCAATGGCCACCATTTTGTTCCTGAATGCATTTTTTTGGGGGGAGGGGGGTTCAAAATCATGAGTAACCAGAGAGAGTAGAAAGGAACTCGGAGCTGCGTACACACTGCTTTCTGCTCTGTCACCCACTGGGGAAGTTCATGGAGCTGAAGACTCCATCTTGATGGTGAACTCACCGGCCGGCCCGTCGGCCCTGTGCGGAGTATCCATCACTTCACCCCATTATAAACCCTAAAAAAATTGGCTTGCAGAACGCCAACTGTTCTGACTCAGGGGAAGAGCAGCTTATGTCCTTGTGCTTACATATTCTGTGCCAAGACAGGGAGAGGAGAGCTTCTCAAGGCTCATCCCTTTATGAGGCCTCTGGTTAGGAATGACCCGGACCCTGGCTCGAAGGCCTTTCCTCGCTCAGGAGGGTCTGGGCTTTCCCTGCGGGGTGTCTATTCCCCAGGCCAGATGCGGATCTTCTGTCAGAAGGCCTCCGGAGCTGAGCCAGGGAGTTGAAGTACTGCACGTTTTATGCTTAGTTGGGTTTTTCGGGTGAACACACATCCACGCTCAGGTAAAAGTAGAAAATAGAGCAACTGATGTTTCTTTGACCCAAAAAAGGGGACTCTGAAATGTCTATGTAACAAAGCACCTTGGCTGGTCAGAAATAAACAACCTTTTCAAATCTTTCTACAGACAACGCAATCTGTCTCTACAGGATGGAACTCATGCCTGGTGCTGTTAACTGGGCCAAGAACCCCTGTTGGGGTAGGTCATACACCCTGGGAGACCTTAATACCAGTCTTCAGTTAAATAGACATGGTATTAAGCTGCACTTTCAATACCTGTCCTTCTATCTATAGATCAATGTGATCCCCAAGCCTCAGTAGAAAAGCCTCTTTGTGGAGTAGGTGGCCATCGATACAGAGACTCACAGCTGGTCCACGCGCAGAGAGAGAGCAAGACTGTGACATGCTGAACCCTATCTAGGCCCTCCCCTCCCCCCTAATGCTCCCTCCTCTCCCCCAAAGGCTCAGAGGTCAGCATGGAGGGCGGGGCCGAGAGACTGTGGAGAGCCGCGGGTAGTGGAGGACTATTGTGAAATGGTTTCCAGTCACAACATGGATGGTGCTCATATTATAGTATGCGTGAAACCTGTACACAGTCAAGCCGGAATCCCAGCGTGGAGGCAGGGGGGAATCCCACCCTGGCTGAAGAGCTATAAACAACTGGAGGCAGCTAGAGGAAGAGAATCCATTTACTTCACAAACGTATATCGCCCATGTTCCAGCGGACGGCCCTGCTCCCGTGCACGCAGTTTAGAAAAGAGCACACGGTGCCTGTAGCTGGCAGCGCACACCCTTAATCCCAGCACTCGGGAGGCAGAGGCAGGCGGATCCCTGTGAGTTTGAGGTCAGCCTGGTCTATAAGAGTTCCAGGGCAGGCTCCAAAGCCACACAGGGAAACCCTGTCTTGAAAAACCAGACCAAAACCAACCAAAAGAAAAAAAGCAATTCGGAGGAGAAAGTGGTGGTGCTGGGGGGGGGGGGCAAAACGCAAAATATTCATGTGTGAAATTAAACAATAATTTTAAAGTAGTTACTATACTCATACTCAGGAGTTTGGAACCTATGAGATAGGTCTCACCATATACTCATTTTTCTGAATCTGCTCGTATTTCAAAGCAAGTTGGCTGGCTTCCTTACCTTCCATTATCCTGATGCAATGAAGAGAGATTCTCCTCTCTCTCACCAGAAGTTTTTTTTTTCACCAAGGTTTCTATTCACCATAAAGGGGTTGGTGTAATCCCCTTCTCTGGCTCTTGGTTGATATAGCCCAAGGTTATGATCTCAATATCGATAACCAAATAATAGAACGAACAGCAAAAGTTATCTATTGATTAAAATGCATGGACCCATCATTGTACTGAGAACCTTATATATGTTATTTAGCCTAATCTTCACAACAAAAAGTAAGATTAACACCAAGCACAGTACTTCCCCTGACTCTGGGGTGCTCAGAGCAGGCCACAGTCAAACACGACTCAGGGTGAATCTATGATAGATATTAAGGCTTGTATTAGCAGACCGAATAAAGAAAATGGCACGACCCCTCAGTCTTGGGGACAGAGCACATCCCTGTGAATATGAATAGAATAAACAGGAAGTAGACGTTCCTCCTGGCAGCTTGAGTTGTAGAAAAATCATTTGCTCTCCTCAGTGCTTGGCTCTCAAGCCATTAATTAGCCTTGTACTAGACTCTATATACCAAGGCATAAAATTTGCAGATGGTAGATTATGAGGCTGTGTAACCTCCACAATGAGGTGAGCTAACTGATTCTGCTTTCTTCAGAGTTGAAGCAAAGAGGAACTGCGATGGGGGGATGTCCTTCTGTATGCATGTTTCTCTTACTGGTTGATGAATAAAACACCATTTGTCCAATAGACAGGGAGGGAGATAGGCGGGGCTCCGAGACCAGGAGAAGGCTGGGAGAGGCAGAGGGAGGCCATCTGAGAGATGCCATGGAGAGACGTGGAAGACAGGACTTGCCAGGTGTTTTCTGGTAAGATATTATGTAGAGATATATAGATTATTAGTTATGGGTTAATAATTAAGAGAGAGCTAGCCAGTAAGAAGCTCTAGCCATCGGCCAACAGTTTTATAATTAATATAGCCATCTGTGAGTTTATTTGGGGCTAAAGCGACTGCGGAATCAGGCTGGAAAAGAAACTCCAGCTAAAAGAAATGATATGAAGCAGTTATCCACTCACTTGTCTATCCCTCACATCCTTTGGCGTTACTTCTGCATTCCCTAACAGGTGGGGCTGTCATCTCATCCACTGTCGCCGTCTCAAAGCCTGTCACGCAATAGGAATTCGGTAAGTGCCCAGCAGATGAATGAAATGGGTGGACATCTGGATACCTGCCTCGTGAAATGTCTATTTTGCTACAGATGGTGACCACACCTTAGCTCTTCTCCAAAGCTGCCCGTCTCCTGTCATCCCTCTGGAATTAGTAGAGAGTCCTTCTCTATGCTCTCCCAGAAATGTGCTAAAATGTAGAGACTATATTTAGCAGGCCTGAAAGCCCGTTCTGCAAAGTTGAAATACGCTGTCTTGCCTGTCCATTCCCATAGGTCAAGACACTTATTTGGATTAAATTACTGTGAACGAAAGAAAATAAAGGGTATAAAGAAGACATGGAGATGGTGTAGCGCATGGCGGAACCACGCAGTACCCACAAGGCAGTGCAGGTTCTGCTGTCTCCTCTCTCCGCCTGGACAGTGAAACGACCTGCCTCATGTCTCCCTCTGCCTCCCCAGCCTCGCACATGCTCACCAGAGAGCAAGTGGCCATTTGTATCAGTTCTTTTTCTCACTGTAGCAAAACAACCCGAGAAAAGTAAGGCTGGGGGGCAGGGGGGAGGAAAGGTTCATTGGGCTTCACAGTTTGAGGCGGAGGCAACGCACAAGGTACTTGAAGTAATTGGCTGGTCACGTTGCATCCACAATTATGAAGCAGAGAGAAATTAATGGTGCTCTCAGTCCACTTTTTGCTTCAATCTAGGCCCCTGCTCCATGGGATGGTGCCACCCACACTTAGAGTGAGTCTTCTATTTCTAGAGTGAGTTTTCCGTTTCCAATTAAATGTGTCTGGAAATTCCCTCAAGAGGCGTGGTCCTCGATGGTTCCTACCCTAGTCAGGCTGGTACCTTCCTTGCCTACCATGTCAGCACTGACTGATGAATTAAAAACTGCATTCAGGCACCTGACAAGCTCTCAGAAGGTTTAACGCCACTCAACACACCAGTGTGGGACTCAGCCTCCCCCAACGAACAGCCAAGTCCTCTTCCACACGGAATCCGTTTGTCCCTGCTGGTCCCCCTCCTGGCCACTCCAACACCAGCACAGATGCAATCTCTCCTTTTACTCATCAGGCACACCATTTTGGCTTCTTGCGTAATGTCCAGTCTTCTGCAGGACCTCATGGTTTTGCTCATGCTGGGACTTCTTTTTGTTGTTGTTTTTTTTTGTTGTTGTTTTGGTTTGGTTTGGTTTGGTTTGGTTTCTCTGTATTGTTTTGGAGGCTGTCGGTCCAGCCTGGCCTCAAACTCACAGAGATCCGCCTGCCTCTGCCTCCCGAGTGCTGGGATTAAAGGCGGGCGCCACCACCGCCCAGCCATGCTGGGACTTCTTATATTGTCTTTAATTAACCTGAGCTTTCTTTGCAGCTGGGTTTCTCCAAATAGTCCCCTTCCCCTCATTCCCTACAACCACTAGTTCGGTCCCGTAGGTCTTCTGTGGGTGACCCCTTAAGCTTTGTCCTTTCCCCCTCGGTTGGTTCACTTCCGTGTAAGCATTTCCAGAAGGGTCTTTTGAGTTTCAGACACGGGGGATAAATAAAAATAGCAAGCAGTGGCCCGCTTCCAGAGAGCTGTCCTGGACTTGTCCTGGAGAGGGCGAGTGGGTGATGATGGAGATTGTTTAGGACACTCTCCCCACCTAAGTAGACCCTGCAATTAGGATTTGCATGCGGAGAGAGTGAACCAGGGAGAGAAAAGCCAGTCTTGGTGTGGGAAGAAGTGGATGAGTGCTATGGGCCACTTGGGGCTCAGTCTTGGTGTGACTCCTCCGGGGTATGGTGTAGAGCACCCTTTGGGATGTCAGCAGGCTCCTGCCTGCTGTGGGTTAAGGGTTACTTCTAAAGCTTTGGTCTCTTAGCCCTTTCACTGCCTCCTGTGGTCAGAGAAAGCCCTAGGGCTGCAGACAGTTGTAAAACAAAGCCCTAGGCGTGTGCAGGCGGCTGCTCCCTCACTTCTCAGAGGACGAGAGAGAGCAAATAATAGCACCTGTTAACACTGACAGAGAAGTTCGGTGTGTAGGAGGCGGGGTGTTGGTTGAACAGCCCAATGCTGTGTCAGCAAGGCCTTGAAAGTGAAGAGGGGTTCTCCCAGGTAAGCAAGTAGGGGAAGGGGTTTCAGACCCAGAAGACATTGTAATCAAAGGTGACAGGAGGGGAGACTAGAGAGGGCTGGTAGCATTTGCATTCTGCTTTCCAGAATACAAATAACACATATACGCAACAAAGTGAGACAGCGCTTGTCTTGATTTTGTCATCGTTGCCCAATGGGCATCGTAGCCGGTGCTCACAACAGCTAACATCATTTCCCCAGATCTACAATACTCCCCTCCAATACACACACACACACACGTATGCACACACACACACACACACACACACACACACACACACACATGCCCTTCTGCATCAATATAAACAGGCGCTTGGCTGCAGACTATAGGGGAGCCTGGGTGGACAGGAAAGGAGGTCAAACTGTGGATATTATACAACTACAGTTATTCCCTAGCTTTACAGAACACAGTTAAACCTTCTGCAGAGTGAGTCAAGCTTCAGACACTCTTCTCTCCTTCAGTCTGCATATCCATTTGCCTTGGAAGGAGGATTTTTCTTTTTCTGAACTTCTCAATTTCCACTCTGTTCTTTGGCAGGGTTATGTTGAATAAAGATTTTAAGGGAAACGGGACTTTTTTTCCTCATCTCTTATGTGCAAATATAATTTAGGGGCCCTGGGGAAACAGAGACTGTGTTATATAGAAGAAGAAACAACCTTCACCCAGGGGGGGAAAAAAAAAGAGCAACAGAGATTGGGAAAGACTCACTTCAAACATACACTGCTGGGCATAAATAAAGCAGATAGCCCAGGACTGCAGACCGTGAGCAGAGCCTCCACCCAGGGGGCAAAAAAAAAAAAAAAAAAAGAACAACAGAGATTGGGAAAGACTCACTTCAAACATATACTGCTGGGCACAGATAGCCCAGGACTGCAGACCGTGAGCAGAGCCTCCGGACTCCAGGTGTGTCTGAGAGTCTGCTGTGCACAGTTTGCAGGGAGCAGGTTTTGCTGAACACCCGAGCGCCCCTGTCTTTAGCAGTATGCTTTGAAGATGCCCTTTCTCTCCTGTAGTGTGTTTTATTTCACCAAGAGTAAAGGGCACAGGGGGGAAAAACCCAACGATAAAAATAACGGGTATTTTGGAAACTGTTCTTGTTTATATCATTTCATTTTTTTTAAATAGAGGAAGCTGGGAACAGGGACAGATGAGGAGGGCAAAGAGTGTTTCAAAACTAATTATAGCACTAAACTCCTCTAAGAGCACTGTCCCTGCTGCTCTTGTCACAGGATCAGCTTTGTCCTACGGCATGAGTCAGAGGCACCCAGGGTCAAGCTGGGGCTAACGGGAACCACCATGGCATTTGGGGGAGGGTGCAGCTAGAGTCCATCCTAACCTGGAACATGGGATAGAGCTTCTCAGCATAGCACTGATGACAATGGGGCTGGGTGGGTTCCTGTCACCTATGGTTTTGCTGTTGTTGTTGGTTTTTTTTTTGTTTTGTTTTGTTTTGTTTTTGAGACAGGGTTTTTCTGTAGCTTTGGAGTCTATCCTGGAACTCCCTCAGTAGACCAAGCTGGCCTTGAACTCACAGAGATCCTCCTGCTTCTGCCTTCTGAGTGCTGGGGTTAAAGCGTGTGCCACCACAACCACAGGCTGTTTTTAGTCTATGGGTATAACTGTTGTCTGCTGTAGAAAGTTGAGTATTTCGATAGCCTTTGTCCTCGTGAATATGGTAGGTAAACGCTGCCCTTCCCGCCAAGTTGTCAAAGCTCAGGGCGTCTCCTCATACTGCCAAGTGTCCCTTAAAGGGCAGAGTCATCCTATTTGTGAACCACTGACACAGAGCCACACACAGTCACTGCTGTAGACGGAAATTTGTCTTATTTCTTGTTGTTTTTGAGACCGGGTCTCACTACGCACTGTGCTACCTAGGCTGGTCTCCAATTTGCCATCCTCCTGCCTCACCCTCCTGGGATTACAGGTGCATTATCACATCCAGTTAGAAAACTTTTAGAAACCTCTCAAATATGTTATTATAATTCCCCCCCCCACTCCCAAAAGAGAGAAGAGAAGAAATGGAAAATGTCACCTTTCCGCTCTTTTGTCTACAGTTCCCTTTTGGACTTCCAAGATCTTCCTATTGCCCCCAAACAGGCTTCCTCTGTAACATTCTAGCACTGTTAGAATTTCCTCAGTCCCCTCAGACAGACTGGAATTAGCTAAACAAAGCCCAGGACCCCTGTGACTGGGGAACCTGAGGCAGGCTGATAATGGAACATTTTCAGACGGTAAAAAGGAAAAGAAATAATGTTTTCAAGTGCTTCCTATTAAGCGTGGTCTGTTGTGAATGATGCTATTTTTAATCTCCAGAAGAATATGAAGGTTATAACGCCCTTGAAGGACAGGGGTTCACAATGGATGATGCATAATAGATGCTCAATAAATTTGTTAACAGTCAACTGTTTGAAATGCCATCAGCTGGCAGAAGCCCGGAAAGGCCCAGAAACAAGCAAGAAGAACCTCTAGAGAGGTTCTTGTTAATAATTTAAGCAAATTATTCATGAGGGAATAGCCATCCTCAAATCCACATGGTCTCCTTGGTTCAGATCTGTCCGGCAAACACTGATTGCTTAGTGCAGGGAGACAGGGACATAAGTGGGGAAAAGAAGAGGAAGAAAAAAACCCAAAGCAAAAGTCTCTACTCTCTTGAAGTCACATGAAGAAGCATCATGGGGTAATTTGAATGTACTGTGGCCCTCCCGGAGGAAGCAAGACTTAGCCAGTTCTACAGGAACCCAGCGGGAAGGTCACCAAGTCAGTCTTTGCTAGATGTAGCATCGGGGGCTTTTTAAGGGGTCGTTCCTGAGCTGCACTGAGGGACAGCAAGCAGGGAGCATGTGGAGGGAAATGGGAATAAAGGGGCAGGATAGCGGCTGCGGCGGCGGAAAGAGTCCACAAGCAGCGAATGCCGGAGTGGGCCCAGGTGCTGGGGGACCCTGCCAGTGACCTGGAAACGATGTCAGATGGAGCTGTAGAGCAGAGGCTCAGAGTGGCACAGGGTTGGAAGTCCGGGGGGCGGGCACTGACGGTGTCTCGTTCAGCAGCGAGTAGCTGATGCCATCTGACTGTGCAGCGTGAAGCATGGGTTCCAAGAACAGCAGTCAGCATCATAACATTCACAAGACACCAGGTCGGGGCTTACTCTACGCGGTGGAGTCTAAAAGGGGCCCCCGCAGAGTCGTCCCAGAGTGGCTGAGCCACAAGTGACCATCCTTCCGGCAAACAGAAGCTACACGCCGCTGGCTGCGTGGTCTTTGGAAAAAGGCGTGTTTGATCTGTCGAGACGGACAGATCATTTCTTCTTGATTCCGGGTCTGCACCAGATTAGCATTATCTATCAGAGAGATATAGATAGGAATACAGGCATAGACAGTCCTCGTAGATGGCAACAAGGCTGTGTCTGAGAAAACGCACGCCACGCATGCCGTCCACCCCCCAGAGGCCTGGCAAGTGGGCACAGGACCTTTGGGGCAGGTGTTCTCAACAACCTGAGCACACAAAACGTGGCGCTGAAAGAGAGGGCATGGGCATAGGTTCTCTGCGGGACTTTCACCCTGGTCCCTTGGACTCTTTGCCCTTGGGAAAGGGGAGGGGAGTTCTAAAGTATGAGGTCCTTTGCAGTAATGGCAGGGATAGAGATAGAGAAGCTATGAATTAAGACCTTAGTGTGGTTGTGTGTGTGAAAGAGAAAGTGTGTGCGTGTGTTGAGAGAGAGAGAGAGAGAGAGAGAGAGAGAGAGGTATGTGTGGGGGGTTGTTTATGTGTGGTGTGGTGTGTGTATGTATGTGCAGTGTGATGTGGGGTGTGTATGCGTGTGTGGGGGGAAGATAGAGGTGTGGTGTGGTATGGTGTGTATGTGTGTGTATATGCTTGTGTGTATGTGTGTGAGTGGTGTATATTTCTATACGTATTTTGGAGAGAAGGGTGGCAATGAGGACAGGTGAATACACAGGAGTTAAATATAAATAAATAAATAATAAATAAATAAATAAATAAATAAATGACCCCCCCTTAGTCCAAGCCTCCTTGCCTGGAATCCACAGAAACATGGGGTTTACTGTTCTCACGGGTCTCGTTTTTTTTTTTTTTTTCTGGTTTCCCCCAGTTAGCTCCAGTTCCTGCCGAGTTCAAACAGGCGAGCAGAGTCCTGGGGGGGGTGGCCCACTGAAGAGTGGTATCTGGAGGGGGCGGGGGCAGTCCCCAAATAGAAAACGCATTAGTTAGGGGTCAGTTAGCACCGGGGCAAATAACCCCACATGCCTTCTCCGGGGCACGGCTCCATTACAGCAGGGAACAAACACTGAGTGCGCTTTTTAGAAGTTTCCATTTTTGGGGAAAAGCGTTTGCTTCCAGTTGTCTGAGGGCGCTTTATTTAGAGCTTGTTCTGGGCGACGACGGTGACAGACGACCGACGGACCGACCAACCATCAGTCACTGCTGCAGTCCCCATTTAATTGGCACCGTCAGACCTTCTGCCGCCTCTCCTCCTCGGCTGGCTCCAGGCCCCCGACCAAGTCTTACGCTTCCTAACCCTCTCCTTCTGGAGAATTCCATGAGCCCTAGTCCCAGAGCTGCAGCGACGGCCCATTGCTTGGCTAGACAAGAAAGACGGACTCGGTTCCAGTAGTCTAAGATTGGGCCCCAATTCATAGCCTCCTCGTTAAATGCTCGCAGTCTCAAGTGGAGCTTTTGATGCTTTTTTGTTTGGTTTTTTTTTTAAATGCGTCTACGGCAGCTGGTGGATTGGGGGTTGCGGAGAGCAAGCTCCCACTCAGCTGACGAGCAGCGAGCAGCTTCTGCGGGTAGCGGTAGGGAGGATGGAAGATAATGCCTACCCCCTCCCCAGATCGCAGCGGGAGAGGAGGCTTCCACGCTGGGGTACTCATTACTTATCAGGAACTAGATGGTGAGGGAGCATGAAGAGAGGTGGGTCTAACAGAGCCTTCGTGCGGTCTTCGTGTGACCTTGGCACCTGCGGTCCCACTCAGCTGGGGGAGGGGTAGGGAACAGGAGTAAGGATGCCAGTCCCCATCACCGACCCGAAGCTAACGCTATGTTTAGCCTCTTTGTCCCAAGGCATGGTAGACCAGACCGGCAACCAATCCATTGTTGGCAGGGCATCTAAAGTTTTATTTTTTTAATAATCTCACTATATGGTATCTAGTGGCTTTAAAGTGTCCAGCCGGGCGTTGGTGGCAGGCACCTCTAATCCCAGCACTCAGGAGGCAGAGGCAGGTGGATCTCTGTGAGTTCGAGGCCGGCCTGGTCTACGACGCTACACGGAGAAACCCTGTCTCTAAAAACAAACAAAACCAAAACAAACAAAAAGTATCCTGTCATTAAATGCCTACAAGTAGAAATTATTAGCCATGCCCCCCTCCTCCCCTTAGGGAGTACACCAACCCCAGGAGAGTTGTGTGACTGGCCTAAAATCATTAGTGGTTTCTAATCCATTTTTGAGGAGTCTAGGTAGGGCCCATTCCCTAACCACTGTCAAGTACCGTCACCTCCCAGGCACGCTGGGTACTTAACACGTTACACTTTGGGGTTCTGCTGCTTTCAGTTTCTCTTCTTTTTCTAACATTAAGCTCTCCCCCCTACACCCCCCCCCGTGGCCACTCCTTGTTTGGGGGCCCGGTGCAGGCTAGTGCTCGCAATACCGTGCTCTTGTCTAATCCCCTGCACTGGGAACCGGCACCCAGGAGCTCAGTTTATCAGGACAGGACGTTTGCCTGGATTTGCCAGGACTGCCCATGCATCCCAGCTTTCTACTTGGGTCACCGTCCTCGTTTCTAGACTGCTGACATGGTGTTGCTTACCCTTCCGCTCTCCTGGGCCCGCCCATCTCTTGCCACTGGATACCGCCTCATCAACCTGCCCCACCTGTCTCCTATGTTTAAACCACTCTTCACACCAAGGGATTTGGAACACGTCTACTTGACAAGGCCACATTTCCCTACATGGGTGCCAAAGTTTCTGGGCCATGCATCTGTGCTCCTGCTGTAGCCAGGACTGCCCTCCAGTCTCTCAGGGGGGATGTCGGGGGAAGCTGTGGATATGTCTGGGTGAGAGACATCTGTGTGGGGATAGCTTTGGGGAACAGAGGGACTGGAGTGGGGTCGAGATCTGATTGTCCCCTGGGTTGCCTAGGACTATAAATCGGATCCTTTCTTTAAGAGAGATACAAATAAGGACTTGCGTGCTTCAAAAACTACTTTTGGTTGATAAATGTATTTTCTTTGAACGTGATTTTGAAAAGAGACCGGTCATGTGGAACTCTAGAACTATAAAAACCCCATTTGGACATTGGCCCATGCCCCTGAAGAAGAGAATTGTTTTGCAAACCATCATGTGACAAGTCCTTAGGGGGGGCACTGTTTCCATCTGGAAATAAAGTTTACCCAAATTCCAACAGGGTTTCCAACAACACAGTTCTCATCTGGAAATCCCACTTCCTTCCTTGGCTCCCTAAGTCTCTGGGTCAAGAGGAATGGAGGAAAGGGACTTCTACCTACAATAAACATTCAGGGAATCCTCACAGATTGCCAGGAAAGCTCCACTGCCCAGGTCAACAACCCAGTGCCATGTAAGGCTCCCAGCAAGTGGCCCATGTATATAACTGTATTACTGATTTATCATCCTTATCATTGTTAGCGCATATATACAAACATATGTATATATATACATATATATATAATAGGTGAAAGCATGGATATACATGTGCCAAAGTGTGCATGAGTTCTCTCCCACGGGTTCTGGGAGCCAAACTCAGGGCATCAGTCTTATAGGGCAAATGCTTCTACCCACTGAGCCATCAAGCCAGCCTTGGGTTTTGTTTTAAAAGTGGGCAAGATAAACTCAGTTGGGTAAAGGCAGGATGGCTGAAACACAGAAGTCTAAGAAGGGAGTCAAGCACCTGAGGATCTTTTTGATGTTGTTTTCAGGGTGTTCAGGGCGGTGGGATCTAAGTTCCATTACCCAATAAACATGGAATTTTAGCTTATAGATAAAATTTAGTGCATAAAAATGTCTGCTGGATGCTCTGAGGTGCTAAGAATGTTAGCACCAAAGGTTCTAGATGTAAGTGAGGGTGCAGCTCACCAAGACCAGCAAGGAAAGACTGAAAGTTCCTGAACCTGCAGAGATTTGAGAGCCGGCGCTTACTGGATCTGACAATGTATGGCCAGTTCTTCTGCAGGTTCTCACGGCTCTCATAACGGACAAGGAAACCCCACACCTACTCAGTACAAGTTGGTGAAGCATCCTTCCTTGCATCCCCCTTCCTGACCCTGCCCCCAAGCTTGGCAGCTACACCTTTCCTTTGAATTGACCTCAACGCTCCAGTCTCTTTTCCTAGGTTTGGTCGGTCTCGGGTTAAGCTAACAAGGAAAGAGTTTTCAAAACGCTTAACACCAGACGTAGGTGTGTGGTTGTATAAATTAAGAAACATGGGATTAGGATGATATAGGTTAATTTTATTCAGGGAGGATTCGCTTGCATGAGAAACCGATAACCCAGGATCAACGCTCTCCGTGCTGCTCTCCGTGACCCAACTGGAACCAAGCAAGAGAGAGGAAGAGCAAGCCTGTGCCCGACTCCAGACCAAATCCCACAGGATCGTGTACGCACCTGTGACCACGCCCAAGGGTTAGGGTTAGGGGGCGTGGTCAGCGCCACAGGTGCATAGTTAGATCGCTCACTACATAGGCAGGAACAGCACAAGAAGATCCCAGAGTGCCTTGCTCCCTCCTCAGCCGCCTGTGCCTCAGCCATGCTGCCTTTCCCGACTGAGTTTATCCTGCTCGTTTTAGAAACAAACCCGGGGTTGGCTTTACGGCCCATGGACTTGCTGTGCATGCCTGATTTACCAGGGTTTGACTGCCAGAACCCAGGGTGCAACGAGAGGACCTCTGGAGATGGGTAAGTGTCAGCTGGAGAAATGCTGCCCCCCCAAATATCGCCACCTGGAGAGGCTGCATAGAAGACTCCCCAAAGGCTTAGAGTGAACTGCACCAACTGCTCACAAAGGGGTGGGAATAATGCCTGTTACGACCAGTTGTGCACAGAGACAGGGAAGCACAAGCTGTAAGGAAAATATTTGCAAAAAAAAAAAAAAGAGTTATCTGATCAAGAACAGTCATCCAAAACATACCAAGAGCTTAGAGAGTTGACCTTAAGAAAATAAAGAGCTTGATTAAAAAATGGGTAAAGGGATGTGAACAGACACCTCGAGAGAAAAGGTAACACGCATGGCAAATAAACTTATCAAAAAGATGCCCAACGTCATGTGTCAATAGGAGCTGCACGTTAAAACAACAGTTAAAATTAAAAATCACTAGCCGCGCCGAAGGTAGGTGAGGTTGTGCACATACACGCATTGCTGGGGTACACATGGGATAGCCACTTGAGAGATGTTTGGTGGTGCCTGAAAAAACTAAATGCCCCCCCTCCTATCATCTGATCCAACAAATCTGCCTCTTGGTATCTGTCCAAGAGTTGAGAATGTAGGTCTGCACAAAACTCTGAACTCAAGTCCTTATAGCAGCTGTGTACATAATTGCCCCAATCTGGTAGCCGCCTAGATATCTTTCAATAGATGGACGGATAAACAAATCACAGTACATCATGGCAATGTGATAGTGTTTGGTGTTAAACAGAAGTGAGCCGTGGAGCCACGAGAAGACATGGAGGGGTCTTATCGCTTTATCGCTAAGTGAAAGAAGCCATCAGGCTGTATGATGCCAGCTCCGTGGGGTTCTGACAAGGACAAGCTGTGAAGATGGTAAACAGACCAAGGGGTCGTCCAAGGTTTTCCTTCTGTTGCTGTGATAAAAGGTAACTTAGGGGAGACAGGGTTTATTTTAGTTCCCAGCTCGACGTTCAGTCCATCGTTGTGGGGCACATCAGAGCTGCAGGGGTTTGAGGCAGCTGGTCAGGGACACCCAGAATAAAGGAGAGAGAGAGAGAGAGAGAGAGAGAGAGAGAGAGAGAGAGAGACAGAGAGAAGAGAGACAGAGACAGAGACAGAGACAGAGAGAGACAGAGAGAGAGAGACTCGCTGGCTTAGTAGTGCTCAGCTAGCTTTCCTACGATCCAGGGCCCCAAACTAGGGGAACAGCATCTTTCACTTTCAGGCCAGGTCTCTCCGCATCAATGAAAGCAATTAAGATAGAGTTTCCATGGAAACGCCACCAAGACAAGGTGGAAAATCTCTCACTGGTACTCCTTTCTCAGCTGACTGTGGGTGGTGTCAATTAGAACTAGCAGTTGCCAGGGGTGGAGAAGGGTGTCCACGAGGAGCACAGTAGACTTCTAGGGCGGTGTGTCTACTCTGCGTGACACCGCGACAGTGGCTGGTGGACGCTTCGGAAAGCTACAGGATATTCGGCATGCCAAGAGTGAGCCTTCACGACAAACGTGGACTTTGATAACTACCTATCATTCATCACCCTGACCCTGGCAGGCGGTGTTCAGAGTGGGGAAGCAAAGGGGTTATGACAACCTGCTCCGTTTTGTTACAAACCTACATATTCTTTAAGAAAAAAAAGATCCCTATCTTTACAAAAAGTAAAAGGTTGTGTGTGGGGGTGGGGGAGAGATTAGCATATTAACACGAATCAGAATAAAGTTGAAATGGGCCTATCACTATCAGAAGTAGACCGAATGAATTACAGGGAACAAAGACTTTTTTTTTTTTAATGATGATAGCACGGCCAGTTCCTTGGGAGGAAGAAGGACATTGTGAATCTGGGGAGATTGATCGGAATGATCAACTCCAAGAAAGATTTTAATAAAATTGCGGAGCTCTAAGAAAAAGGAAAAAGAAAAGAAAACACGTTGGGCATCTAGAAGAAAAAAAAAAGAGAGAGATGTGGCGTAAAAGAGAAAGAATGTTAGATTATTATCATACTTTCTGACAGAGACATTGTATGCCAGAAGGACATGGGGTATGTTCAAGACATTCAAGAAAAGAAAGAATGAGCCAGGCATTGTGTGTGAGGCAGAAGTGAACCTCACATATAAAAGAAGACAGACAAAATGTTACCAGCGATTTAGCTCTCTCTGAGGAGTCTCCTAGAGAACACAGCTATGACGGTCAAGATGACCAGGGGCATTTAAAAAACTGTAAGAGTTGAAGAGGGTGTAAAATACATAAATGGGTGCCTTCATGGGTGGCTTAGATGAAGGCAAGCATATTTTTAAGTGGGAGAGATGGGGTGGTCAGGCACGGGCATGTTTTTAGATGTCTTCAGTGTTAGCATTGGTAATGCCATTCTGTGTGTGTCCTGCATACTACATACAATATGGGACCACACAAGCAAGTGATTGTGAGATACTGAGTTTCTACTACTCCCTGTGTCCTGGCGAATCAGAACTGTTAGTGTGGAGGAAAGAAAATACAGATTTAAGAAGTTGATAAGAGCTCCATAAACAATATGCCTTTCATTATGTGTCACATGCATGTATAGTCTTCATAGGTATCGATAAGATCTATATATCAACAGAGATATTTCCTCTCTGAATCCCAGGTCTGTCCACTGGAAAGGTCTAGAAACAATGATCAACCTAGTAGCTTTTCCCCCAGACCCAGACTTCTGTCAAAATGCCATTTTTCCAACAAATATCTTTAGAGAAATAGTTGGTCCTAACCAAGGCAGGAAATGTGCAATAGGGCCAATTTGTCACACTCATTAATTAGCAAGGAAGCTATCAAAACCCCAGGGCTGTGACAACTGGACTCATGAGCCCACCTATAGAGAATTCCGTTAATGAAAGGCAGGAGAACGTTTAGCCTTGGTATTGCTGAGCATTTTAGGGGGCTGGCAACCATCACCCACGTTTAAAGCTAGTCATCTGAAGAGGACATGAACCCTTTACTTCACCTGCTCTCTTTGTACTTCGAGACGACACCTTTGGTAACCAGCCAGTGAAGAAAAAGAGCCAATGTCCCTTTGTGAAAGTCTCCTAACAGATGACAAGTGAAAATGGCCATATAGCCAATCTGTAACTCTTAACGGAAGGCCAGTTATGGGTAGATAAAAATATGGAGGCTCACAGAACTGGGGGGGGGGAGTTGTGGAAAGAATACCCTTGTCCTTTGCTGACAAGAAGACACAATGGTGACTGCATCTTGCCAAGTTCGGGCTAGCCGCAGGCAAAGCACAGAAGCCGTCGCATGTGACCCGTAGGCTGCACCAGGCGCCACTCACGCCTTTAATCTCAGAACCTGGGAGGGATGAGCAGGAGGATCCGTAGTTCGGAATTATCCCTGCCTAAGTGGCGAGTTCAAGGCCGGCCTGGGCCACATGAAACCCAGTCTCAGAAAACGTACAAAAATAAAAAGCAAAAAATAAAAAGCACAACCTTGATACTGTCTGCTCTCACAACTCCCTCCTGGTGTTCTGCTGTCCCTGAAGGTTTCTGGCATTAATTATAATCATAGTAACTCCAACAATAATCTGTGTCTTAGTCAGACTCTGTTTCAGAGTTGATGAGAAAGTTGTTTTTTTTTTGTTTTTTTGTTTTTTTTGGAGTAAAGATGCTTACTGCGGAAGGGCATGACCTCCACCATTCCCTCAAGCTTCCAGAACTCCAGCTGGGGGGATGTACATCAGGATCCACAGAGATGAGGGACACTCGCCTGGAACCACGTATGGCATCACCGGTAGCCGGTGAACTTCCATTTCCTATGTGCGATGGCCTACCACGGAACGCCTGGCCTACGCGGAACGCTAAGCCAACTCACTTTTCAAGACCGAGTTTCCTCCTTGCCGTGTCTGGTTTTCCTCACCTTATTCATCTAGCAAGTCAACTATGGCCACCGAGAGTCTTTGGGGGGGGGTTCGGAACACGGTGTCCCCTCCTCCCCTTCCTTGGCCAGGAGCAGCAGTGTGGTGACACTGGGAAGCCATCTTGGAGGGTAGGATAGCTGTTCTAAGGAAGGCAGATCAGGGAGCTGCCCAAGGGGGTGAGCAGCTGAGCCACTGTGCTGACATCAGCTTACCTGCCTCCAGACGTGTTTTCCGTGAGAAAATTAAGCTACTGTTATTTGGAGATTTTTCCTTTATAAGCAATTGAACATTTTTTTTTTGTCATCATGATCCCTGTACATTCCAACCAATCAAAACACACGGATCCTGGGTGCTTTCCCCCAAGGGCACGGCCAAAGAGCTGCCTAAACATTTGCCCAAAGTGACTGTTCACAGAGTGCCAGGCATTAATTTTTTTCTGTATCAGAATGTTGGCAGGAAACTTCTAGAAGCTCAGTGCCCTCGACCTGAGTACTGACTATGGTAAATGCTCTCACTTGCCCATACTTCAGTTATGCTCCCCAGGGGGCCAACAATGTGCTGATTTTGTTTCGGTATTCGGTGTCTGTGTGCTAACGTGATGTTGGGAGTGCCTGGCTTATTCTTCTCGACCCGCCGTTCAATTTTTCTTAGCTTCTCTGTGCATACAGCAGAAAACGGCTTTACCTAAGCCAGCCACCAAATTACCCTGTGGCATAGAGAAACAATACATTTCTGGAAGACGGTTTTAGGTAAATTTACTTCTTCGATCTAATCCATTGGCCCAAGAGAGGGCTATCTGATAGCAAGAGCTGGGGCTACTCCAATAAATAATGTGAGCATAACACTCAGAAAACAGGGACCGGACGGGTGTTGGTGGCGCATGCCTTTAATCCCAGCACTCGGGAGGCAGAGGCAGGCGGATCTCTGTGAGTTCAAGGCCGGGCTGGTCTACAGAGCGAGTTCCAGGACAGCCTCCAAAAAAAACAATACAGAGAAACCCTGTCTCGAAAAACAAAAAAGAAAAAAAAAAACAAAAACAAAAAACCAGGGACTGGGTAGAGAGCCATGAGGATACCTACTGCCTTGGTCTCTATGGCCATACCCACCCCAAGGCTGTGATGTTGAGTCTAAGGCCCAGAAGTTCTACTGGCTGATGCAGACACTTCAAAAGACCTCCATGGTTAAGAGGTGTGATGGACAAACCGTTCACTTGTCGTCCTCTCCAAGTCTTTCTCAATCTCCGTCTTCAGCGCAGGTAGGTTTCCTGACCCCTGGAGGTAGGATAGCACTATGTGACTAACTCTGGCCAATGAGATCTGAGAGCTTGATTAGCGGGTGAGGCCACTAATGTCTCAAGTGGCGGTTTCTCCATCCACCAGACTTGTCACACATTCTAGAAAGAGAAAGACCTGGGATGGACAAGCATTGTAAGCAGAAGGAAGTTGCCGAGATTTGGGGCATGTTCCGACAGTACGCTTAAGTCTGTGTGCCATGATGGGTGCCCTACATACTGGGCAGGAGGGCCCACCATGTCTGGGAAAAAGACACTTGAAAAACTCTTACTTGTAGCACCAAGTTCACACTGACTCCCTTGATCCCAGGTGTTTCCCCCCCCCCCCCATGAATTCCTGGCACCATCTAGGAAAAGAGATCACTATTCCCTAACAGTGATTCTGCCACCCAACAGTAGGAGAGGGCCATCTTGCTTGCTTGGGCGGGGGGTGATGTCCAAGGTGTGTGTGGATAGAGTTTGGTGACAGGAATGTGACAGTCCAGACTGAGAGAGAGCCGTGCCTTTGCTAAACCTCATTCTGCTTTTCAGAAAGGCCAGGGCCTGTGGCAGGGAAACAGTGCAGCCCTAAGCTACTAGATAAAACTCTCCACATTGCCGTTCCCTTCGCTGAGAGAGCTGTGGTGGAGAGGCTGAGGAGGACGGAGAACCCAGCTGAACGCCCCGGCTGCTCCAGCACATGCAGATCCCAAATGTGGGAATGCTATGTGATGATTTTATGAAATATAAAAGTCAGATGAATTTTTCATGAAGAAGTTATCTTCCCAGAGATGCAATAATGGAAAATTCCTTTCAAGAACTGGTGTTTAGACCTCACAAAAATGCGCGGCAAATTGCATTGTGATTTATTTGTCAATGTTTTTATAGGTTAGGCGTTACTTTCTGCCCCACAGCTGGAGTCAATTTTTAATATTTAAAAGTGGAAAGAAAGCAAAACCTAAACACATCCAGAGCTGTCTGTTTTAGATTGAGCTTTTCCCAAACAGTGCTGTTTAGAACTGACCCCTGAGCATGGTCGGTCAGCTGCCAGCTGGCCCTTACTTCCCTGAAACATAGCATTAAAATACCTGGGCCCGGGCAGATTGCACATAAGACCTCCTAAATTGTAGCTGGTGGGTCTGGTGTTTATAACCAATTTCAAATGCATGTAGCCTGTCTGCCCTCTCGATTGAAGAAGGAAAAGGCCTTTTTTTCCCCCTTCGTGCCCATAGCTGAAGGTGCTATGAACATAATTTTCAGGTCCAGTGGTTTCTGGCCCCGGTAGATGGTAGGTGAGTGAGTGAGAATCCCACGGGTGTCTCCTTTATTTGTAGCACAACACACAACAACGTAAAGGCAAGCTGATTCCTCCAGACTTTGAGCCCCATGAAATCTAGCCTGCAAGCTGCCCAGGACCCATCTTCCTGGGCTTCTAGGTAGAATAATATGCCGGCCTTGCTTGCACTTAAGGGCTCATGGCAAGGGTTCAGATCACAATGAGAGAGAGAGAGAGAGAGAGAGAGAGAGAGAGAGAGAGAGAGAGAGAGAGAGATTAAGCCTGTACCCCTAATCCCTTTGCTGGGGGCCAAATCTACAGGCTTCAATGTGGGCCTCACCCTATCAAGTGGGAAAGCATTTACAAAACGAGACGGGGTCTTGCTTTGTAAGACATCGCGTACTAGTCCCAGCAGCAAAGCCTCCGTGTTCAGCGCATCATGCTTCACGCCCGGTTGTAGCCTCTACTTCGGAAGCCATTAGGCATGTGCTTACCAACGATGGATTCGGTAACGGAGAACATCTGAACAGAGGGAAAACAAGCCTAATTGTGACCGACACAATCCCTTTGGGTGATAATACTCTTGATACCCTTCTGATGAAGGGGCGCCTCCTTTCTTCCCCTTGGTCAGAGCCAAGACCCACGGGAGGATTTGGTTTATTTTCAAATGCATGCGTTGGTCTTGTTGATTCTGCCAGCCAAGGGCCCCTGATGCTGCTGACACTACCCCCCACCCCCACGTCAGGCTTTGAGAAAACACTAACCATTTTCATACAGACAAACATCGGGTTGGAAGGAGCCCTCTCTGAAAAGCATGGAGATGTCAGATGCGCAAGAATTTGGGGGATCGGACTCAGCTACTGTGTGCTTTCCCTGGGAAACTTACACAGGGCCCTTGACATGAGCAGCGTCCCCTGGAGAACCCCTTCAGCACAGCGCCCTGATTCATAATCTTGGAGACAGAAGGAGATAAGGGGCAGGTGACCATTTCCCTGTTGCAAAAGGCTTTCTTGTGTCATGGGAAAAATGTCACGGATTTCCTTCTAGAAGTACAAACTCCAAGACCACTCCCACGCGTAATTTGATTTAACCCCGAAAATCTTCATAAACACACCTACAAGGTGCAAGAGCCATAATGACTAAAGAGCTATGCACCTGCCCACCAGCAGGGGGAGCTCTTCCCCTGGTTCAGGCCGACATCCCAGTTCTCCAGGGGTCCACTCCACTGCTAAAAAAAAATTTTTTTTTTGGCTTGGCCTTTAAAGAGGGGAGTAAGGACAGAAGCCGGCTGTCCAAAACAACAGATGCAGAGGGGATTTGTTCTTTACCCCGAGGGCAGGGGAGAGCCACTAAAGGATTCTCAGAAATCCTTTGGCTTTGTATTTGAGGCATCCTGTCTTTCTTGGCTCAGGGTCTGGCCTGTTTCAGGAATCCACCGAGACAAGCTACTTGGCACTGAATGGGATACTGTTAGAGAGTTAACGGGCAAGGCATTCTGAGAAAGGGGTTGAAGATAAGCATCATCGGGAGGGAAGTGTACCGCCTCCAGAAAAACAGGAAAGGCAGAACCACCACCCCTCAGCTGGACCGCAGCGCGCGCACGCACATTCATTTGCACAGCTGGCCACCGACCCCTCTAAATAGCAGACACAAAGGTGGGAACCTTCCTAGTTGTGTCCCCAAGCCTGGTCCTGCTCCTGTCACACAGCTCAAACGGCACTTGGGGATCAATGACTTATTACTCGCAGTTTGGCCTGTGAACGGTGTGTCTGTTGTCAAATGTTACCCAGAGGGCCTATTGCATTGTAAGGGAGGGTCTTCCTTCCCCGAAAGCCCCTGCTCACAGAGAGTTCCGTTGCCTTCATGTTATGTGGTGCAGCCATTTTTCCGGGTCATGAAGGCATGGTCTCTCTTTCGCTGAACACCAGGGTAGAGTAGTCAAGGTTCACGGTTCACGAGCCTTCTAGCGACCAGATGGTTTTGGTACACGGGGCCAGCTGGCCAAAGCTATGTATGTACTGTTAACAGTCACACTTTTGTGTTGATGTGACCAAAAGATCTGAAATAAATCACTTAAAGGAGGAAAAGTTGTATTTTGGCCCACAATATCAAAGGGATTTCAGCCAACCTTGGTGGGGGGGGGGGGAGGCGCCGTAAGAGTCCTCGGGAGTGGAAACCCTGGCGGAAGCTCTTTAACACGGCGAACCAGACAGCAGCAGAGAGAGACAATGGCCCAGAACCAGGGGCTAAAAACAACCAAGAAAGGCCTGCCGTTAGCGGCCTACTTCAGGCAGCCTCATAGTTATTCTACAGCCCCTTCAAAATAGTCCTGCCATCTGGGGGGGAGGGCACCTCAAAACACAAGCCGGGGAGGGGAGCCCTTCAAATCCAAACCATAACAGGATACGCGAATGCGTGTTCTGGATGTTTATGTAAAAATACTTAACTAAATAGAGACCAGTGATTTCTAAAGCATTTCCCGGAGAGGCTCGCCACACTCCGCTCACTCTCATAATGCTTCATAGCCAGAGCACCCAGGCTCTGCAGACAGTGAGCCAGAGCGGGACCACAGATGGGCCTTGTCATTCTGACGGCGTGGCCTAGTAGGTCACACCCACGTGGACACGGGAAAACGGCCAAGGGGGCAGACAACCGGTGTGCTTAACTGGTGGCACTAGCTGGATACCCTTTCCCGGTCACAGCGGATTGACTCAGAGGTCTAACTCTGAGTGTTCAGAGACAGCCAACGCTCTGGGTGGCGGGAGGGCCACTTCCCAGCGGTGTGAGGCCCGCTCATCCTCTGATCTAGGCCCCTGCTCCTCTCTCATAGTGTGAAGACGTGACTGCAGACCCGTGGACACAGCTGTCCTTTAAAAACTACGCATGGCCCTCGCGTCCCTGCGATGCGTGGCCGAGGGAATGGGCTCTGGTGGGAGGCTGTCTTCCTTTCCCTAGCTCGTGGGCGTGGACAGCTGCATCACCTCTGGGCTTCCTCACAGTATTGTTGAGAGTATGGAACCAGCTAATGGAAAAGGCGGATCTGTGTCTGCCGTGAGGTAAACGGTACAGCAAAGATGGTTGTGGAGACGGCGGCGGTGAACGGACTTGAGGATCGACTTGGGTTACCACCTCCAGCTCGCTGTGGGGATGGGGACAGAGCAGCCCACCTGTGCACAAGGCACACGTCGTGTGGGGACATGGGAAGCGTTGGAAGGTCACGCTGGCTTGTAGAAGAGGCCTTGACCTGGAGCTGTTCCGCTGGCCGGATGTGGCTTGCCGGGAGCTGTGGGGTTCAGCCTTCAGAACGTGGCGTTGTGGTTCTAGGACTCAGGGACCACAGGCGAGTTCTCTTCCTTCCTGGCTCAGGTCGCTGAGCGTTTCGAACCCAAGCCGGTCCCAAGGGTGTGGCGATCTCAGCTCAGTCCTTGCTTGCCAGCCTTTGTATTCCGGAAGCCAAGCCGGGACCTGCTTTTCAGACGCTGCAATAAGCTCCCGGTGGGATCGCTTCAGTTGGAATTCCAGGTGGCAAATGTCCCTCTGGGGAGGACTGTGCCAAAGGATACCTTCCCCATGGGAGGAAGGCAGATTGGCTCGGGGAACAGCATTCTCAGAAGAGCGTAGAGAGGCTGGTGCAAAGGGATCCAGACCCTGCAAGAACAAAGACAAATTTGGGTGCAGACAGCTTAGCGGGGAGAGGGAGGTAACGGAAGACTTCATGGGCTTCATGGCTTCAGTGTAGCTCCAGCGTCAGGGTTCGTGTAGCACGGACAGGACTTGTTGGAAGCTTGCAAGCAGAGAATGGGCCCTTTTCCCCCGGGAGCACCTGGGTGGTTGATGGTGTCCCGTGTGTCTCAAAGCTGAGCTAGGTGGGCTGTGGCCACCCTGCTGGTCTTCCCTTCGTAGCTACACGCTCCCTCCCACAGAGGCCAGGACGGATGACGTTCTTTCAGAGATCCAAAATGGTGGAGGGCACATTGGGGCGCTTTTTCCTCTCTGCGGTCGAGTCTGCATTCACCCACACCCCAGCTGTCCTGCAGGAGGTCTGCATGGGGGAAGAAGTGGCCGCCAATGTCCTTTGCCTAGATCCGGGGAACGAATTACTCTCCACCTGGAAATTCAGCGGGGACGGAAGTGCACCGCTAAGACCTGAGTCATCATTGCTCCATCACAAAGATGCGGCTTCCTTATTTCTAGCTGACGTCACCCCCCGAGTCTGCTCCCTCAGCTAGGTGCCTCAGCAAACAGGGAGGATGATGGATGCTCCATGCATCAAATTCTACTTGCAGAAAATGATCTGACCAAAGTTAGCTATCATTTTCTAGAAAGATCCTACATGGCCACTCTTTAGTAGTAATATTCTCTGTGTGTGCCCTTCTCTCTCTCTCTCTCTCTCTCTCTCTCACACACACACACAATTTTGTTTACAGTCCAAGAGAGACACATGCATTCATAATATATAACCCACCCTCATCACAAACAACTCCAAGACTCTTAAAAACCTACACATGCTCGTAAATAGAACACCCTTAAATGGAGCAGAATTTCTAAATACCCATGAGTCACACAGCTAAAATGTCCCCTGGGGAGCCCAACTTGGCAGCCTACATTTTCCTATTAAAAAATCAAGTTGAGAGATTTTTCATGGCATCCAGCTCAGTGCCAGGATGAGCCCATCTGTGTGTGGTGGAGGAGCTGGCCGTCGGGAGAGCCGGGAGGCCACGCCTTTCACCTGGTGGAAACACACATAACAGAAGCCACTCGGCGGAATGACGGACTGTCGTGCCCCTGGAGTGGAGAGAACATTGGCTAAGGAGGTAGGGACCCTGGTTCTAGCACGACCTCTCCCTCCCCCCTACTGGGTTTACCCCAGGAGCACGTCTGCCTTCAAGGGGCTCGTCCTCACCTCTGGGAGGAAGAGCCTAGACTTGAAAGAGCAGAGCTGAACAAGTCTCAGGGGGGCAACGTTCTGAAGTTCACCTGAGGACCCCACTGCCGACATCTGAGCATCTTAGGTTAAGGGTCACGACTTAAGTGTCCTGGCCAAAAGAGAGTCTGAATTCCTCCCTTCCTAGCCTCAGCCCTGGGCTAACCTAGGGAAACTCTAAATTTACATACCCCATTAGATACTAGAAAAGTGTAGACTGTCAGAAAGGAGTAAGGGGCCAGGACTCCTGGGCTGATCTGCCATTCATCTCTCTCTCCTCCCTACATCCCTCTCCTCTCTCTCCTCTCTCTCTCTCTCTCTCTCTCTCTCTCTCTCTCTCTCTCTCTCTCTCTCTCTCTCTCTCTCTCTCTCTCTGTCTCCCTCTCTCTTGCAGAGTGTGTGTGTATGGAGCTGAAAGAAATCTTAATGATTGCTTTTGTCTGCCTGAGAGCCACGGGACAAGGGAGGCAGGCAGCCTGGGGGTCCCTGAGGTATCTCTTGCCAGCCCAGAGGCATCTCCAGACAGCCTGGAGCCTGGTTAGGGGCACAGACGGCTGCTCCCTGTGGGGTCCCAGGCAGCCTCAGGCTGAAGGGTGGTCTTGGCGGTAGGATCCTGCAGATGCGAAGTCTCACCCACAGGGCTTGCCTTCCCGGGGCTCGTTCCATTCCCACATCTGTACTCTCCGAAATCATGGCTACCCACGACTCCCATTTGGAAGCGGAGTTCCAAAACACATGGGAGTTTTCAGCCATTTACTGTGGGTGGGGCGGTCTCTTACTCAAGAGTCTCAGCAAGAACCCAGATTCCAAATTTACCCCCTTTGGTTTTCATTTCCTTCAGCAGTGAACCTCTTTGTGACTCCATCCTTCCTCTTCCCCTTCCTCCTCCTCCTCCTCCTCTCCTCTTCCTCCTCCTCCTCCTCCTCCTCCTCCTCCTCCTCCTCCTCTTCTTCTTCTTCCTCCTAACAAACCAGTGCAGCTCTTGCTTCCTAACATCATGTCTTAGATCCCTCTAATCCCTTCAATTATCTGTCTGCTTATCCCCTGTCCCGGTCCCCATGCCAGAGACATTCCCTGCCCTTGGCCTGGTGGCTTGAGTCTGTGGCCTACACATCCCATGATGCCAAGTTTCTGGCTTTCCCGCTAGTTCAGCCAACGGGAAGCACGCAGGAAGAGGCTTGAGGCTGGGAAGGTCATTTTCCTTCACCTCTCTGGTGAGATCCCCGATCTTGAGCTGAGGCCTGGTGGGACTCCCGTTTGCCACCGTGCGCGCCGCGCGCCTCTTTCTCTAAACTTTTCGTTCTTGCTGATCCGTAGCCGGCCTTTCCCTCCTCCTGTCCGGCCTTACGGCTTACAGCGTAACTTTATGCTTCCTTGCGCCAGGCCCTCCGTCTCCCGCCATCCTTAGGAAAGCAGTCTTTTGAGCCTTCCTGGGTGAATCCTGTTTCCCCGTTATGGCCACACCCAGGGGATGGTCCTCCAGCGTCTGAGTGGTTGCTTCGCTCTGCACACTGTGTTCGCTGGACGTTCTAGAAGGACTGTAGATAGTGTCTAGATGCCTTGATAAAGCCACTGAGCCGCAGGAAGAGACAGAGACAGGATGGGCCCCGAAGCACCCCCCCAAAACGCTACTTCTGTGATTAGGGGAGACTTCCCTGAAAAGCTGGCAAGAAGCAGGTTCCGGAAGAACGGCGTAACGCGGGATAAGAGTAGCCCCAGCTTTTCTTTAGAACTTTTTAAAATGTATTTTTGCTTGTATGAGAATTCTGCCTGCATTTTGTAGTGTGTGCACCAGGTGTGTGCCCTGACCACGGGAAGTCGGAAGAGGACGTCCTACCCAAACCAAAACCCCAAAACCTGGAACCTGAGTTACAGACGGTTGTGAGCCATCGTGTGAGTGCTCCTAGCTGAGCCCCAAGCCCTCAGCAAGAGGGCTGAGTCCTCTCTCCACACACACCGCTTTTCAAAGGAGAAAACAAGACAACGAAACACACGGAGAATTCCTACGCCTGCCATTTCAAGTTAGCGAAGGCTTACTTCAAACTTGTTAAAGAAGAACCAAAACATCACAGAGCCAAGACGCCCCTGTGTTCTGATGGAAGCTTCACCGAGGCTCCTGGCGCCCATGTACCCAACGAGTCTGGAATGCTCTGGTGGGAGTTCCACCTCAGTACCCCTTCCCCATCCCGCCTCAAACCCTGCCCCATCTCAGAAAGCCCACCAAACAGGGCTGCTCCCCCAGGGATGCTCAAGGCCACTCCCACAGGGTATTTAAATTGCCCCCACCCTAGAAATCAGACACTTTTCTGTCTCCTCTCTGGGGTGCTGGGAAATCATCCAGGAGTGTTTTTATCCATCAAACCTGGGCTTTTTCTAGTTCACTTTGATTTGGTCTGATATGGGTTGCCGCGTCAGCGGAGAGGCTTACGGGGGTGCAGAAACTTTTCGCTGTGTCTCTGCACCCACCCCATTCCTCCCCATCTTTAGAGTAAGTACAATGGACTCTATGTGTCCTGGGTTATGTATTTTCATAACACATATATGTTGGTAATGTGTAACCCTGCTTTTTTTTTTTTGTCTAATTGTGTGAAGAATAGTGCCACCCTGTACACATTATTCTGTCACTTGCTGCTCTCATTCAGCATTGGCTGGTTAAGGTCTGGCTGTGTTGACACATGCAGAGTGGATCCGTGCATTCCAGTGACGACACAGCATCCCGTCATATGGACCACCCTGGTCTGTTAGTTCTATCACGGGGATTTGGTGGATCTATCTATCTATCTATCTATCTATCTATCTATCTATCTATCTATCTATCTATCTATCCATCCATTCATTTATTATTGTTTTCTACAAGCAATACCTATAAGACTCATTTGAGAATTTCTCTAGAATATCCCAGAAATGGAGAGTTCAGTCACTGAGTATGTAATTTACAGTTTTATTAGATTCTTCCAAAAGTTGTTCTTCAGAATGCCTTTACCTCGTGGTCAAATTCCTGTTTCCCTACATCATTTTCTATTTTTACCAAGTTAAAAAATGTGCAAACCAATTCACTTGTTTAACCCTGGCTTGTTGGTAAGGCCCAGGCTCTCTTGGTGTGATTCTTGGACATTTAATATTCTTGTGTGAATCACTGGCTTTATAGGTTTTTTCCTATTAGGCTCTTTATCCTTTTAAAAAGTTGACTTAGGGAACTTTAAATATCTTGAACATAAATTTTTATGATATACTGGTTACTTTATTTTCTGGTTTTATATTTTAACATTTTGTTTATGATTTCTGATTTTAATGCCCTCTGATAAATCCTTTCTTATCTCCATGTCATTAAAAACACTGCTGCACATTTAGGTCCTTAAGCCAGCTGAGTTTATTTTTAGTGTGAAGTAGAGACTCCTAAGCTTTTCCACGTAGGAAATGGGCATTCTTACTTGATGGTTCACAAGTTCCCCTGTAATTGATAATGCCTCCTCTATCAAAAACTAAGCTCCGATTTCTAGGGGCTGTATTTACGGATTCCTGTACCATTTTATTGATTTGTGTTTCTGTCCTCATCATACATCCCCTCTCCTGATAAGGTAAGATAAGACCCATAGCCTTCCTGTCTTGACCACACCCACCTGCTCCCTCAGTTTTATGCACACATCACCAGAAGAAGCTTTCCAAGAGTCCTCGTTGTTTGCTGGCTGTCTGCCGTGTGCCGGGCGGCATGCTAACTGCATGTGTGTTATCCATCCTAATAAGATAATCCCTGTTTTTCCAATCAGGCCCCTGAGGCTCTGGAGTTGAGTGATTTGCCTGTGTTCCACAGCCAGGAGAAGATGAGGCAGGGGCTTGAGCCCAGTTCTGTCCATCCTCAAGGGCTGGTAGTGTTCCATTTTCATTTCTAGCCTTCAAGATCTCCACACCCTGGTAAAATGGGTATCAATCTTTCCCTCCGGTGCTGTCACAGGGACCATGTGAGATGATACATATGAAAGCACTTGACGCACGCCTAACCTGTAACAGGTGCCCCATAAACATCAGCTGACATGAAGCAGCAGCAGGAGGTGCTGGCTAAAAAAGAGGCACGGATCATCAAATTTTACCGAGTTTGCTTACACTACTGTCTTTTCGATTGAGAGAGGGTGAGAGAGATCTTTAGTCAGCCTCCTCTTCGCCCTGCATCCCAGGAACAAGGAAGACTGTAAGAGGACACGCCTAAGGTCCAGGATCCTTTGCAGCCTCCTGTATTTCATGCCAAACCTGGAAGGCTGGGAGCCAAGCTCTGCGCTTGCCTAGAAACACCTGGAGAAGAAATGGCCACTGCAATGCAGATCTCACCTCTCCAGGCACCCAGAGCTAGAGGGGTATCATCATCCTCCCTACCCTTTAGTGACTGCCACGGCACCTAGGCAACTGGGAGACCTCACTCTGAAGAGGAAGGTGAAACATCACAGCCTTTCCAGGCAGCTCACTGATGAAGGAGGCTCATGGGCTTGCAGAACGCAGCACCGGCATGTAGGCCGCCTTCTATGCTGGACGACTGTGACAGCTCACAATTTTCTTGCTAACTCAAGTTATAGGAAAAGCAAATGCGAATGCACACACGTGCATGACTACACATGTATACACATACACACACACACACACACACACACACGTCACCCTTGCTTACTGTTTCAGAAGCCACCGGCGATGATCAGTGTTACTGGCTTTCTCCGACTCCTCCATGCACATCTGCTCTGTGTCATTGACAGCTCCACCAGGGCCCCCCAGGGCACTCTGCAGGGGTCAGAAAAACATCAGTTGGAAGGACAGTACACCCTCTCCCTTGTTTGACTTGGAAATTCTTTCTGAGTCATGTAAGAAGCAATATGCTGAGTCCTAGAGGCAGTGAAAATGACATCAGGTTAGGAGAGAGAACCCCAAAAGCCAAAAGGGCAAAGCCTCCGCTGGAGTCTGACTGGAAGCATTTAAGACAGCCGCTGTCATGGTAATATTCTTTTGAAGGTACCTGATTTTTTTTTTACACTGTACAGTTTCCCCAAACCAAGTGGGGACCCTGAACCTCGTAAACTTCCCATATGGTTGAGAGGAAAAGAATAATATTCAACTTCTGTTTGAGATTAAAGAGGGTTTAAAGAGAATGTGCTCTTTGGAGGGGTCCAAAAGGTCCCCCATCCCCTGACATACTAACATGATACCAGTTTCCTCTTTCCACACCAAACACACAAGCCCTGGACACACCCAGGACTAGACCAATTCTAGAGAGTGACACTGACAACTGTGCCCTTCTCCTTTATCGCGGAGACCTTCCAGGATGCGGTAAGTCACAGCACATGATTGGAGGAGTAACTAACTCATGATGAGCACGGATAATTGTGACCTGCCTGGTGTCTAGTGGTGCTGTAAGACTTCTAGCCCTCATCCTGACCTTTGCTTGGTGAGTGTGTTGGTTACTTTCCTTATTGCTGTGGCAAAATGTCTGACACAAATCACTCAAGCAAGGAAGAATTTATTTGGGATCCCATTTTGAGGCTGTACTCCATCGTGGAGGGGAGGCATGGTGGTCAGAGCTTCTTTAGCTGTGGGGCAGGAGCATGGGGTAGCTGGTCACAGTGTATCCATAGTCAGAAAGCAGAGAGAGATGAAGGCTGGCTCTCAGCTGTGGGCAGGAGCATGCAGGAGCTGGTCACATTGTATCCAGTCAGAAAGCAGGGAGGGATGGATGTTGCTGTGTAACTGTCCTTCCTCTTTTTGTTCAGTCAGGTCCCCAGTCCAGGGAACCTTGGCGTCCACATTCAGGATGGTTCTTTCCCTCCACGGTTAAATCTCCTTGGAAGCACGGTCACAGATGTACTCAGAGGTATGTATGTCACTTAGGATCAGTGGAGATTAGCCTTGGGTAGGCGACTGCTTTTGTAGAAGGGTAAGGTTGGACTGCTGTCCTCATCGGTGGTTCTAACACCCTCCAGGTCCGGATATGTCTGCTACATCTTGTGCCACTGGGAAGTCTGAGATCCCCGGGAGAGACATTCCAGGAGCTCTGACTGTTTCTGTTGGAATTTCCGTTTACTCCTTATCCCTTCCTCTCCATCCCTTCCCTACACTCTGTTTTTCCCCCCTTTGGTTTTTCGAGACAGTGTTTCTCTGTGGCTTTGGAGGCTGTCCTGGAACTGGCTCTGTAGACCAGGCTGGCATCAAACTCACAGAGATCCGCCTGCCTCTGCCTCCCAAGTGCTGGGATTAAAGGCGTGCGCCACCCACTATCCTAGCCATGGCAACTCTTATAAAGGAAAACATTTAATTGGAGTGGGCAGCTTACAGTTCAGAGGCTTAGTCTACTATCATTGTGGTGGCCTGCAGGGAGGCATGGTGCTGGAGACGTGTCCTATGTCTTGTCACACAGGCAACAGGAAGTGGTCTGTCTCACTGGGTGTGGCTTGAGCATAGGGGACCTCAAAGCCCGCCTCCACAGTGACACACTTCCTCCAACAAGGCCGCCACGCCTCCCATTGGTGCCAATTCTTTTTGGGGTCCATTTTCTTTCAAACCACCACAACTTGCATAAACCTTTTCCTCCCCTTTCCATCTGGGAATGACCCATCATCTTAACCTTCATCACAACTTACTTAAACATTTCATTTCTTTTACCCGCATGCAATCATATCCAACCATTTAGCTTTCACATATAAATCTTTATATATATATATATATATATATATATATATATATATATATACAATTCCTTTCTTTTTAAACATCCATGTGACCTTCTTGTTTGTTTCCAAACATCATGAGACATAGTGCTAGGCTACTGACAGTAGTCACTGCCAAAGCAAGCTCTTAGGAAGAATAAAGAGCAACTTTTGATAACAATGTGGGTGTTTTGGCTTTGCTTTTCCTTTTTTTTTTTTGCTGAAACCTTTTTATGAGTCTACCTCTCCCAGTAGGGAGTCTGTTTGCACTAGGCAAAAATCAAGGCCCGACATTTACACTTGAAATACTTAGAGGCCTAAGCAGAATTTGTATTTTTATAAGCCAACGAAAGAAATAAGGTGACGGCTATCTCCTTTACTGTCCTTTTACATTGTGGTAGAAGATTAATAATGTCCATGAAGTTCTTCATAGAAGACCGGGTGTGTCTTAAGACCAAGGACTTTGATTTACTTAGGTCCTTTATGCCCGTGTGATGGAGTTTATGAGCCCGTTGGGAAGCTCTGTTGTGTGTGCCCTCCTGGGCATGGATCATTGCCTCTGCTGGTTTCTTCTGCCTGATGTATTGAGCTCCAAATTTAGAGCTCATCTTCATTTCTCTACCTTCTACATCAACTCATCTCTCCTTGCCTACTTGGGTCAGCGTCTTTCTCTTACAGGGGTCTGCCCAGTCTCTCTCTCTCCTCTCTCTCTCTCTCTCTCTCTCTCTCTCTCTCTCTCTCTCTCTCTCTCTCTCTCTCTCTCTCTCTCTCTCTCTCTCTCTCTCTCTCTCTCTCTCTCTCTCTCTCAACAGAAACCATACTGGTATGCCGTTGGACGCCCCATTAAATGGACAGGGACGCCCACTGTTCTGGGCATCTCTCTGATAAGTCTTGGTCCCCCAGGGACGCCCTTGGATGGAGACTCTGTCTTACTGCACTTACCCTTACTATGCTGTTCTCCCTGTGTCTCCATTCCTATCCCGTTTATCCTCAAGATGGAAAAAAGAGGTTGCAATCTATTTTCTCACACTCAGGCACGCTACTGGAGGCCCTTCTGGGAGGGCTCCTATTCGCGGGCCCCTACTCCCTGGTGTGCGCTTTGTAGTAAGGACAGGGAAGGTGGAAGTAGTCACGGGCTAAACGTTGCTGGCGTGTGCTCTCTCTCCATGGATTACTGCATGTCAGTTACACACATACACACACACACAAATCTGAGTAAGGAGAGATGGTTCTGTCTTGCAGACAAGGCAGAGGGAAGCTTCAAAAGGTCTGAGTGAACACTTCCCAGGTCAGGTAGCTTGTGAGCGACGGAGCTGGGCTTCACATGTAAGTTCACACCCCTCTAGGCTGCCAGATCACGATGGCAGTTAGAGTCCAGCTCACAGCGGTGATAAGAGAGTCAGGACGAGGATGACAGACGGCAGGGGAAAGCCAGAAGGCAGGAACGTTACTCGACACTTTTCTCAAACACTCAACTCCTCTCAGCAAAAGCACTGCTCAGATGTTTCCAGAACTGGGAGTCACCAATGGAGGAGAGCCCCCCCCCGACACTCTCAGGACCAGAACTTCAGAACTTGTTCAGGGACCACTGCCAAAAAACCTTGTGTCAGCTATACTGAGAACCCTGAGGCCGCATGAGGTAATGTTTTTACCTAAGTCTTAGGTCGTGGAGGACGCTGTGTCTTCCTGAAACGTGTGACTGAAGCCTTCATTGATAGTACCTGTGCAAAGCAATCTTGCCAAGAAATGAAGTTTTTGCAGATGTCACTGAGTTATGATGAGGTCACAGTGAGTATGGGTCCCAGTCACAATGGAAATATGGACACAGACATCCAACATAAAGAGAACACCATACAGGATACAAAGGCACGGCCACAGGGTACCAAAGATGCCAGCCACCATCAGAAACCTGAGAGACAGTGAGGAAGGATTTGACCCAGAACCACAGAGAGACTGTAGCTTCCTACAACCGGACTCAGAACTTTCAGTCTCTAGAACTGTGAGAAGATCAAAATTTCTGTTTATAGTACTAAGCTGAGGCAGCCCTTAGTGTAAAAGTTCTTAGTCTAAATAATAAAAGGCCAGAGTCAGATACAGAAGGAAATGCTGACAGATCAGAGAGAAGGAGCAAGCCACAGCACACCTTACCTCCTTAGTGTCTCAGCAGAGAAGAGAGCGATTTCCTGTTTGTCCCTGCTTATATCCTGTTTCTGTCTGTCTGTGCAGACCTCCAGACCTCTATGGTTAGCTAGTGGCAGGCTCCATCCTCTGACCCCCAGACAGCTTTTATTTGTACAAAAAAGGTATCACCACAACCTAGGAAATAAACACAGAAGCCTCTTTAGGGAAGCCACCAAAGTCCAGAACCTAGCATCCCCAATGCCCCATCTCCTGAGTCCAGAGTTGAGTTCTCCACACACATCTCCCTGGTAGGCTCATTATTTCTTGCGTGGTTCTGAACATTCTTCCTGGATTCAATAAGTGACACAGCTCCCTGTGAACACACGCACCATCATCCTCGGTTGCTATTTATGTTCTCCACCAGTGTGGGTGGAAGGTTCTAGAACACCCGTTCCTCTGTAGCGTGGGGACAGAGACGCCGAGACTGTGCTGTGCTCACGGAAGAGGCAGTGTGGGGCCATGAGGGGAGCATGGGTTTTAGCACCGGATGGTGCAAATGGCTCTGCACCCTTCCGGTCCTGTGACTGTGGGATAGTCACTTATAAGCCTTGGTGACTTCATCTACAGTATGCAAAAGAGAACAGCTGTCCCCTGGGGGTTACTACAACATTAAATGAGATGACATGCTTGGAGTGCCTGGCACATTGAATATAATAATTCTGGCCTCATTTCATCTTTATCGTTAACTGTCCCTGAAATGGGACAGCTCACAGCATGAATCATAGCATACTATTGGGGGGGGGGCAGAGGGGAGACTTCATGGAGTTTTTCGACTAAACCTCTTCTTCTGTTTCCTGCAAGCAGACCCTCCCACCATTTCTGGTGCTCCACAAATGGAGTCTGGCCTGATCAGCCCTCCATGATTTCATCCGTCTTCAATCCAGCATCTGCCATTATCCAATATGTGCAATAATACATTATCTGCTTTGAAAGTGCATTGGCATGATGTTTGCATGGGGTCACAAATCTGTGCAAATTCTTTCTTTGCTTTTAGTTCTCATTTCCGTTTATTTCTTCAGCAAAGTTCCCATGTAATATAACTCTCACTTGGATGTGTTTACACTAACTGTAATATTTCTTTTCTGCAAATATTATTTCTGTGTATCATGCATTAGTTACTGTTCATAATTTCTGTGACCAAATACCTTCTTTAAAAACTCTTTAGGGTCGGGCGTTGGTGGCGTACGCCTTTAATCCCAGCACTCGGGAGGCAGAGGCAGGCGGATCTCTGTGAGTTCGAGGCCAGCCTGGTCTACAAGAGTGAGTTCCAGGACAGCCTCCAAAGCAATACATAGAAACCCTGTCTCAAAAAACCAAAACAACAACAACAAAAATTTAGGGAGAGTTGATCTTGGTTCATGGTTTGAGGGTACAGCCCATCATAGCAGGGGAGGCCAGGTGACAGGAACATGAGGTTAGAAGTCACATCATATCCACAGTCATAAGCAGAGAAAGGAGAGAGAGGAACATTGGTATTCAGCTGGCTTCTTCCATCCCCCCATTTATTCAGCATGGGACCCCAGTCTGTGGAATGGTGTAACTGTGTTCAGGTAGAGATTCCTTCCTTAGCTGGATCCACTGGAAACATCCTCACAGAACCGCCCAGAAGTGTGTCTTCTAGGTGATTCTAAACTCAGTCAAACAGACAGTGATGATCGCCCATCATACACCATGAGGCCCCAGATGATAAAAGCTTTTGAACTGAGTCATTGAATAATGTCTAATGAAAATATTAACGGGTATATTGCGGATTCTCACAATCATGCTAAAACTAATTCTTTGAAAATGGAGCAAAAATTAAAAACGTTAAGATCAGCTTAAGAGAAAAGTGTCCCATGTGCCGTTAAACCGACCGCCATTGTGAGGGCTGAAATGTGATTCACCATACGCCTCTCTTCATGAGCTCTTAAAGGCCTGCACCCAACGCCACTGTTTTGAGAGTGTCTTCTGTTCCCGGGCATGGCATCAGCTCCGCCCTCTGACCCCAGTCATCGGAGACACGGAATAGCAGCAGGCACCTCCAGACACCCTCAGATTTGGCCTCCCCACATTGGAAGCTTGCAGAGCAGATTTTATAGACCTTGACAGGGGTGAGGGCGAGCATCGGATGAGTTGACATTACCCACCCCTGCCTCTTGGGGAGTAGCATAAAGGTGAGACCAGAGGCCACACCTGGTGCCAGGTGCCTGGTGACTTCTTCAGATCTTCCCTGGCTGGGCAGCATCAGGCCACAGCTCCTTTGGATCTGGAGGAGAGGTGGGGAGTGGGAGTAGGGGCCGGGTTCTTGCAGCATTGCTGGCTCAAGAGAGGCAGCCCAGGAGAGGTACGTGCTTAGAGGACAAGATTCGGTAGGGCTTAGGAGCAGGGCCCAGGGCCCCCAACTGCATCCAGCCAAAGCGTGCACATACCCTGGACAGTCTTTCAGGCTTGTAGGAGTCTGCCTCCCTCCGCGGCCAGGCACAAGTGCTATAGCTCTCTGGTGCATCCCTTTTGCAAACCTTCTGTCTGTCAGAGCTGCACTCTGCTTGTCCCCTCTGTCCCTTGTCAGTTTCTCTGGTGCATTTCTTTAGGGGATCAAGAGCATGGGAGTTGCATTCAGGTTGTGGGGATGGTCTAAATCATTTACTGCCTGAGACGTCCATGTGAACACGCGTCAATGAGCAGCAGTTGGACAAATGGGACTTGTCTTTGTCGACATTTCCTCCCCAGCCTCCTTGTCCTGGTTATCGTGAATTATGGATTTCAGGCTCCACTTCCTTCTCTGGCCCTATTCAGCGTTGGCAGGGGCCAGCAGGGAAAGCCCATTAGGTGGACAGCGTATACGGATAACTGCCCGGTCTATGCAGAGCAGCTCTCCACATCTCCTTGAGGAGTGGCTCAGTGATGGAGTGCACTTGGCTCCCGAGTTCAACCCTCGGTTCTGCAGGCCACGGGGATGGGGAAACCAGGCACTGCCCTACTAGAAGGGTCTTGGCCTCCCCCGTCCCCACCTGCTTTGGGCAATGCAATATATGCTGAACAGGTGGGTTACAATTACTGTCCTAGAGGTTCCAAGCCCTGATTGCTGAAGGCATTAACGTCCGAGGGTTTGAATTCCAACACCATCTAAGCTGCTGTTGGTTGTTGATTTTTCACCTCGCTTACTTAGGAGGTTGGGAGGTGTGCAGTTTGAGTAAGCCAGGCAGCTCAAGGACTGACATCCTAGAGGTCTGCAGGATTCTCCATGGGGGGGGGGGGATCTCTTATAGGGAAAAATAACTTTTGTGGAAACACAATAAACTCAAATAACAATTTGGTTCCTCCAGGCAATGTGGTGAGCTGTCTGTACGGCTTTCCTGAGTGTCCTGCTAAGGTCACAGCTCTCTGTGACCTTCACGGAAGGACCAGCTTCAGGCCACCACTAGATTTCCTCTCGGGCTCTTTCGGTAGCTGATGATGCAATCGCTCAGTTTGCAGACTTTGTTCTTCATTGTTATTGTAAGCCAGCCGTATGCTGCAAGAATGTGTGCCAGGCCTCCCAGATTCCGCCCACGCTGCCCTGGCCACTTTGTTTTGCAACAATGCACTGCTGGGGATCAGCCGCCAGCCCCATTCCTTCCTCCAGGGCCCCAGGACTAGAGAGCAGGACACCACAGCTCCAAAAGTCACAGGTGCAAGGTCACGCACACTCCTCTGCTCCCCCAACCCCCCTAATGAAACCCTCGACTTCTTTCACTTCTAAAACAAAATTATTGTAAAAGGTAACATGTGTTCTGGGAGTATACAGAGAGAGAGAGACAAAAGGCAAAATATAGAAGTAGCACATGACCCTGCAATCTGGATAAGAACCCAGGTATTTATCCAAGAGTACTAGCCAGGATCTGAATAGAAACAGAGAACCCACAAACACAACAGAGCGGTTCCCAGTTCACTAGCCTGGGGATGAACAGATAAAGGAAACAAAGTGTGTGCGCACACGGCATGCTATTGGTGCAACTCAGTATGAGATGGTTCTGTAGATAAAGTGTCAGCGTGACCAGCTGAGTTCAGAGTCCCAGTGCCCAGTGTTCTCAAAAGCGCTGGGAGGTAACTTTACTGGTGGCGGGGTAGGGGGGTTGGGGGGTGGGGGGTGGGGGGTGGGGGGTGGGTGATGAGGGAAGGCCACAGACAGGTGGTTCTTAGAGGTCAGCTATTCTAGCAAGTTCTAGAATCAGGGAGAGAAGCTGTCTCAGAAACTAGGGTGGAGAGCAGTAGGGAAAGGTGCCTGGTACTGGTGATCCCTGGCTTTCAGGTGAGGATGAACACAGGTGCACGCGCACACATACCCATGAAGGAAACTGTTAATATGCTTGAGGATATCTTGCTAAATGGACTAGGCCAATATCTGAAAGATAATACTGCACAATCCCACTTATATTCAGAATCTCAAAGAGGCAAGTATATGAAATGAAAAAATATGCAGTAGTGGTTACCAGCAACTGGGGGAATACGGAGTTTCTTCAATGGGAGACGAATAAAGTATGCAACACTGTATCTCCAGCAAGAGTAATGTCTACTTGAAATTTTGTTACAAAAGAGCTCAAGTGCTCCTACCTCAATATACTTTTTTAAAAGAGGAAAGCAGAAGGGCAGGGGACACGGCTCAGTGTTTAAGAGCACTTGCTACTCTTCCAAAAGACCTGCATTTGTTCCCAGTACCCACAACAAGTGTCTCACAACTAGGCAGTGCTTAGAGTCCCCTACTGCAGGACACTCAGGTGAGGTCATGTCCTGTCACATAATTCTTAGTTGTACCTAACATATTGGCTCAAGGTACCTGCTGTTAGTTTATCGTAGATGTTATTTCAAAGGGTCATCACGGAGTCAAAGAGGTGGCAGGTTTTAAAACCTTTCCTTCAAGCCACCCTCCAGAAAACTCCATCTACTCCCCTTCCGGCAAGTGTGTTTGAGGTTGTGCCCACTGACCTCTGCCAGGACTGGGAATATTATTTTTACATATTTTTTTTTATTCCTTTGACCCTTCCTGGGGTTGAGCACAGTTCCCTGGTCCTGTGTATTTTTTCATGGGTGAAATCCCCTGTTTAAATATGGTGCTCACTTCCCCATTTCCCTTGGGTATTCTTCACCTGCTTCTGTAAAAGCGTAACACAGAGGACACGGAGTATCTATCCACTGTATACTTTGTACAAACCCCTTAGGTTGTTGTGGGTATTTTAGTTTTATGGTCCTGGCTTGACTCACAGTTCTGGCTCAGGGCCCCGGAGATCTGCATTTCTGGCCTCTAACGGGACTGACGTTTCTTCAGGAGGCGTGTACATCGACTTCACTGACCAGCTGAGAGCCCTGAATGCACCCCTAGGTATTCAACGGGAGTGTATGTGTCCACTACGCACAGGCAGCTGGGTGTAAAAGGCATTCTTTTTTTTTTTTTTTTTTTTTTTTTTTGGTTTTTACGAGACAGGGTTTCTCTGTATTGTTTCTGAGACTATCGGTCCAGCCTGGCCTCGAATGCACAAAGATCCACCTGCCTCTGCCTCCCGAGTGCTGGGATTAAAGGCGTGCGCCACCACCGCCCGGCTGTAAAAGGCATTCTTAACTGGTCTAGATGATAAAAGGCCGGAGTCAGATACAGAGGGAAACGCTGAGAGATCAGAGAGAAGGAGCAAGCCACAGCACACCTTACCTCCTAAGCGTCTCCGCAGAGAAGAGAGCAACTTCCTGCTTCTCCCTGCTAATATCCTGTCTCTGCCCAGCTACGTCACTTCCTGCCTGTTTGTGCAGACCTCCAGACCTCTATGGTTAGCTAGTGGCTGGCTCCGTTCTCTGACCCCCAGACAGGCTTTATTTGTGCAAGAAAGATATCACCACAGTTGGGGTCAGTGCTAAAGAGAGTATTTTTAGTTCACAATGGCTTCTGTCAAGCTTAGGACAAAGGGCTGGTGTCAAGTCGGAGGCAAGAGCCAATATTGGGGCAGTACCTGTTATCATTCAGGCAAACTCAAGCCACCTCTTAGGGACCTGGCAGAGTGGTCACACCTGCATGCATGGCAGGCAGTTCCCTGACTCTTATTCAGGCGCAAGGTCCCTCTAGGAGACAAGCTCTGCCCACCCCTGCTCTCTTTCCACAGTTTCTCTGAGGAGGCAGGTTTCTCTGTCTCTGTCTCTCTCTGTGTCTCTGTCTCTGTGTGGCTCTGCCTGTCTCTGTATTTCTCTCCCCCTTCCATTTCTCACTCCTTTCCCTTCCTGTTGGGGAAGTCCTGTGATTATGTCAATAAAGCACTGTCTGGCCAATAGGGAATCTAGGTAGGTGGGACTAGGAGTCCAGGAGGACTCTAGGAAGGAGAAACACAAGAGAGTCGAGATGTAACCACCATGGGGTAGGAAGCCCGGAACTATTCTCCGGTAAGAGAAATACTTAGATTAACAATTATTGGGTAATTACTTAAGTCAGAACTAGCCAGTAAGAAACAAGCAAGGCCAACAGCTTCATTATGATATAGCCTCCTGTGTGTTTATTTGGGACTGATACGGCTCTAGAATCAGGTTGGCGGGAAGGCTTCTCTCAAGGAAAAAGCTTCCCTTTACATAATTGTGTCAGAAGTGGGATTGAATTTCCACGCAAAACAACAAAAGCTTTAAAGGAATTTTAGAAACAGAAGAACAGAGAGAAGCACAGAATTTTGGTAGCAGCATTTTTCTCAGGTGTGCTCTGTTTTGCTAGGGACAAGCCGAGATTCACGCGGCTCACTTACGGGAGTCTTCCTGATTCGGCATAAAAAGAAAAGAAAAAAAAAACCAACAAGGTTTCTTTAAGAGACTCTGCTAACGATTAAAAGGTGTGTACGTACAGCTGGAAGTGGCAGCTTTTGCCGGATGTCAGACTGAGACAGTAAGCTGGAATCACGCTTACGCCCGCCATCTTGGAAACGGCAGTTTAAACAGCCGCGGTTTTAACAGGTAAGACACGTGGCCAAAAAAACGTAAAGATTTACAGTAAAGTCAGACTTGGATGAACAAAACCTCTAAAGGTTTACAGTGTGTTTAAAAATATACGTAAGATTGAGAGACAAAATGAAACGGCAAAGTGTTAAATAAGTAGAGAAGCCGGCTGTTGTGGCGCACGCCGGTAGGATTTGCTGCAGAGGCAGAGGCAGGCAGATTTCCAAAGAGAAACCCTGTCTCAGAGAAAAATAAATAAAAGTGAAAGAAATAAAGTAATAATAAATAAATAAGCCATGTAAAGATGGAAAATACACAGAGAGTCTGGATACTGTATGCTATTATGTTTTTCAGTTTTTTGATTGCTAAGGAAGGAACAGCTGCTAAAGTACACTTGATTATAAATGCTGCTGAATTAATCCAACTTCTATCTTTTGAAAATGCCTTGACTTCAAAATTTAAGTATAAGGATATGTTACTTGGAAAAGGAGTTTTAGTTTATGTTTCCACAGAAAATGAAATGCTGAGGATTCCTTCCAGGCTTCTGTGGTTTGACGAACCAAGACCCCCGGAAGCAGTGGACCAGGTGTTCCAACAATTGAGACAGCTAAGATGATGGAGCTTTACAGACCACGAAAATAAGGACTTATACAGGTTTCTGAGTTTTGTCATGATCCCCATGGTATGAACAGCGCCCCCTTCCAGCACGAAGCAGTTTGGAATGAGCGACATCCTAATTCCCATCTTGTTTATAAATCTTTGTTTTCATTTAAATGGGTTGTTTATAATTGGCTAATGAGCACAGCCAATCTCTTTTAATGGAAAAAAGGGGAATTATGGTATGGGTATGGTTTTTCATGTATTGTTACAAAATCAAGGTCAATTTTGTGATGTGTATATTTCTTCTCTTGATTAAATATTGTGCTTATACTGATATTTTAAAACATAATGCATAATTAAATACAGATTATAGATAGTTACTTATAATAGTCAGAACTTATAGTTAGGTAAGTTAGGTTTTCTAGATATACAGAAATCTATTTGAGATAGATATACAGTCTTCAAACCTCTCAAAGACCTTCAGAAAATGGCATTTAAAATAGTTTAGGGTTTTTCTTGACAATGAGAAATGTCTGCTCCTGGCAGCACCAATTACATCTGAGAGGAAGATGGGCATCGAAGAAACTTGTTATGGAGTTTGCTTTCAACATGGCAAGATTAGCCATTTGGGCAAGAAACCGCTCTTGCCTGTACTGCTTGACTGTTGTATAATTTGGACATGCAGGACCCACAGGAAAGTGACTGCTGAACTCAGTCTTACAGGGTTCCTGCTTCATGGAAGAGTCTACAAGACTTTCTACAGGTCACAGAGAAATGACTGACAAACTGCCAATGCAGATGGACAGTTTGAAATTTCCTGCTTTCCTGAGAAATCTTCTGGACACATTGTGGCCTATGGGCTGAAGATGGATGCCCTGACATTACAGAGGAACTTTGGGTGACTGTCCAGGTAGCAAGATGTCTCTGTCAATCCTAGTGTTTATATATTATCTTTCTGTGGTCTTTGATGGAGTTGAAGACAGATAGTTATAATTATAGTTTTCCTTAGTTATGATAAAAGATAAGCTACATATAGAACTTTGGACTCACAAGGATGGGATGCATGATATTTTCTTTAAATCTTGCTAAATGTTAATAGACAAAATGTTGTAACTGTGTTCTTACTTGATAACTGTCCTGTTATATATAATTTGACTATGCTAAAGTTAAGACCTTTCTTTTTGTTTAAACAGAAAAGAGGAGATGCTGGGGAAGTCCTGTGCATTTGTCAATAAAGCACTGTCTGGCCAATAGGGAATCTAGATAGGAGGGACTAGGAGTCCAGGAGGACTCTGGGAAGGAGAAACACAAGAGAGTCGAGATGTAACCACCATGGGGTAGGAAGCCCGGAACTATTCTCCGGTAAGAGAAATACTTAGATTAACAATTATTGGGTAATTACTTAAGTCAGAACTAGCCAGTAAGAAACAAGCAAGGCCAACAGCTTCATTATGATATAGCCTCCTGTGTGTTTATTTGGGACTGATGTGGCTCTAGAACCAGGTTAGCGGGAAGGCTTCTCTCAAGGAAAAGGCTCCCCTTTACACCTTCCCCTAGTAAAATTTTCCCAAATAGCCTCTGTCTGCCTGGCCTGTTTGTCCTGCCACGGGCTCTGCCAAGGTCCCCCTCACATCCCATAACAGTCCCCGTTTAACCCTCATGACAGCGTTTAAGGTCGATCTTTGCTCCCATTGCACACAGAGGCGGTCACAGAGGCTCAAGGCCATTCAGTCACTTAATCTAATATCACCCGCTTAGTAGGTAACCGACCGGAAACCAGTGCCCAGACTCTCTTTAGAATAAGTCAGCAGGGCTGGGCCCAGCAAAAGTGAATAGGTTATGTATGGGTTGGAGCCTGCCTTTATTTAAACACTTGATTATTTTACAAATTGTTTATTTTTTGCATTCATTGTGATTTAAATAAAAATGCATTAATTAAGGGGGGGGCTGGGAAAAGGCCCGGTGGTTAAGAACACTGCCTTTTCTTCCAGAAGACCTAGGTTTGATCCCCAGCACCCACATGGCAGCTCACAACTGTCTGTGACTCCAGTCCTAAGGGATCCAATGCCTTCTTCTGGCCTCCATGGGCACCCATGTGGTTCTCAGACATACATGCAGGCAAAACATCCCCGCACAATTTTTCAAAGAATATATTACACTAGAAATGGCACGGTGGCTTCCTCTGAGCAAGCTGTCTAGGAGGACCACACATACTGGTGAGTTCTGGGTTTGATTGAGAGACCATGACGTACTACATACATGTATGTGCGCCCTATCACGGCCACGTTCACATCCACAAGCATGCATCCACACACAGGAAAATGGGGGAAAATGTGTTATGTTAATGCATTGCTTAGTGTTGAATTTCATGACAACATAAGAGCTCCTTTTGTTACCACATCCTGCTGTACCTCCTGGGGACGGACTCGACACCCATCTCGGGGTCCCGGGGGTGAAAGTTTTCCACATAAATGCTGCTGTTTTGGATGCTGGCATTCCCCAGGATGCATTCTTCTGTGATAAAGCATATATTTTCCCTTGCAGCCTGGGTTCCGGGAAAGCACAGAAGGTAACACAGACTTCCCAGCCTTGAGTACTGAGAGGAAGCAGGTTTTTTCTCTCAGTCTTATCTTCCAGTTGAGGTGAGGGCTATTGGGCTTGGCGGTGTTTCCAAGGCTAGAGGGGTAGGGGCCCCGAGGAAGAGACTTCTCAGCTCTAACCTGAGGGGCCTGACTAGGGTGCTCCATGCCTCATTCAGTCCAGCTAGCTCCCCAGGCCCCCCCGGCTCTCACAGTCCCGCTCACCATCTAACTATCTCTCCACTAAGACCCCCACACTCCCCAATCTCAGTCTGGAAAGCAGCCTGACAGTTAGTTAATCACCTCTCCGGCTACCTAAGCTGTCCTCTCCAGGAGCCAAGTAACAGCCCAGCCCCTGTAACCAGGACCAAATGACAGGACCCAATTCTTGGAACTGCAGCAGCAGAGCAGCCTTGGGGACTTGAGCTTGGGCTCTGTCCTTCAGGGAGAGGTCCAGTGTCCAGGAAACCCATCTGGGTTAACTACCCCACCCCACCCCATCCCCACCTCCTCCCTGCCCAGAAGAGAGAAGAAAAAAAAGAGAAAGAAAGCCGGTCCCGAGGTCCTGGCCTAATCCTAGGAGTCCTCTTGTTCCATAACCTGAGAAACAATTCCTGCCTGGAGACTCCTGGTTTACACACACACACACACACACACACACACACACACACACACACACCTACTTCTTGTTTGGTAGTAGCCTGAGCTTTGGCTGTTATAGATTGGATAACACCCCCAAACTTTATGTGTTAGCTTGTTCTTCAATGGGGAGGTAAGAAGGGATGAATCTGCGTGCTTTAGGGCATCCTGGGAAGTAAGCCCTCGGAGTACCAGCTTTGTAATGGGTTAAGGCTGGCTCAAGCAGTCAGCTCTCAGGAGGGCAAGCTGTTACAAAGTGAGCCCACCCCATGTTTGTCCCTTTCTGTGTGCAGAAATTCTTGTTTTTCAGCTGTGTTGTGATGCAGCCAAGGAGTGTGCCTGCTGCGTGTGTGTGCGTGTGTGTGCGTGTGTGTGCGTGTGCGTGTGTGTACATGTGTGTGTGTGTGTGTGTGTGTGTGTGTAGGCGAGGGCTTCAAAGTGTGGATTGTTAAGAAGTCTCTTTTCTTCATAAGCAACCTGATCTTTCACATTTTTTGTTTGTTTGTTGATGCTTTGAGACAGGGTCTCAATCCCTATGTAGCCCTGGCTGCCCTGGAACTCACTATGTAGACCAGGTTGGCCTTGAACTCAGAGATCCACCTCCCTCCGTCTCCCCTAAGTGTTGGGATTTACGGCGTGTATTTTGTTTTTGCCACATGAGATCAGCCCAAGACATTTGCATTATAGCTTTAGAACCTGGAAGTAAAATGGAACTTTCTCTCCCCACCCTGCTTTTTGATCAATGCTTTTTCAGCAATAAAAAAACAAACCAGAACACCACTTCTTAAAGAAGAGTGTTAGAGATTAACGAAGGTCTAGTTCAAGGCCAGTGATCAGGCTGAGTGAGGACTGGAGCCTTACTTGGGAGTTTCTTCTTCACTTTTCCTCCCTAGAAGAGAAATATCCCCTAGACCAGGAAATGGAGACAGTCTGGAAAGTTTAGGGGGTGCTGAGAAGAAAGCCCACACCTTCTATCACAACTGGCATGAGCCTTAGACAGATTTTGATGACATTTTAAAGACAGAGGAAGTATCACTTTCCAGGAAGGAGGACCTGCCCAGGAACACGGAAGTACACAGTTTCGGGAGATAAAACTCTTACTGTCCTCCCAGAGTCTCCTGGATTCTCTCGGTGATCAGAGGACAGCCGGGTTTCCTTGGGTTCCTGGGAGGCACGCAGGAGCCAAGGGCCAACCGCACAAGGGCTGAAATCAAAGCAGGCCACACATGGCTTCTGTGTCCTTGCTTCCATGGCCAAAGACCACCAGGAAGGCAGAGCACATGACCGTGAACTCCTTCCCAGCACCACACACACACACACACACACACACACACACACACACACACACACACACACACACTACCACTGCCCCAAGTCCTCACAGTTTACACATAACCACGGGAGGGAGCAAACTAAACTGGCAGGAATTAAATGTATTATTTTCCCTGCCCTGAGGAGAAACGAATAGGAATTGCTACAACTATATTTCTTATGGTTTTAGTTCGTGCTTCTTGCCTCCGCCCCTTCCATATCCTAAACTATTCTGTGTTCTGCAGCTAGATTAACTGCCCTGAAATGCCACTCCATGCTTGCGTGGATTCAAAGAACAGTTAATCGAGCTGCTACGGTGACTCAGAAAGTGTGTTAGGGAGTTAACCTTAAATCGACTATAAGAGCGATGAAAAACAGCACTGCATAGGATGCCGTTTTATAAGCAAAATCTAAAAGTTTGACAGCATGCTCTGCTTAGGGAGGCGGTGGTGAGGCAGGCATCCCATACCTTGCAAATGGAAATGCAACACGGGGCAACATCCACGGAAACACATTTAGCAATATCCGTCAGCATTCCATATGGGTTTGCCTTTTCAGAGACCTACCCCAAGGGCACGAAGGGACGTGAGCACAAGACTATTAATGCAGCTATTGCTAATAGTAAAGACTGGAAATGCCTGCTAACAGGGAGCTGGGATCAGTTGTGCAGTTTGCTGCTACTAAAGTGGACAATAGCACACAGCTGTAACAAACGAGGGATGTTTCTACACACGAGTGAAGCAATAGCAACACTGGAAAACTGGAAAACAGCGCAGGAAACTCTGGGAAAACAGATGCAAAGGGCAGGATTTCATTTGAGAGCGGTGTGTGTGTGTGTGTGTGTGTGTGTGTGTGTGTGTGTGTGTGTGTGTGTGTGTGACCTGGCTGTATTGGCTGTACACATCTCAAATGCAGGGCCACAAAAAAAAAAAAATCAAGTGAAGACGTCACCAAACAGAGAAGGTAGAGAGGCAATGCGCGGCTCCCATGAAGACAGCCTGTGTAGATTTTTAGCTTCAAACAGTGGAAATGCTTTACGGAATTATAACAATAACCAAATAGAAAAATTCAATCCTTTAAAAGAGAAAGTAAATAAAACCGCTCAGCCTAACCGTGCACCAATTTAGATTGCTATTCACACGGAGGGAATAATCTCAAGTGATTTTTTTTTAAAGCACAGTGATTTCATTATATAATCAAAGTGAGACTTATCGTAACAAGAAAAACACATGCAATCTTAAGCTGTTGTTTCAGCAGCTGTGTTGTTAATCCTGATACCCTGGCCATATCCTGACCCATAGCAGCGGGCTGTTAAAACAACTAACTTGCTTTGGGACCCAGGATGTTCCAGAATGAGGGAAAAGCAACGTAGACACGAGGTCACAGGGGTTGTGGGAAAGCGTATGGTTTTAAATTTGAATGGGGGTACAGCATGAGTTCAGGATGCATTTTCTCTTGTCTGTTGAGACGCTCTAAGTAGGATGACCTCTTAGGTATTGACAAGCTCCCCCAGGGCCCAGGTAGTTGCCTTTTGAAACCATTTTCCACTAAGAGGAGCCTGAGCTCTTTTTGGAATGGCCTCTGTGCTGCTTTGAACGAGAACGGCCCCCAAAGGCCTCATATATTCTTTGATTCCCTGTTGGTGGACTGTTTAGAAAAGGTTAGGAGGTGTGGCCTTGGAGGGGCGTGGCCTTGTTGGAGGAGGCGTGGCCTGGCTGGGTGTGTGGTCTCATTGGAAGAGGTGTGTCACAAGGGATGGGCCAGGCCTCCTGCCTGCTGATCGGGAGACAGATCTTAGTCACTTCTCCAGCACCTTGCCTTCTTGACTGCTGCCATGCTTCCTATCACGACGATCATGGACTCACCGTCTGAAGCTGTAAGCCAGCCCTCAGGTGAATGCTCTCTTTTATAAGTTTCCTGGGACGTAGTGTCTCCTCACAGAAACAGGAAAACCTCTTTTCAGATCCACAAGAAAGGTACAAGACGATCCTGAAAGGCAAGAGAGAGAACCAAGGCCATGGTGATCATATCAAAAATACCCAGGACAAATAGAGCAGCACAATGAATAACAATCTTAGTGGCTTGAAAAATATTCAAGATACTAAAGTGTATACATTCATAATAATAACAACAACAGCAACAATAATGCAGATATTGGTTGGTCATCTTCAGAGTACGCCAAATAACCCCACTCATCCTGAAACCTTGCAAATAAATAGAGTCCGACGTTTATTCTACGGTGTTCATAACTTTCTATTGTCGTAGCGAAATACCTAGATAAACAACTTAGTGCCCCAAACCCTCACTTAGCTCATGGTTTCATCCCTCGGAGGGCCTGATTGTTCAGTGGCCTCTAGTGAGTTAAAGAGCTACCGTGGAGAAGGATGCTCACCTTGTGACATCTGGGAAGCAGAAGGCAGGCAGAGAGAAGCATCAGAGAGGAAAATCTATCCTTCGGAAGCACACTCTCAATGGCTAGGCCCCTTCTCCTTAATTTTTAATACCTCCAAATTCATATTAAGCTGTGAATTGAGCAGAAGGTTAACCCATCGTTGAGATTAGAGCTCACCGTCAGATCCCTTTTCCACACCTCTGAGCAGTGTGGCGCTGGGGACCAAGCCAAGCCACAACATCTATCTTTGGGTTAGTGGATGCATAAATGGTCCTTGTAGGAGAATCCTAGCTCACACAGGAAGAAGGAATGACAGAATCAGGGCGCCACCAATTTGCTTCTGGATAAGCAAGGCTACTGATGGCTACCACAATCAGTAGCGGGAACTTCACAGTGACACACCAGGCTAGCAATATTTGAGCCTGATGATGACATAGGGTATGACTTATGTGGTTGACATGGCATCTGAAGCTCACAAGTTTAATTCAGCGGGTAAATTTAGTAAGTCCCATTTAAAAGCCTGAAGTTTCCCGATTTCTTTTACTCCTTACAAGCTAACTGCGTCATTTTACATTTCACAGCCTCCATCCTAGTAGTGAGCAGTTAGCTCGTTCTTCTCTTTTATTTTTAAAGATTGATTTATTATGTATACAGTGTGCTGTCTGCATGTACGCTGCAGGCCAGAAGAGGGCACCAGATCTCATTACGGATGGTCTTGAGCTACCATGTGGTTGCTGGGGATTGAACTCAGGACCTCTGGAAGAGCAGTCGGTGCTCTCAACTTCTCTCCAGCCCCCCACGTCCATTTTTTTTAAGAAGATGAGAACAGCTGGGCGTTGGTGGTGCACGCCTTTAATCCCAGCACTTGGGAGCTAGAGGCAGGCAGAATTTGATTGAGGCCAGCCTGGCCTGAAGAGTGAGTTCCAGGACAGCCAAGGTTACACAGAGAAACCCTGTCTCAAGAGGGAGAGGAGGGGAGGGAAGGGGAGGGGAAGGGAGGGGAGGGAAGAGAGAGAAATAGAGAGAGAGAGAGAGAGAGAGAGAGAGAGAGGACATTTTCTAATTTGACATAGAAAAATCTTAAATATTGGCTGATATCATTCACTGTCGTGCTAAAAACTAGCAGTGCTGGCCTTCAGCACCTTCTCCTTGAGCCAAGAGACTTGGTTTCCGTTTCGTAGCTGCTGCTTTCGGGGCCGCACATTCTTGAGGGTGTCACCCGGTGTCTTACCGCTGCCTGTAAGGTGGGCACACCGTCATACACCCACACCTTTTGTGTGAAGCATGGGATTACCAATGGAGAGCACATTATAAGTCACCAAACTACCTTCCACGAATGGTCAGTGTGGGTCCTTCTGTTGTGGGATCCCTCAACCAACACACAAGACACTATGTTAATTATGAAGCTGTTGGCAGTTTGTTATGGTTTCTTAATGGCTACCTCTGACTTAATTATTAACCCATAATTGCTAATATACATTTTTATAAGCTCTTACCGAGAACGGCCAGACTTGCGTTCTCTCCTCCCGGGATCACAGGGTGACCCTCCACCCTTGACCTCATTTCCCAGAATCCTCCTCGACTCCTAGCCCCACCTATCTTGCTTCCCTATTGGCCAACAGTGCTTTATGTATCAACCAATCAGACAAACATATACACAGAAGGACTTCCCCCATCATCCTTCAAACATACCTGAAGCCTTGGTCCCAACAACTTCCCAGAACCCTCCTCGCTCATCAGCTGGCGTCTACGCTGTTGTTTGTAGCTGCTTCTGGCGATGAATCACAAAAGACACAACATGGAGTTACCGGGAATGGGAACAAAGAGAGGAGTGGGTGTTGGCCTGGCCGGGAACAGAGATGGAAGAGAGAGAAGGGGTGGGAGAGGCTTAAAAGGGGAAGCTCGCACGTGCGTACAGAGTCCTTGCACGTAGCGCACGATGTAGCCACGCAACACAGGGCGCTTTGAGCTGTCTAAGTGTCTGCCTGAATGCCGGCGTGCGTACCCTGCCCCTTGTCAGGGGACCAGGTCAGCATAACGCCAGGGGTCTACCCCTACTCCTCCTACCAGCCCAGTTTTGGACTTCTCTATGAAACCTGTAGCTGCATCAGCCCACGGTGACGCGCCTCCTCTCCTTTCCTCGTCCCTGTGTCTGTAATGGTCACTTGGGCCTTTGAAATGACTCTGCTGGGTCTAACTGTTGCCCCAACAGCACAGAAGGACTCTGAACAATAGGAGGCTCGGTGTCAATCATCTGCTCTTCCCCCACCGCAGATCCAGGCATTTTACAGAGAAGGATGCGTTGGGTAACCGTGCCGGCGGAAGTCAAGCAAACTGCATTTATTTTCTTTGTTCTGAGACCGGCACTCCTCTGCTTTTTTTTTTCTTTTTCTTCGAGACAGGGTTTCTCTGTATTGTTTTGGAGGCTGTCCTGGAACTCGCTCTGTAGACCAGGCTGGCTTCAAACTCACAGAGATCTTCCTGCCTCTGCCTCTGGAGTGCTGGGACTAACGGTGTGGGACACCAACGCCCGGCTTTAGTATGCTTTCATTCTCTCTTAATTTTTCATTTTTTTTTTTTTTTGGTGAGTTGCATGAGTGACTACTGTATTTACCTCCCTCCCTCTCCCTTCTCAACTCCTCCTGTGTGTCCCCAAATCCCTCACAAATTCCTGACCTCTTGTTCCTCGTTGTTGTTACATAATCTGCACCCTGTAGAGCCCACCTAGTCTTGCTCTACAGACATATGTTTAAGGACAGCCCTTGAGATTGGGTCATTGGTAAAGAAGTGTGTTTTCATCAGCCACAGGCTCCTCAGAAGTCAGTTCTCTCCTTTAAGCCTTTACAAATAGTATTTCCTTCTAGCCTCCGAGGTTTTCTACTGTAAAACCCCAAGCATCTCATCCGCTCCCCCCACTGCGAGTCACATGTTTTTAGGCCTCTGGGAAGTTTCAAGAAATCTCTTCCTGCCTCGAGCTTTCAGAAGTTAGAGAAGTTAGGAAGAAAGCTGGGCACAGATCTCTTTGGGATTATCCTATTTGGGGTTCATTCGGCTTCTAGACTCTTTCGCTGAATCTGGGAGATATTTTAGACCTCGTATTTTCAAGTGTTTTCTCTTTTTTTTTCCCCCAGCACAGATGTCTTTGCTTCCGGAGCCCTGGTGACGAGAGAAGCAGGTGCCTGGGTTAGGTGGAAGAGCCCGTGGGTCTGTATTGGTGCTCCGGCTCTGTCTCCCCACGGCTCACACGGGACCCTCTCTCCTCCTCCGGTGTCACCCCAACCCTGTTCTATCACATCCCGCCCATGCAGTGTGGTTCTCGCTCCTCTCTTTACTGTATTTTGAGTTCTAAGCTGGTTGTTCCCTTTCTATCTGCTATTTCTTTACTGGGGCATTCTTTCCGTTCCTGTTAAGAGAATTAACCCTTGGCTTTGGGCTTTCCGTAGCTCCTCCGAGGTCTCCCTCGGGTAACTCTATGTCACCTAAGCACTGGCATTTCCCGTTACGTCTTTCCCATGCAAGTTGCGGCTTGTCTAGTTTGCTATATGCCAAGCAGTTTTTGACTTGCGTCCTAGACACGCTGATTCTTATGTTATGCAATCTTGGATCTTACTTAAACCCCATGAAGAGTGTTGCTATTTTTGTCTTCGCAGGCAATGAATCTGGTGAAGGGTAGGTCTTCGTTTCCAATCTGCCTTCTGTGGGCCCTGGTTAGAACTGCGGTTGAAATTTCAGCCTACAGTGTTCTGTCTCGGACAGGCACTCCCTAGTGACAATTCTGGCACCCGAGTAGTGGTCTACCTGTGAATTTTGTCTTCCGGATCAAGTTCACAAGGACTTCTCAGGCTCAAGAGTAACTGACAGACGCCTTTATACAACCACTTTCCACGGAACTTTTTTCCTCTCCTTGCTTGTTACTACCCAGGTTCTGGGGTCCCCCTTGCAGTTCCCTGGTGAGAAATCAGGGTGTTGGTTTTAAGGGGGAGTTCCTTTTTTAACTGTCAGAACTGGGAGATGCCTGCATCCGGTGGTTACTCACAGTCAGGCAACGGGTTCATCCCGTGCTGGTTTCCTCCGTAGACTCTGACTGCTGTCAGCCTCTCAGAATCATCAGACAGCATCTGGTGCAGTCTCCAGCTTCGAGGGCTGTGCGTCCCTGGGAGAGATGCTGGAGTGTGCTCATCCATCTTACCTGGCCCCCGCGGAATAAAACGGTTAGAGGACATTCCTCAACACGGCCCTCGGTGTGTCTCACATAAAGACCTCTTAAAACTCGGAGTCGGAAGAGGGAGTGGGTTTTCTTTTCATTTCTTGTATGAACCCATGCAGATTTCTTTTATTAGAATGTCAATTTCTCCCTCCTCACCGTGGCTACTGAAAACATAAAAAAAATGGCGAAGCCTGTATCGTGGAATTGCAATGTCTGGCACGTAGGAGGTGCTTAGTAAACATTAGTCACCCCTACCTATATCCACACCCGTCTCACTCTTCAAAGAGCTAAGTGCTGTATTTGGGGGCACTTCCTGGTGTGTGTGTGTGTGTGTGTGAGAGCGTGCATGCATGTGTATGTGCATGCGTACGTGTGCGCATGTGTGTGTGCATGCATGTGTGTGTGCTTGTGTGCATGTGTATGTGTGTATATGTGTGGTGTGGGAGCATGCATGCGTGCGCATGTGTGTATGTGCATGCATGGGTGCATGTGTGTGTGCATATATGTGTATGCGTGTGGTACGTGTGTGTACATGCATGTGCAGTGTGTGTGCGCATGTGTGTGTGCATGCATGTATGTGCATGCTTGTGTGCGTGCGTGCATGTGTGTGTGTGATTACACAATTTTGCCCATTCCTGTGCCTTTTGTCACTGGGCATTTCTCTTGCAATCCCGTGATGGTTCTTTTGGGGAACAATCTTCACCACATTAATCCCTCAAGCCGCCTTAAATCCCGCTTGGAAGTGGACAAAGCAAACTAACGCAAAGTCAGTGAGAAGGCTGGACTGTGTGCGCGTACGTACGGAATGCGTCACATCGCTGAAGCTGGTTTTCCACCAGGTTTCGTTTTTCATCTTCAACAAGACCCCACGGGAGTGGGGCAGAAAGGCAGCATCCGTCTCCGGCGCAGCGCCAAAGCGCTTCTTACTTTCTCTCTTTCTGTTGAGTTTTGTGTCCATGTTAAAAAGCTGTCTCAAAGCCATACTGGAGAGTTCCTGGGGGCCCTCTGGGGCCACATGACCTAGGAACGCACGCAGCGTCTAGGACTCCACCATCAAGAACGCCCCACAGTTGGCTTGTGCTAACCCCCTGCCCCTGCACCAGGACCAGGGGCTGTCTGGAGGTCTGGTCCCGGCATGCTGGAGTGGAGTGTGAATCACTCGCCTCACTGCACCCTGCTCACCATGGATGGCTTGAGGCATCCAAGCCTCGGGACTGAGATAAGCCCTTCCTTTGTCAAGTTGTCCCTGTCGGATATTTGGTCACGGCATTTACTCCATGGGGAGTCTATCCCACAAGGGCTGACTTGCTCTGGACAGTCCGAAGACAGCAACACTGATAACTCGGGGGCTGAGAAGAGTGTATGGGACACTTCTGGAAGAGTGGCTCTTCCATTTCCCAGTCCCTCTTGAATGCTTTGGGCTCACCTTGTCCTATGCTCACTGCCGTGGTGTTCTTTGAATGTGGCCAAGGCCTGAAGGCCAGTAGTGGAGATAAAGGTGATTTTTGAGTAAGCCTGCAACTCAAATACACTATAGCCCAACAGAAATGCATTCCCCACTGAAGGGGGATGGTCTTCTGTGTATATGTGCTTATCTTATTGGCTGTTGAATAAAGCACTGTTGGCCAATAGGGAAGCAAGATAGGTGGGACTAGGAGTAGAGAAGAATTCTGGGAAAGAGAGGCACAGGCAGTCACAATATAGGCCACCAAAGGAGTGAGAGGTCCGGACCCTTTTCTCCGGTAAGAGAAATAACTTAGATTAGCAGTTATGGGTCAACAATTAAATCAGAGCTAGCCGATAAGAAATCACAGCAAACGGCCAACAGCCTCATAATTAATATAGGGTCTTGTGTGTTATTTGGGGGGTTCAGACAGCTCCTCAGGGCCCAGGTGACTGGCAGGAAGGGTGCACGTTACACCCCACCTCGATCCTAAGGATTTATTGTAGAGACTTACCAACAGGCAAGTGTCTTGGCTTCTCCTTGTGCTTATCTCTTTTCATGCTTCACTGTAGCAACTCCGGTGAAGAGGTGGTTGGTGTTTCTCTCCCATTGTTTCCTCCTGTACCGCACTTTGATGTGGGATGTCCTTCTGTAGGCTGGGAATATCTGTTTCTCTGATTGGTTGATTAATGGAGCTGTTTCAACCAATGGACAGGAGGATGCAGCCAGGCAGGAAGCTATGAGTGGGGCTGCCAGACTAGGAGAACTCTGGAACGGAGAGACAGAGAGTGAGTCGTCAGCCAGACGCCATAGAGCTGCTGAGGAAGAGAGAGACTGGGGCGTCACTGGTAAGCCAAGACTGCGTGGAGATATGCAGATTAATAGAAATGAGTTAGTAACTAAGAGAGAGCTAGCCAATAATAAGCCTGAGCCATGGGCCGAACAGTTTATGATTACTATAAGCCTCTGTGTGTTTATTTGGGACTAAACGGCTACACGACCAGGTGGCACAGAAACTGCTGTCCACAGTACTTTGACCCACAGAATTTATAAAAAGGGACATTTGCTTGTTTTGACTCTAAGCCTTTGAGAAGCCTTGCATGCTTCTGCCCTTTCTCTCGGGAGTCTTGATTCTTCCATGCCAGACGACAAGAGACACTGAGGATCACAGTCAGCCAAGGTATCACAACAGAGGCCTCAGACACGTGAAAGACCCCATCAAGATAAGCCAAGTTGACCTACAGCTGTCCAAAAACAAGAGGGGCCCATCTGGGTTTAGTCTAAGTATCGACCTCCTGAACCATAATTTTTGTTTAAGCTACAGATATTGAAGGTGTTTGCTATCCACTACATACACTGAACTATTTCTCTACTATTTCTTAGGCTCCTGGGTACACAGGCTTTTCATGACTGCCACTGATGAGGGCAGGAAAAGACAGTTTGTGGTGAGCAGCAGGCTACGGTTGGATTTAGAGGAAACACGAAGGAGGAGAAGCCAGGGCATGGAAAACGGTGGAAGAAACAGGAACAAGAACTGATGGGCCAGTTGGAGGAACAGGCTTAAAATTATCTCAGGATCCCCATCCCCCAGAAAGACTCCGGAAGCAGGAAAAGGCTGGAGATATGTTGGACAGGGATGGTTAGAGCCAGAGAGAGCTTGAGTAGTACCGATGCGGGTAAGAGGGCTAAATTTCTAAGTTCAAATAGGCAAATTAACTTTCAAAAGATATTAGACATAGGAAGCTTTTACATACTTAGTGCCCACACGTTCTTTTCAAACAATGGGGACAAGGGAGCTAGTGCTAGCCTGTGAGTTTATCCTCCATCAAAGAATCCTGTATGTTTGTCCCTGTCTTCCTGAGGTAAACATGAAAGTAAGAAATGATGGTACAAGACCTGCAGCATTTATCATATTTTTCTGCAAGCACAAAGAGCAGAGTAAACAGTAAGTCATCCCAGCCAGCAATCTGGTGTTTAATAAAATTTGTTCTAGCCAGGCGGTGGTGGCTCACGCCTTTAATCCCAGCACTCAGGAGGCAGAGGCAGGCGGATCTCTGCGAGTTCAAGGCCAGGCTGGACCGACAGCCTCCAAAACAATACAGAGAAACCCTGTCTCGTAAAAACCAATAATAATAATAATAATAATAATAATATTTGTTCTTTCCTCCTCCCAGGTAAGTATGACAATCATGTCTTTCCACCCCTCATGGTTGGGAGGAGTCTTAGATTCAGTCCTTGCTGACCGGTAGTGGCAACAGTGACTGTCCCATTCCTGAGCCCAAGCATCTCTCTAGTGGTATGAGACTTCCTTACACTGTGCCTGAGTACCAGGTTGGATGTATAGCTGCAGGCTGTCTGTCTGGGTCACCGAAGTCACTTAATGGAACGCCATGTATTAAGGGTTGCTCGGACGTGCGCTTAGCTGACTTGGGTCAGCCTGCTAAAGTCTGGTCACTGCTCATTAGCATGGCATCCCCTAGCCACCCTCACTGCTACAGCACCAGCAAGTTAAGTCTGTTTTTTGTTTTAAGAAAAATGTCAGTTGCTAAATTACAAATTATAGCCTGTAAATGGGGTTATTAATTGGTCTAGATAATAAAAAGTCAGAGTCAGATACAGAGGGAAATGCTGAGAGATCAGAGAGAAGGAGCAAACCACAGCCACACCTTACCTCCTTAGTGTCTCAGCAGACAAAAGAGCAACTTCCTGTTTCTCCCTGCTTATATCCTGTTGCTGCCCAGCTACATCACTTCCTGTCTGTCTGTACAGACCTCCAGACCTCTATGGTTAACTAGTGGCAAGCTCCATTCTCTGACCCTTGGACAGGCTTTATTTGTGCAAGAAAGATATTGCCACAATAACCACAAGGAAAGCAATTGTTGTACTGTTGTGGAACACAGATTATACATGGATTAATCTCTGGCAAGTTGAATCTTCTGGTCAGAGGACCATCCCAAAAATTTTCTGAGCAGGATATGATAATGGAAATTGTATCCATTTGGCAAAATCCAGAGCAAAATTTGATAATATCATGGCAGAACATTAATGCACAATGTGTACCAACAGCAAATAACATTATACCTATTTAAGGAATGAAATACAAAAGTAAACAATTGAAATTGTAGCAGATGCAATTAAGGAAGCCAGTCTCAATAAAGTCAGAAGGGTTCCACATTCCTTGTTATTTTAGCTATAACCTTGACTTTCCTCATGAGACACCCCCCACCCCCATGGAAAGGGAACTCAGAGCAACTTCTTGTTGGATTTCTAGGTTCCCCAAATGCAAATATTTCTCCGTGTAAGTTATCGGGGATTGCATTTGAGGAACCTAGAAATCCAGCAAAAAGTACCCCATGTTCCCTTTCCATCAGGGAATACACTGCTGGAGAAGAATTATAAACAGTGTTAGTAGACAATCTAAATGATCAACACTAAAAACAACTTAGGTCCTAGGCCTATCACTGTACTTCAAATATGAGTGGAAAACAAGGCAAGGAAAGACAAAGTCCTCTGGAATGATATCAGGACATTTTCTCTTCCTTGACTGTGGATCTTTTCACCTTGGTGTAACGTGCATTCTTCCTGCCAGCCTGGTGCCTGAGCTGCGTCAGTCCCAAATGAACACACAGGACAATATATTAATTTTAAAACTGTTGGCTGTTTGCTATGGTTTCTCATTGGTTAGCTCTGACTTAGCTATTAACCTATAACTGCTATTCTGAGTATTTCCACATGGTCTTCTCTTACCAGAGAAAGGGTCTGGACCCCTTACTCCTCTCACATCCTACATGGTGACTGACTGTGCCTCCATTTCCCAGAGTCCTCCTCGACTCCTAGTCCCATCTATCTTGCTTCTCTATTGGCCAACAGTGCTTTATTCATCAGCCAATAAGACAAACATAAATACAGAAGGACTTTTCCCATCACCTTAGTAGTGAATATGTGGTAACATTCACTTCTTACATCAGTACACTTTTCTCTTTTTTTGTTTTTCGAGACAGGGTTTCTCTGTATTGTTTTGGAGGCTGTCCTGGAACTCGCTCGGTAGACCAGGCTGGTCTTGAACTCACAGAGATCCGCCTGCCTCTGCCTCCCGAGTGCTGGGATACATCAGTACACTTTTACACCATTCAAGGTCTAGACAGCTGCACCCTGTGCTAAACGCCCATTCACCAGACACGAGTTTGAAACATGGCCAAGGGCATGATGGGAAAGTTGACCTCATACCATTACAACAATAAGAACTAAATGAGAGATTCTGTGCAATTTTCAAGGAACATTTTGGTATATTAATAGAGACGTAGATTATAAAAATCCAAGCCAAAGTCACGCTTTCAAAAAACATCCACTATTGAATTTATTTTCTTGGGACTAATTTGGCAAGCTATTCTAAGTAAGATTAATGCCAACCAGATCCAAAACAATGCAAGCGCCGAACCTTAGCACAACGCCCTGAGGTGCGCTGGAAGACGTCAAGCATCTGCAAATGCTCCTTGTGGTGACTGGAGCGTGGGGTGAAAGTCGGGGAGCTGCTTCCCGCTGGAATCTAAGATGGTGATCTTGAAACCTGCTTTCCCCCTTCCCCCGCGCGCTGGGAAAGGCTAGCACAGTGAACGGACCAACCAGGAGAGGCTCCCGGAACAGGGCTTTACCTCTGATATCCTTCCATTTCTGTGTCTGGAAGCCTGTGGCCACTGATCTTTCCCGACCTTTTGTCCACCCACATCTTCAGCAAAAGAAGCATCAGTCTCCGAGGTCCACGCGTAAGCGTCCAAATCCAAAGCGACTTGTCCAGAGAATTCTGGGAGCCAGTGACTGACTCCGTGGCTCCGTGGCGGGACAGAACGAAAGCAAGGTGCGGTGGGCAAAGCTGGCAGCGGCGACGGTGACCACGCCACGGAGGGAAGCAGGTCCAGGAGCCAGCCAGACCTGTAGCAGGTGTTGCACAAAAGTGCAATCGGACCTATTGTACCAGCCTGCTGAGGTCCGGGCACTGCCCGTTACTGTGACATGCTTTAGCCCGCCCACTTCCACAGTGGGGCTACCCACTGATGTGCGGTTCTGGTTCTGAAGGTGCCAGGACAGCCTTGCACACAAAACACGATACACAAAATACCGCTACACAAAATAATTTAGCAGGCTTGACCCTGCCGTCTCTTTTCGGATGCAACGGGTGACACGTTTTCTGAAGCCACTGTGTATCCAGTCTCGTTCTGGGTTCTTCGTGATTAACTAACTTAACCCTGCATCTAATCTTGCTGTTGTTCCCCCACCTTATAATTAGGAAACTGAGGTCCAAGTGTCAGATTTGGGGCCCCAGAGCCCCAACTCTTAAATAAAATAAAGTAGAATCTGGGTATTAACCTTAGTCCCTAAGGGCTTACCATAGTGTGTTCTAGATGTTATTACTAAAATATATGCACACATGCAAAGAGAAAGAGAGAGACAGAGACAGAGAGAGAGAGAGAGAGAGAGAGAGAGAGAGAGAGAGAGAGCACTCCCCTCCCCATAGATTGTGAGCATATGAGCATAGTCTGCCAATGCTCACACTGGCAGGGAAGACAGCTGTCCCCCTTAGCAGCGGTAAAGGCATGGGCCTCTTAGTCCATTTTCTTCTGTTATAACAGAATGCCACAGATCAGGAAAATTAGGAATTTGGCTTGTTTCTCTAGTTGATGAGACTTGGAAGCCAAGCGCGGCACGATTCCTGCACTACGCCTTTGCCTGATGGAGACGCAGAAGGGTGAGCAGGTGCCTGGAGAAGGGATTCTGAGGGGCAGGACTCTCCTTCCTATGAGGGGCTGTCACAGTAACTAGCCTCCACTGGTAGACTATTAATACCTCAATCCGTTCATGACCCCCTCTTAAAGGCCCCAATACCTTAATAACTGTTAACAATGTCAATTACATCTTAACCGTGAGTTCAAGAGCAGTCAGAGGTGGAAACTGAGACAGTGACCATTCTCCCCACAAACAGAGGCCAGGCAGTGGCTGTTAGAGAAGACGGTGGCCTTCCCATTCCCAACCCAAAGCTCTGGCTAAATCTGAAGGCCTAAGCTGCCAAAGTCAAGGGACATTAAGGTCAGAGTAACCAATTTGTCCTGCTTTGCCCAGAACTTTTCCACTTTTCGGTTCTGAAGGCCCCCACACCCTGGGAAACTTGTGAACCCCAGGAAAGTTGGGAGAGTCACCACCATGATCAAAGGAGAAGTCACAGAAAACTCTCTCACCCCCCTGCCCCAAGCCTATAGGCCACATTTCTCCCATCCCTGTAACAGCAGGAGGTCCCCAAACCCTCCCCGGCAAGCGTGGACTGGTCCTCACTATTCTTAGCCCAAGAACAGCGAGGCCTGTGTCAAGTCCCTAGAGCTTATCTGCAGAGTCCCATCATCTCCCTAGGGGACAAGCTTGGTGGTTGGATTCATTCCCAGCCTTGGGCTAAATGTCCAGGCCTTTTTTCATCTTCTGTGAGATGACAATATTCTCTCTTCATTCTAGACTCACTGGCTATGGGCTTAGAGATGCAGGGGGTGGTCAAAAGCTTTCTCTGTAAAAAAAAAAAAAAAGATGACACAGAGTTAAGTCTTCCGGTTAGTAGACGCACAAAGCATTGTACATGACTCAGTTTGGGAGGCAAAGAAGCTGTAACACCTCCGAGGTATCCCCTGTCCCTGGCCGGCTCTTGGGAGGAGTCCTAGGCCTTAGCGGGGCTGAAGACTTCTCACTCCATGTGGTCCAGACCCATTTAATGATATGAGCAAGCAAACTCCGAGCACTCAGAGAAAACAAATCACCACTCCGTCAGAATACTTGGGGGTAAATTAGTTCAGCAGACCGGCCCGGAGACGTACCCCATGACTCACCCTCACCCAGAGTAAATAAGGGAAGATTAAGTACAACTTGATCGAATCACGCCGAAGCTTGGCACAGAGCAACAAACACATCAGCTCGGAATCTCACAATTGGAACACATAATCTCATAGAATTTATGACTGTTAGTGCTCACCACATATGTTTCTGAGTTACTGTGTGCGAGGCTTTGGGCAAACCGCATTGCTAGGGTCTTGAGGGGGCCTGTCTGCTGATCCGGAACTGTTTGGCGTGATCTCTAGCGTGGCCCCGCCCACTGCAAAGCAGGGAGCTACCAGGGTGGGGGTGGGGGTGGGGGTGGGGGGGAGACACCAGGCGTGTGCCACACCCCAAATGGGCCTCTCTTCAAGTCCTAGCGGAGGTGCTGATAGACCGGCAGGCCCCTTCTCTGGGCCTTAGTTTCCCAATCTGTGAAACACATCGGGCAAAATGAGAGGCGCTGTACGTCTCAGAGACCAAGATCTCTGCAGGCCTTGCATTCTGGGAGTCTGTGAAAGAGCGTCATGGACAGCGTATTTAAAGAGAAGTCGGGGAGTGTAGTGAGGTCCACCTCCACACCTGTAGCACTGACCACGCCCTTTTGGGCATGGTGACTAGTGAGCCGTGATAAGGATTAGGTTTGGGGCTTGGAGCTCTCTCGTGCTTCCTGCTCGGGTCCGGAGAGCATCCGGGTGGCAGGGTCGGCATCCTTGGAAGGGGGAACCTGCGGCAGTCATCTGGTTTTTGTTGTTGTTGTTGTTAGTGCATTCTCCCCGAATAAACTTCACTTAACCTGCACAGAGTCTAGAGAATCTTGATTCCCACACCTACAGGGGAGCTTTGACCTGCTGCGCTCCAAACTAAAGTATCTGGAAGGAAAGGCCAAAGTATCATCTATGAGATCAGTAGTCAACTGGGGTGTGGGAGATGGGGGGCGTGGCTTATGGAAAGGCACACACAGTCCCAGAGGCCAGAGAATGTCAACCATGGGGATCTGGGAGGAACGGGGAGATATCTGGGTACTGAGGGAGGCGTTCTCTCAATCCTGCTGCTCAGGCAGCTAGGGCAGAATCAGGATAGGTTTTCAAATGGGCGTCACCCTGGAACTCCACTCCCATTAATCAAAGCTTTCTTTCTCTCTGAGCCCAGATGTAATCTCATGATTTCTGTCGACAGGAAGGCCACTCCCCTGCTTCAGCCCTGAGACTGTGGATGGTTCAGTGATGTAGGGCGGGTTCCCCACATTCCAATCTGTATGACCTGAAGGTCCCTCCAGGTCCCTTATCAGGGACTCCAGATCTGACGGCAGGGACTCACAGTGCAGACTCATTGGAAAGCCTGGGCAACAGGGACAGGAGTGAGTGGTGTGGGGGAGCCTTCCTTTGCAGGGGATGGTCTCCAGTGAGACCTCGACTCAGTCGCTGAAGCACCAAATGGGATGGGAGATTCCCAAGCTCCCAAGTCCATGTCCCTCAGCTGTCACTCGTGAGAGGACACACATGTAGGAGAAGCAGATGATGTGTAAAAGAATGTGCAGCGGCTTCTCCTTTCCACCCTAGCCCGGATGTGCACTGACCACCTCCTCTCGACAATGCCTCAGCGGTTCAGTCCCCACCAGCAGCCAAGGTCTGACCTTCCCTGGTGAGTCTCCAGCACTGTTGGCGTCACCCAGGGAGCTTTGAGCAAGAGAGAAACGTTTTTCATTCTGCTTGTTCATTTTCATTATGATTTTCACAGCCAATTCTGGGAAATCAGCTATCATAAAAGTCTCTATTCATTATCCATGTTCTTTCAGATGATCTCGGTTTGATTTGAAGTCTAGTTCTGTTAATATTTTGTCTTTAAAAAATAGTAGTGCTGTTTTGCCTTATTTTGTTTTGTTTTGTTTTTTCCCTGATTGCAACTCAGATATCAGCTGAGGACCGTCCTGCCCCTCAGCATCTGCGAAACGTCTGATGGCAGATTGTATTTTTCCAAAAAATGTCCACAACATTATTTTCAACCCCACATGCTCATTCTGAAGCTCTGTGACTCTTCCGTCGGGAGATGAAGGCTGGCTCTTTCTCCTCCTGAGTCTGGCTGGGCCTTTTGGACTGTTTTGACTAACAAGGTGCCCTAGAAAGGACTGTACAGGGTTTCTAAAAAGCTGGGTCAAGAAGTCAGGACAGTATTCATTTACGACACATACCTTTGGAGCCACCGACAGTCGCATAAGCGGTCAGCCACTCTGGTGGTGCCCTGTTGGATGTCTCCCAAGGAGAAGCCATGTAGAGATAGAAAAGTTTTTTTTTTCCCTGAGGATCCCCAGCTATACCAGCTTAGACAGGTGGATGGGGAGGATTGTGGCTGGGGCCCAAGCTATGGATGACATCTGTCTGTGTAGCCTCAAAAGTCTCCCCAGTATCTTTGCTTATTCCCAGAGGAGGATGGATGCTAAGCTCGCGTGTTGTGTTCTCACACGGTGCCTTTGCCCGCCACCCCCCCACATCAATTCTCCCATGGTGACTCTGGATCCTGGTTTTAGGTCCCCACAAACATCTGGGAACAAGCGATTTAGGTGAGTAGTGCAAAACTTAAGGTCATGCTGTGTTGCCGGTGTTTTTTCTTGTCCCGCCTGGTCCTGCCCTCTGCCTTGCCCCCAAATAAACACGCAGATGCTACCTTAGCTATAGAAGTGTTGGCCGGTGACTAGGGCTTCTTACTGGCTGGCTCTGTCTTAATTACTAACCCATTTCTGTTAATCTGTGTATTTCCACGTGGTCTTGTCTTACTGGAGAACTCCTGGAGCGAGCGTCCTTACTGTTTCGCTCGCAGTCTCCCTCTGCCTACCTCTCCCAGAATTCCCCCTCGTCTCCTCGTCCCGCCTATCTCCCTGCCACTGTTGGTCGCAGTGTTTTATTCATCAACCGATCAGAGAAACATATGTAGAGAAGGCCGTCCCCCATCAATGCTGCTAACCACAAGGGATCTTGTCACTTTGCTTTCTCTTCCCCCACCTCGGCCACCGATTGTCATGCTCTTCTCAGGTTGCTGGGGGGGGGGGACACCAGTACTCTTCACTTTCCACGATGAAGAGAACTTATCTCCCTGGAGAGGCCCATTCTGAAACTTCCATACCCAGCCACATCAAGAGTCCGGCCTTTGCCAGAATGCCTCGAGTTCATAGGCAGGCAGTGTTGCTCACGTGCGTGTTAAGTTGTAAAAGAAATTCAGAGATTGAGAGAAGGGGATCAATACTGCCCCAAGCTTACCTGCTATGAACATTTGATCATTGCCCTATTGCGTAGAATGGAACCACACTGTCCTTGCTGTTCAGCTCTGTATTTGCACAGCAGTTGCATAAACATAGCATCATCGAATCCTACTGCACCCATGAGATGTCCGTGGTTTGCTATAATTACCTTCTTTTACACAGGGATGCCGATGAGAAGGAAAAAAAAACGTGGACGTGAACCTAGGCACCCCCAACTCTCTGAGCCATTTGTCCATACTGACATCTCTCTGCAAAGAGGCTCTCTGGGACCTGCGTGCTTGTGCCAGACCCAGCGACTGGGTAGACTGCTCACTCATCCGCTTTAGCAAGCTGAAGAGACTTGAGCTTTCTGGGTGGTTGGTTTGTTAGCCTGGTGGGGATGGGTTCTGTGATGGGGGGGGCTGACAGTCTGTACATCAAGAGAGCTCTGCTTTCCAGCCACCCTGGGGATAGACGGCTTCTGGTGAGTTCAGCATGAGTCATCTGCTTCCCCTGGAGTGTTTATCGCAAGTCATGAGGGCTGTATCTGCTGGGGCCATCTGGGGAAGAAGGATGTACTTGGGAGCTGTCTGTCTGTCCTCAGAGCCTGGAGGGGACTTACTTCATTGGGTAGAAAGTCAGTCTTCCTAGGAGGGAACATGGAGACAGTTCTCCTCCTCCATAGAGTGCACTGATGAGCAATTTTCTAAGCAGAACCCCTGGAGACCAGCATCTGCTCTGGCCCCTTCCCAGGCTGAGGTGGGAGACCCCACACTGGGCGGATGACACCAGGGAGGCGTTGACCTTTCCTTTGATGATACCCCTGGGCCTTGAGCTAATTGTGAAGGAAGAATTCACAACTGAGTTATCATTCTGTCACTCAGCTGCTCCCACAGCTGCTCGTTCTTGAGAGAGGCCAAGAGCAGCCAAATCCTCCCTTCCCATACAACCATGCTAACATCCACCCACCCCTGCCTTCATGACTGCCCTTGACTCCAGGGGCTCAGGAAAAGTCTAGGATAGGAGGGGGAAGGCTGAGCTTTGAATGCATCAATCCAGAATCCAGTCCAGTTACCTGGCAACCCTGGATGCCATGCTTTCTTTATCATCTGAGCCTGGGGTGCCCCAGCATCTTAGGGGAAGCATCCCTTGAGATTAGAGGCAAGCAGCTTCAAGGCGGCCTTTGGAGAGGCAAGGGTTAGAGACTGAGTTGGGGGCAGGGGTGTGGACTCCTCATTATTCATCCAAATGCTTCCCCTCTGTTTACAGTGATCACAGCTGTTGCAAGCCCTGTCCTTTCGCCAGAACGATCTTGGGCTTTCTCCCTGAGGTCTTGCTACTCTGCTGTGTAGCAAAGCCGCCCAGGCCGTCCTCCTGCGGCCTCTTCGAGTCCTGACTGTAGGTTCTCATCCACTCAGATAATAGGCTGGGTACAAGAGCCATGCACAACTAGAATTTAGCCAGCCGGCCACATAAAAGCTACGGTCAAGTCAAGGACTAGTTCTGAATTCAGGCAGTCTGTCCCATTGTCCAGGCACTCTTCAGTCACCTCAGTGACCCCCCACCCCCGCCGTGGCCTTTCACGGTGTGTGTAGTGCAGTCTTTCAGTTTAACCCAGGTATGACAATCATCCGACATCCCTGTTCTTGGCTCTGTTTTCTCACACGGGCCTTCTGTCCTTGAAAAGTCCGCGAATGTTCATAATCTTCTTCCCCCTTCTACTTGGCTAAGACTTCCAAAGAATCCACTACTGATGTTCCTTTGGAGAACAGTAAAATTCCTGCACGGGAAGATGCCATTAGGGTATTGAGATTTTCTCCATCTAGTCTCGGTCCCGCTGGGCCGGTTTCTCTCCACCCGATTGGGTCCCGGCAGCCAGTATGAAATAACCACTCTGAGACTTAGTGTCTATTTATAATTGTTTGCCCACTGGCTTAGGCTTCTTACTGGCTAGTTCTTTCTTAATTATTAACCCATTTCTATTTATCTGTGTATCTACACATAGTCTTGGCTTACGGGTGATGCCCAGGCCTCTTGCTTCCTGGGCAGCTACATGATATCTCTTTGACTCTGCCTACTGCTTTTCTCTATTTCTGTTTGGATTTCCCACCTGGCTAAGTACTGCCTGCCCATTGGCTGAAACAGCTTTATTCATCAACCAATAAGAGAAACATATATTCACAGCCTACAGAAGGACATCCCCCATCATTCAAGAGTGTCCAGTTAGAGTCCTTAGAACTCGGGGGGGGGGGGTGTATGGTAAGTCTGTGCTAAGTGGTGGTGACATAGTGACAACTCTACCACTGTGTGGAATTTATCTTCATTTGAAAGATGCCCTCAGGCATGACTCCAAAAGATAGGTACCCCACATCCTAGTAACCATGGCTGGAAAATACAGACATCTTACACTACCTTCGTGATGTGTAAGAGGGTGACTCAGCTTAGTGTCACTGCCTCAAGGAAACTTTTCTTTATTGATATCTTCCTATTACCTGCTGCTCCTGTCCCAGGATAACCTCTGCACAGCCATGGATGGGGGGGGTCATTCTCTAACCACAGTGCCTGGCGTGTATCTGCTGAAGGAATATTTATTTCTACAACTGTCCATGCATTTCAATGTGTCTCGTGGTAGGTACCTGGCTTTTGGGAAAGACTCAAGAGCTTATGTGTATGAAGGACACAGAGTACCTATATTACTTCTAGGTGAAAGAAATACACTCCCTTTTCCCTTTTAAATCTGATGAAGACAACCCTCAGTTCTCATACCCCTCTCTTGTATTGTCAACTGTAGGGACTCCAAAAGGTTAGAGAATGCTCTTGGCCCCCCAACAATGCTTGAGGTTAGAAGTGGTCATATGACGCAGTGTCAGCCAATGAGCTAGGAGGAGAAATTTGTCTTTCCATCAGACATAGCTTAGAGGTATGAGAACATGAAGTAGTGTTGTGAACAAAGGACTAAGATTCACCGGCCAACTGCACTCTTCCTGAACTTGAAGCAGACATTTGTCTCCAGGATAACGGTTACAAGGCTCCAAGTAAGTCTTGCTGGGGGTAGGGCTGGGGTGGGGGCGGGTTATTGTGGTACCATTCTTCCAGAGAGCTGGTGGGGCACTTCTGGTTCTCTTCAGAGCTGTCCGTCATCAATACTCAAGGCATGTTTGATCCTACCACGCACAAATGGGAACATCCCCTCTGTAACAGGACGTTAGAGCAGGCATCAGCAGAGGTGAGTCACGCTGTGGCAGTACAGCATGATTGACAGAGGAGGCCACGCCCCGGATACCTGCCAGTCCCGTGCTACCCCTCTCGGGCTGAGCTTGCTAAGGAAGCATGAGAACCAAATAGAGACAGTCCTAGGGCTTTGTTAATGTCTTCCGGGCAAAAAAGATCAGTAAAGCGGAAAAGGGATGAGGCCATAGCAAGCAGAAGCTCAGGGGGGCTGCAGGACACCAAACGCTGTGGACAAGGCAACCAGCAAGTAAGAACCACCCGGGCATTGAGATTTTTAGATATGAAGAGCAGCTTGCCCTGAGCGGGTGGCGGGGGCTGATTTTAGAGACCAGAATAACCACTGATGGGAAAGAGGCATTTTCCTCTTAACCTGCTACTGATTCGGAATTTAGAGGAGCTAGCATCTGCCAGCACACGGGAGTATGTGTGTTTGCCTGTATATGTTTGCCCATGTGGTGTGATCCGAGGCCCGGAGCTCCAAGCTGGTTGAAGAAAAAGCTTGTTCAGTCAGAGTCTAGCCCTACTGGACTTCAAGACCCCCAAATAGAATCTACATCGCCGAGAGATGGGAGGAGAAGAGGGCCACATGGGTACCACTCCTGTGTCTGGCTTCTGCCCACATCCATCATTCTCGGAGGAAGCTCTAGGATTGCACCCACCTTGAAGATCCTGAAAGGGGGCTTGATGAGGCCAGACCTTGGGATGGGCAGAGCCACTTGCCATGACAAACTTGGCTAAAGAAAGTCACTTAACCTCTGAGAGCCTTAATTGACTATCTGGAAACAAGGGCTGGCTTTGGGATTGGAGGCTGGGGTGATAACCGACTCTGCTTAGTCCTCAGGGTTAGAGTAAAGGAAGAACTAAGGATGACTGGTGAGTTTTTTTTTAATTGTCAAGTACCGTGACAATTAAAGTGTTATAATTATTTTCCACGACAATAATAATAAGCTAAATTTGATTCTGGCATAAAAATGCAAATAGCTGAAACTCAGAGATGTAGAACAGATCATTTTTTGGGCGGGTGGAGTCATACTTCATCTGCATCTCGCAAAGCTAACAGCAGTGTATGTTGCCACAGTTTTGAGAAGGACCAGAAGAAAAGAAAAGTTCATTAATTCAGCGAGTCCACCCAATTTCTGTCGAATCAAAGGCACGACAATTTATTCATGAGTATGATGCTGAGCCTGGGGGAAAACTTGGTGATTAAAATATATTCTCACAGTCTTTGAGACACTTTAGGCAGTCATTTGCATCCTAAACAGACCTCGGTGACCCAACCTCCTCAAAACCTTAGATCACGATACAACGCAAGGCCTGCAGCTGGCTGGCAAGGCTCCCGCTGCTATTATAAAGCAGTCTGTGGGTTCCTGTTTTGCTTAGACAATAATCTGGATAAACAAACGTGCATAGCCAGGGATCTCACCAAGCCAGACATTCAATCAGGCTAACCCGGCTCTGTTTTGGCAATTCTTTCTAGGCCAGTCCTGGATTTAGATACGCTATCCTGTTATCCAACCATGTCACCTACCATGTGACCCAATTTTAAGTCCGAAAAGAAAATGTCTCCGTTGCTACGCAGACACCTATTTTTTTCTTCTTCAACTTGGTTTCCCTAGTTGGGACTACAAAAGCACCAGTGACCTAGAATTCCTCTGTTTGTCCTTTCTCCCACAGGGCCCGTCATCCTTAGATTGTTGACCAAGCCCCATGGCCTGAGGACACTCAGACAATGTTCTGGAAACTCACTGCTGCTCAGGTCCCTTGAAGAAAGTCAATTATTTCCGGTGAAGAGGAAGGGTCCATGGGCACCAACTCATGCTATGCAAGAGCGGTGTAGGGCATCCATTCACAGAGAGAAGGCTGGGGTATCCCACGATTTTCCCACTAACTCCAAGGCAGCCTTGATGTGTCCGGACTGTCATCAACCTTTTGGCTTTCTGTGTACGTTCTCTGCCTGCACGGGAAGCCCAAGAGAAACTGACTCTCTAGTGTTCCCTCACCCTTCAGCCTGCTCTTCTCCCCTTTGCCAAGGCAACTCTGCCACCAACTCCTTCCATGCCTCACGGCCAGGTAAAGTCACGTACCCACACGTCATACAAACAGGTGCTCAGAGCGCCACAGGCCAGCTGGACCAATGGCCAGCTTTTCAGATCCCACTTGGGACTCAGCTACAGCATTCTGCAAATTGAATTTTCTAACCCTAGATTTTCTATCCTATGGCTATCCAGGTGCCAAACCATGCATTTCAACTTGCAGGCTTAAAAAAACATGACCCTTTAGTTCTTTCTCGTTCCCAGCCGTCTTTGAGCTCAGGGAAATCTCCTACACCTGTTCTGCCGAGTGCTTTCTGGGCCAACCTGAGAGACAGAGAAAGCTCTTGCGTCCCCCAAACGCAGCAGTCCCCTCCTCAACTCAAGTGCCACACACACCCATCTCCAAGCCAGAGGCCCATGTAGACTGAAGTTTCTGTCCTGCTCAGCCCCGCTGTTTAGTCCCAAATAAACACACAGAGGCTTACATTAATTATAAACTGTTTGGCCAATGGCTCAGGCTTCTTGTCAGTAGCGCCCTCCAAATTATGAACCCATTTCTATTAAGCTGCATATCTCCATGTGGTCTTGGCTTACCCATGATGCCCGGACCCCATACTCCCTCAGCAGCTGTATGTTGTCTCTCTGACAACTCCCTCTCTGGGTTCCTCTTGCCAGCATTCTCTTAGTCTGGTCACCCTGCCTATACTTCCTGCCCGTCCATTGGCTGAAACGGCTTTATTCATCAGCCAATGAGAGAAACATACATTCACAGCCTACAGAAGTGCATCCCCCACCAGGCCCAGGGGTCAGATTTCACGTACTTGTTTAAGCCCTCAAAATCAGTCTTGTTTATTTTCTCCACTTTTGTTTGTGCCTCTGATGTCTTCCCACATTATTTCTAATCCGTGATGTCAGAGAGGGGAGTAATTAAAAACTCCTGATCTAGAGATAATGGAATGTCTTGGTGGTTGTCACATTAAAAACGACACAGCATTTGTCCCTAGTGCATGAATGGACTTTGGGAGCCCATTCCCCATGGAGGGGTACTCAGCCTAGATACATCAGATGTTGATGATCCCCCATGGGAGGTCTCACGAAAGCCGAACGGCTTTGATTAGCCATAGTGATGAAGGAAATTCAGGGGGCCACATCCAGTCTGATGTCAGCTCCAGCGTTGCTCATTCTCTCAAAGGCAGAGGCTGCTGGTCTTTCTTCTCCACAACCACTGGTAACAGGTACTTCTGACTACCCTAGCTAGTTTCTGTCAGCCCCTTGGGGAACTTTTTACTGCCGCATCTCCTCCCACCGCAACATGGGGCGATGCCTGAGCTGGTGACACACTTCTATACAAATCCTGGCAGCTCCCCTCTGGAGCAGGACGGTCACTAGGTCAGACATTTGGTGGCTTTAGAGCTATAAGTCCTCTGCACACGCGACAACACCTCATGATGTTTTCTCCGTCATACCTGGAAACCTCCCAGGGAACTAACACTGCTGAAAAGTCCCTCTTTTGGGTGCCCGGCTTTTGCATTTCAAGCAGCATTTAATGTATACAAACGGATTCAAAGGCAACATGATTGCAAGCTTCACAATAACAACGCCCAGCCCCCATACCAGGCCAGTGGTGCTCCATGCCATGGCAGCTGGTCCCCGTAAGAGCAGGCTGATAACTTGTTTTGGTTTTTTGGTTTTTTTTCCTTGGGGGGGTTGAGACAGGGTTTCTCTGTGGCTTTGGAGGCTGTCCTGGAACTCACTCATGTAGACCAGGCTGGCCTCGAACTCACAGAGATCCGCCTGCCTCTGCCTCCCCAGTGCTGGGATTAAAGGCGTGCGCCACCAATGCCCAGCTCAGGCGAATAACTTGAACAAGCCTTAGCGCACTTGTTGTTGAGGCCCTCCTCGATAAAAAAATACCCTGTTTCTTAAAATAGCGTTCATGTCTGTACTTCAGGGTTCTGAGAGCAAATGCCCGGCAGAAGTGGTCTGTGGGAAGAGGGATTTGTGTGTGTGTTAGCTCACAGTTTTAAGGGACACAGTCCATCAAAGGTGGGGAAATCATGAGGGCTGGCGCATTGTCCGTGGTGGTAGGAGCTTGCGGCAAGGTTTGCTATGTGCTCAGCGGGTCGTGAAGCAAAAGATAATAAGGCTGGAACTTCTAAAGGTTCTCACATCCTCCAAGGCAGCACTGTCTGCTGGGGAACACGTGTTTGACATGGATGGGCAGGGTAGGACATTCACATCGTAAGTGTGTCTGTATGTATGGACAAAGATGTCTAATGCTGACGTCTGGTTTGGAAAGGAGATTTTTTTTTGTAGTCATTGCTCATTTAAACCAGCCACGAGGTCCTGCTTTCATTTAAGTCCTCCTTTTCTGGGAGCTGAAAACCATATTCTCTTCTCTAAAATAGTAATTTTGATGTGCTGTCCCAAAAGCCACACTCTTCTGTAAAACGGTAATTTTGATGTCAGAGCACTTTCTACCGCTGCTCTCTCAAGCCCTCCCTGCTTTTCAGCGCTTTTGTCTGGTTCACCGACACTTGTTTGTATATAAGACCAATAATTTAGCTATCCCAGAGGGTGCTTCTGGGGCTCAGGTCTGTGATTATTGCTTTAACCCGAAAAGTAGAAGATTGTGCCTTAGGCAAAAAAAAAAAATCAGACTCATCAATCCCCCAAATGTATCCTGCACAGAGCAGGGGTTACTTGTGGCTCCTTTTAAATTGGATAACAGTCGAAATCAAACTTCGGAAGAATAGAAACCTCTTACGATATAGTCTGGTAAGATTCACCAAGCACGATCCTCCCTCTTCGGCAATTAGAAGCGGTCATGGGACTGAGTTCTGGCCAGTGAAACGCCAGCGGACATGTTTTGCATCGTTTTGCAGAGACGGGGTGTAAGAGCACCCGCCTCCCCGCCCCCCCCCCCACGTTATTTCCTCCTTTTCTGAAGGCTTGACTTAACGGGTTCTGAGACGTGGAAGGGTGTGCTGAATGAAACAGCAGCAGCAGCCCATGGTGGAGAAGCAACTGCTCACCGTGCAGAAGAACCCCTCGGCACCCTTGGCGAACTCCAACACCTCCTATCGTGTTGCGTCCATTTATTATATCAGTTAGAATCGCCGTGACCTTAGCATCCTAATAAGGGCACTCTCGGTGTGATGCGTCACACGGCGGGGGGAGGGGAGCCTCCAATTTGTTCGGTGTGGGATCAGGGACTAAACCCGAGGCTCCGCCCTGCATGTTAGGCAGCACTCAACCCGGAACCGCTTGCCAGCCCCAGAGAAACCTACTCATGGACACCGCTACTCACTCCCTTCTTCCCATCCACAGCATCCCTCCCAGGGAGTCTGTGCTTCCCAGCCTCGAATCTGTGTATGAATCCCTTAGAGGCCCGCCCTGATTCCCATTACTTTCCGGGGATGCGGTTCTCTCTGCCTTGATGTTCTGGTAAATTTCAAAGGCTTGCCGCTGACATATATGACTCAATAGGTTGTATGCCCTCCCCGCCAGTTTTACTTGGCCCCCAATGAAAGCAAGCTTCCTGATCTAGACTAAACTGGACAGATGCATTTTTGAAATTCATTTTAAAAAATCATCTTATGCAACACGATTAAAATGAGGCAGTCTAGCCGGGCGTTGGTAGCACATGCCTTTAATCCCGGCACTCGGGAGGCAGAGGCAGGCGGATCTCTGTGAGTTCGAGGCCAGCCTGGTCTACAGAGCGAGTTCAAGGACAGCCTCCAAAACAATACAGAGAAACCCTGTCTGGAAAAACCAAAAAATAAAATAAAATAAAATAAATAAATGAGGCGGTCTCATTGTACAACATTCAGCCAAACCGCACTATATATTGTATTCCTCAATACAATACATAGATTGTATTCCTCAAGAGAAGAGAGACCCTGGTGAATGAGATCACCTACCAGCTCTCAGCTCTCAGTGACAGAATCCACTCCTCGCTTTTCTTTCAAGCCTGCTTCTTATGTCCTCTGGGGCTGTTGGGACCCGGCTGCTCTGTTGGAGGGAATTCCACCGCAGATCAAGGAACTCTCTCTAACAGCGAAAGGTGCCAGCCCGCACGTGACATGACACATCACTTCCAGTCACAAGTCCTTTTCCATAGCGAGTCACAAAGTCAGTCCCCACACATTTGGAGGAAACAAGAGAGCTCAATCCCCTCCAAGGGCCCTGGAGAGAGACGAAGCCTGGATGTGTCCAAGTCCTCATGGCTGGGACATGAGGTCCCCTCTGACAGTTCTGAGGATGGTTTCTTAATGCTTATGGTATGAACTTCCGGTAAGTCTTTTTTTTTTCCCTCAAATGCGAACCTCCTTTCCAGCAAGTCATTTTGACCTTTCTTTTTCCCGGCCTTGACTACTTAGAGAGAGCACAGTGCAGGGGTCCTGGAGTCCTTCAAGACTGACCAGAGCAAAGGTGATATAATTGCCCTTCTCTTAGGAGTGGACCTGGGAGACCCATCCGAGTCGGGGTGGGTGTTTTTAGTATCATGTTCCCTACCTCTCTCTATCCCAAATCGGACAGCTTCCCACTACGATAAAAATATCCAAGCCTCTGTCATTTTAGCAGGATTTAATTAAAACTGCCCTAAATTAAGAAAAATCCAGTCATTGTTTGCATTCCTAGATGCCTATGTTTGGTCGAGTCGCACGTAAGCAGAGACATGAAAAATTAGCTTAATCTTTTGGCTGCAGGGGAGAGTGGGAATTGGTTTTCTGTCACTTGTAGGAACATCTTGTGTCTTCCCCTCAGCTGGGTATCTGATGGGATTGCTTTCTTACCACCCCCCAATGAAGGCCTCTGAGGACAAGTTTCTGCTTGTCTCTCTGCCCTGGGGAAACCTCAAGAGTCCAGACAGACCCACTCAGGGTCCAGGGGGCAAGAGCTCCTCCCCAGAACAGCTGCGGCCCACCCAAGCTGTGGAGCCGCTGACAGCTGTTTCCAAGGGGCCTCGCTTAGGAGAGGGCTCTCTTAACATACAGGACTTGTCACCCTCAGAGCTGAGCTGCGTGCTGGGGAGGTCGGTGTTCAGGAACCTCCTGTCTTGGAAGTAAAGAAAAAAAAATGACTCAGGGAAACTTCCAGCATCCCTGGGCGGGAGGAATGGCGGCAGGGAGGCTGTGAACCTGGTGTTTAAGACATGGCATCCAGGAGTGAGTATGTTTGACTCTCAACTCCAGCGCTGGCACAGGATCACAACGTATCCTTAACCACGGCCCTCAAGTTTCCTGCGTCTCTTTCCCCTTCAGATCATCACAGCACGTTCACCATGGGTCTGCCGTACGAATTAGCCTCATTCCTAGATGTTGACCCTCAAAACAGTGTCTGGCTTACAAGTGTCCAATGCATGCTAGCTTTCATAATTATTGCAGGGTACCCCCCCTTTCAAGTTTCTCTCTGCCTCTGAGAACCCCACTTGGCTTCCAGACGGGGCTCACTGGCAAACACTGGAGAACTTTGGGCTTTATTTTTCAATCCGAGAAACTGTTCACCTTGAGAGATGCATGAGCAATGTTGATGGGGGTGGGGGTCTCCAAGCGGGGTGGGACCTCGAAATCGAGCTGGGGTTTGGGTCCAGCAGGGAGGCTGACACCGAGGAACAGCTTGGAGCTAGGGAATCGTTTAGCAAACCCAGAGCAGACTCAGGCCCTGAAAGTAACCATGGAAACAGGAGCCCACAGAGGCATCCAGGGTGTGGGATGGGTAGGTGGGCGGATGGATCGATGGGCGATGGATGGGTAGAAGGGGAGGTGGAAGTTGCTTTCACAGCGGAAGGGTAAGGGCTTGGGGGCAGCAGCTGCAAGCGCCTTGGAGCTGAGGTTTGGGGAACTGGGAGGGTGTCCTAAGAAGACAGCTGGGCACCGTAAAGGACAAATGGGTTGGAGCAGAAAGTGACTCCTCCCTGAAATTTATCCCAAGTTCCTAGCGGGGATGGGGTCCGGGTCAAGGCAAGAGGAGGGGAGAAATCTTAAACTGAGCTCTTGTGTTTCTACCCTGACACAGATTCCTGCACGTGAGCCTCACGAAAGCACGGACATTGCTGGGGTCTCCCCAGACTTTTCAGGGCCCTCTTCAGCTGTCACTTAAAGACACAGAAATGCGGCCAGTGCAGTTAAGAACTAGTCCAGTCAAGCACCCACACACACACACACACTGTTGATGCTACCCTCGGAGTCAGCATGGGGCTGTGGTGAACCTGGGCATCTTGCACCAACTGTGTGTGTTTGTGTCCTGGTTTTGTAGCTTCAAAGTCTGGCTGCCAGACGGTGGCCTCCATGATATCTTCCATGTTCTTCTGTCCTGACTCCCTACTGCTTGTTTAATCCAGAACCCACGCCAGTCCCTTCACGTGTATACCGTGGAAATGGTCAGGACGGGAAATACAACAAAGGAAGGAAAACAAGGTTCTAGCCCAAGGCTGAGACCATTCCTCGGAGATAGCTCAGGGACCCCAGGGGGAGAGCACCCTGGGCCATGATGTCCTTCCAGGTAAGGCTGGTGAACAGGGGCTCTGTAACTTCCCCCTCCCTATCCAGGAAGAAAAGGGTACAGGGTGTCTATCCGTCTGTTAGCATGCCGATGCCCCCAATTTCTTTGTCTCTTATATCATCACCGCCCACCCATGGTTATACGTGGCCAAGTGACAGGCACAGAAAGTCTGCCACTTCTAGACCCAGCCTCAGAAGCATCTAAACATCTTTCACCACTCGCCTCTACTGTTTCTCAGATGGTCCTTGGGAAGGATTTGCAGGCATTTGGAGTTGGGTCCCGGGATCGCCTGTGGAAGGCTATGCCCCAGCACCTGTGATAGGAGCGAGAGACAACCCACTTCTTCTCTTAAACCTCTGGGTCCAGGAGGCCTTGCTGTAGCAGCCAGTTCACCATCCTTGGGATGGTTAAGAGGCAGATTTTGGACCCACAAAGGCATGTCTGGGTCTAAACAGCCCAGGCTAAGACGGGAGGCAAGCAGTGACCTCCTGGGGCAGAGCACACCCGGAAGGCTCACAGTCAACATTAGCTATGGCTGGAGCTCTCGGTGCTGCAACGCACCAGGCCTTGGTGCCTTTAGTTTTCATGATACCCAGGCATTGGGGGCCGGCATAGGTGTAAAGATGAGAGACTCTATAGCCATGGGAAAAATGGGAGTTCAGGCACCCTGGCTGGAAGCGCTGGATTGGAAAGGACTAGAGCAGGAATTTGAGCCAGCTGCCTACATTCTCTCTGATGCTATATGTTCACCATGACCACCACGACCACTATGATCACCATGACCACCATGATCACTATGACTACCATCACCATGACCACCATGACCATGATTGCCATGATCAACCACAACCACCATGACCACCATGACCACTATGACCATGATCACCATGATCAACTATGACCACTGAAACCATCATGACCTGACCACCATGACCACCAAGACCACCACAACCACTATAACCACCATGACCATGATCAACCATGACTACCACGACCACCATGACCATGATCACCATGATCAACCATGACCATGATCAATCACGACCACCACAGCCACCATGACAAAGGCAATGATCACCACCACCACCATGAGCAGCTCATTTCCTCCACTCTCTTATTCACCAGTCACCAGCCACAGAAGACAGTATGGACCCGCCACCTACGCATGCCTTTACAAGAGAGCCTAATGGTAGGTTGTCCTGATTTAGGCTTCTCTCTGGCCTGATAGAATGGGGCCAGAGGAAGGGCTGGTGGCTTCAGTCATCTGTTAACTACCTGAAGGAGGGTGGCAGGGGAGGAGAAGGAAGCAGACAGAGAGGAGCTGCACTATTGTGGCCTCTGGGGTGGGCCAGGGGTCAGACCCCAAGGCAAGGGAGGGCAATAGCATCCTTGTTGTTAAGTTTTCCTTGTGGTAACCTTAAGTCTGAGCTTAACTCAAGCTTCTCTTAATTATTCTAGCCCGAGGGTGTTCTGGAAAATTCAGTGAAGTGCTCAGGGAAGCAAAGCAGTGTGGCTGATAGAGAGAGTTCCAGGAAGAAGGGGCTTGGAACAGGAAGCAGGAGGGACAAGACCCTGACCCTCAAGGCTCAGTGTGGAGCTAAGTGCACCTTCTTGTTGAGTTCCTTGACTACAGCCTCTGCCTATCAGCCTGGAGGGAATGCTGCTGGGGAGGGGACAGCCTGGAGGGGCTGTTATTGGGGAGGGGGCAGCCTGGAGGGGATGTTGCTAGAGAGGGGGTAACCTGGAGGGGCTGTTGTTGGAGAGGGGGCAGCCTGGAGGGGCTGTTATTGGGGAGGGGGTAACCTGGAAGGGCTGTTGTTAGAAAGGGGGCTGCCTGGAGGGGCTGTTATTGGGGAGGGGGCAGCCTGGAGGGGCTGTTGCTAGAGATGGGTTAGTCTGGATGGGCCTGTTATTGGAGAAGGGGTTCCCTGGGGGATAATTCCAGATGGCTAGGCAAGGACTCTCACAAGGAAGCCCTCAGTTCTGAGTCGAGAAGAAGCAGCCCCAAAGCCGCATAAGGATTTGCTGCTGTCTCCTGAGAAAACACTTAATGAGCAATTGCATTCATAATATGAAGCAAAACTTCAGACTCCATTTCTCCCCAACTTTCTCCTACTCACACCCATCTCCCACACACTTGCGGTCCCTTCCCTCCCCAGCACTTGTATTCTTAAGGCCCTAGGCCAGGGAGTTTTGCAGCAGCTCCCCGTGGTCTCCACTGCCTGTCCCCTCCATCTCTCCCAGACCAGACCCGCCTCCAGCCCAGGAGCTTCCATGGTGAATTCACCCGAAAGGCTGCCTGTCTGCCTTCTCCTTAGTCCTTTCTGGAATTGAAAAAAGAATTATCTTATATGTCTGAGTGGTTTGCCTGTGTGCATGTATGTGCACCATGGGCTTATATGGTGCCTACAGAATCCAGAAGAAGATGTCTGGCTAACTGAATCTGAATCCTTTGCAAGGACAGCCAGTGTTCTTAACTGCTGAGTCATGTCTCCAGCTCCCCGCCCCCCCAGTCCTTAATTTTATTTTTATTTTTATATGTGTGCATGTGTCTGCACATGTGCATGGGGGAGGCGTGTGCATCTGCATGTGAACATACACGGGCATGTGTGCAGAGAGCGGAAGTCAACCTTGGGTGGTGCTCCTCGGGTTCTTGAGACCCGGGTCTTTTATTGGCTTGAACTCGCTGATTAGTCTAGACTGGCTGGGCAGCAAGCCCCGGAGGACCCCCCACAACACACACACACACGCACACACACACACACACACACACACACACACACACACACCCCGGCTTCTTTCTGCCCTCCCCAGGGATGGGATTATAAGTGCAGGACACCCATGCCTGGATTGTCACAAGGGTTCTGGGGACTCAATGCGGGTCTTCATGGTTTTTACAGCAAGCACCTTGTCCACCAAACCATCTCCTACCTGATCCCTCAGTCCTCCTGATCATTCTCGGCATTATAAGGGCCTAAGGAGCTGGCCCTTGTCTATGGAGAAAAAGAAAGTACAATTACTTCTCACTGCAAATGAATTCTTTCCTAGTTAAAGGATACCTAGATTGGCAGGAGCCCTTCAGCAAAGACAGAAAAACAAAAACAAAAAAGAACAGGGGGCTGGAGAGATGGGTCAGTGGTTAAGAGCACTGATTGTTCTTCCAGAGGTCCTGAGTTCAATTCCCGGCAACCACATGGTGGTTCACAACCACCTTGAGTGAGATCTGGTGCCCTCTGCTGGCATGCAGGCAGAAGATTGTATACACAATAAATAAATAGAATATTAAAAGAAAACAAAACAAAGAACAACGAGGCTTCCATCACAGACAGGCACTGCTGCTCTTGGTGCTGACCCCGGAGTGCAGGCTCATGGCACACAGCTCTGTGGACACCGTCACTAATGCTGTCTCCACTCTAGGGTCACATTGGGAGCTTTTGGGAAAAGCTGGGGATTCTGGGTCACCTGGTGTGGTTCCAAGGCTCAAGGCATCATGGGAGCTTTGACTAGCTGCTAGATCCAATCAGTTGCTGAAGAGACGACACCCCCACAGCTTGGAAGTGTCTCCAGCCACAGCCTCTCTCCTTTTCCTTCAAGAGGAGCTGAAGACCTTTTGTCAAGGAACAATCTCATGTCGCAGCCGGAAGCCCTGGTCAACTCTCCCTTAATTGGCATTCAACAGCTGTTTAATATACGCGTGGCGAAGGCAGGAGCAGTCTGGGGGAGTAAGGGGAGTCATGCCTCGGAAGAGCTGACATTTAAACGGGCCCCAAATGACAAGAAAAAAAACAATCTGCCATGCGAAGCTGTCATGATGATAGGTATAAAGGCCACAGGGACAAAAGGGACATATGGCCAGGGCACAGCAGACAGCAAAGAGATGAAGTCTGAGCGGTGGCCCGAGATATATCGTGGAGAGTCGTGGAGCAGTGACAGCCAAGTGACTTTCCTTCCCTGGGTATTGGGAAGCCTCTGGAAGGTCTTCAGAGGGTAAGGCAAGGCCCTCTTGTGTTTGTATGGGACCCTTGGTGGGCAGTAGGAGGCAAGCTGGTGGGCGGCAGGATAGGTGTCGGGAAGAGTGGTCCGCTCCCTCCGCCAGGGTCAGGGGCCAGAGCCCAAGGGAAGGATATGGAGCTTGTCTCTTCTGCAGAGTGGGGAATGTAGGTCAGGCAGCCCAGCTCGCTCAACAGGCCGCTGAAGCATCCCCCTTGCCTGTCAGGGGGAAAGCTGAGCCTGCCCTGCTGTGTGGGTTCAGCTGAGATCTGTACCGGCAAGGGAGGCAGAGAGACAGTCACCCAGGTGCAAAGATCTGGGTCACCACCCAGGATCCCCTCGTCCCCCTTCCCAGAATGCCTTTCCCTGCTCCTCCACTCCCTCACTGTCTCCTGCAGGCAAGCTAGACATACACCACCACCACCGAAGCAGGCAGCTATATTTTAAGATCAGGGCTCAGACCTCTAAATAAACCATAAACAAAACCAGCTTCCCCTGCTACAGAAGCGGCAGCGGCAGGGGGTGGGGGGATAGCTCCATCAACTGGGAAATAAATGAGTACCACTGCCTGTCACACACACTTAACCCTCTGCGGAGGCATCTGCCAGGTCCAGGAGCTTCGGCTTGGCCTTTCCAGGAAATAGCTGATGTGCCCTGATCCCAGCTTCTCCCTGCAGGCTCCAAATTCGGATACTCAGGGAAAGGTGGGTGTGGCTTTTGTCCCTGACCCTGGCCTCACAGGGAAAGCTAATCAAAGGCAGGTTACATACAGACCAGGGGCTCCAATGTAGTCTGGGGTGTGGAAGAGGATGGGGATCAATAAGGAGGACCTGAAGTCTTGTGAATGAGCACACGGGTGCTGAGGCCACACTGTATTGCATAGCACACAGCCCAGCGCCGCATGCACGTACTACACTGATGCGTGTCTAGTCCCCCCCCACATGACACACACACGACACACACACACAGACACACACACACTGCATGCATCTTTCTATCCATCAGAAGACTTACTTGTCAGTGTTGTTCACAGACAGTGGAAAGCCTCAGGCCACAGAACTCCAAGCACCCCCCACCCCCTTGTAGCCCACACTGGCCTGAACACACATGGTACCCACACAGAACTCCATGACTCCTTCCCAAGCCAATAGGACCTGTGCACACCTCCCCAAACTCTTGCTCTACTCACATGCCTGTCACAGCTCAACCTCTCTTCCCCGACAGCTCCTGTTTTCCAAACACCCGGAAACATCCAGGTGTGGGAAACTTTCCCTCAGGTCTCCAAAAGAGGAAGCCCATAGATCCTATCTGCCCTACACACCCAAGTCATCTCTCATTCCCTGCCCTGTTTCTTACAGACCCAGAGAGGGAGAAAGTCACCGCAGGCAACCGTCTGTCTGAGCCCTGGGGGTGCTGGCAATAACAGCTGTCCCCGGAGGATGCGGAGGGAGGGGGGGAAAGGTGTCAGCTCCGTGCAGAGCTGGGGCGCCCGGGGGGGGACAGAATGACGCCCCAGAACATCTTTGGAGTGTGGAGCCTCGGCTGAGCCCCAGGCTGAAGCGCGCGGAGCTGTCCGTTCAGCACCATCGCGGAACTCCCAGCTCTGGGCCCTCCGCAAGGCGCACGGGCTCGGTTCCCACCCCCCGCTCCGCGGGCGCCTGCGGCGTGGGCTCGAGTCTCTCTTGGCGGGTGAGGGGCGCACGGATCGGAAGAGGGGGGCTCCACGAGCGTCGGGGCCACGCAGCCACCTGTGAGCCTCTCGCGACTGCGGGCGGCGGCGTGTGGGGCCCGAGACTGAAGGAGGCGCACGGCACGGAGGACCCCGCCTGCCCGGTGGCGGGGCAAACACACAGGCGCATACATCCACATCCTCGCAACCGCGCGCACTCGCGCAGCCAGCCGGCGGCGGCCACCGCGGCGATGCTCGCCAGCAGGTCGGGGAAGTTTCCCGCCGGCCTCGGCCGCGGGCGCCGGTGCACCCAGGTAAGCGCTTCCAGAAGGCACAAGGCGAGCCTGGGGAAGGCGCAGCGCACGCGGCCGGGGGGCACCGCGCCAGAAGGGCGCCGGTGGGGGTGGGAGGGTTGGGAGGGGGCTGGGAAGGGGATCGGTCCTTGGTAGCTGGAGACCTGGGACGCCGAGTTGACCCCCTTCCCCCTGGGCCCCAGATTTGCGGACCGGAGCGGTGAATTTCCCCGCCCCCTCCCAAATCTCCGCGCCCCCTTCTTGGCCCAGCCCTGCCGGTGCGCATCTCAGCTTGGGTCCCGCCTGTCTGCGGCGAGAGGGCAGGGGCGTCTCCTTGGTTTGCTCACAGGCAAGGTCAGCACGCAGCCCCCATGGGCTCTCAGAGCCGTTGGGTGCTACTCCCGGGAGGAGGTGGAGGCCCGGCTGTACTCGTAGAAACATACACCCTTGCCTTGCCTTGGGAAGGGTAACCCCTATAGAGCCATTCCTGCACCCCGGTGCCTGATCACAGGCGCACTCACACACACAGAGACCCTGCTGGAGAGAACTGGGCCCAGCCAGAGGAGGGTGGGGAGAAAGAAAAAGAGGCTGGGGTGTGGATTGCTGGAGCTCACACAGATGCGGTTCCTTCTGCTTTCAGGTGTAGCGCCCCCGCGCGGCGCGGGCGCCTGGGCATCTCCAGCATGACCCGCCAGAGCCTGTGGGACGTGTCCGAGGCTGAAGTCGAGGAGGATGGAGAGATTCGCATCAATGTGGGCGGCTTTAAGAGAAGGCTGCGTTCCCACACGCTGCTGCGCTTCCCCGAGACGCGCCTGGGCCGCCTGCTCCTCTGCCACTCCCGAGAGGCGATCCTGGAACTCTGTGATGACTACGACGACGTCCAGCACGAGTTCTACTTCGACCGCAACCCCGAGCTCTTCCCCTACGTCTTGCATTTCTACCACACGGGCAAGCTTCACGTCATGGCTGAGCTGTGCGTCTTCTCCTTCAGCCAGGAGATCGAGTACTGGGGTATCAACGAGTTCTTCATTGACTCCTGCTGCAGCTACAGTTATCACGGCCGCAAAGTGGAACCTGAACAGGAGAAGTGGGACGAACAGAGTGACCAGGAGAGCACCACGTCCTCCTTTGACGAGATCTTGGCCTTCTATAACGATGCTTCCAAATTCGACGGGCAGCCCCTGGGAAACTTCCGCAGGCAGCTCTGGCTGGCACTGGACAACCCGGGCTACTCGGTCCTGAGCAGGGTCTTCAGCGTCCTTTCCATCTTGGTGGTGTTGGGATCTATCATCACCATGTGCCTCAATAGCCTGCCCGATTTCCAAATCCCCGACAGCCAGGGCAACCCCGGTGAAGACCCCAGGTTCGAAATCGTGGAGCATTTTGGCATCGCCTGGTTCACGTTTGAGTTGGTGGCCAGGTTTGCGGTGGCCCCTGACTTCCTCAAGTTCTTCAAGAATGCCCTCAACCTTATCGATCTGATGTCTATTGTCCCCTTTTACATAACTCTAGTGGTGAACCTGGTGGTGGAGAGCTCTCCCACCTTGGCAAACTTGGGCAGGGTGGCTCAGGTCCTCAGGCTGATGAGAATCTTCCGAATTCTCAAGCTGGCCAGGCACTCCACCGGCCTCCGCTCCTTGGGAGCCACCCTGAAATACAGCTACAAGGAAGTGGGGTTGCTCTTGCTCTACCTCTCGGTGGGGATTTCCATCTTCTCAGTGGTGGCCTACACCATTGAAAAAGAGGAGAATGAGAGCCTGGCTACCATCCCCGCATGCTGGTGGTGGGCTACCGTCAGTATGACCACGGTTGGGTATGGAGACGTGGTCCCAGGGACCACAGCGGGGAAACTGACAGCCTCTGCCTGCATCTTGGCAGGCATCCTGGTGGTGGTCTTGCCCATCACTTTGATCTTCAATAAGTTCTCCCACTTTTATCGGCGCCAAAAGCAACTTGAGAGTGCCATGCGCAGCTGTGACTTTGGAGACGGGATGAAGGAGGTCCCTTCGGTCAATTTAAGGGACTACTACGCCCATAAAGTTAAATCCCTCATGGCAAGCCTGACTAACATGAGCAGGAGCTCGCCTAGCGAACTGAGTTTAGACGATTCTCTACGTTAGCTGGGAGGGGTTGCCGTCCCCTGACATACATTGGTGATCTGCCCCTTGTGCCGATGGCACAATCCAGGCAGTGGAGGGGTTATGGCATAAGAAGTCATCCCTACCCTAGAGGGAGAGCTGCATGGGATATGAGCCCTAGGTTGTTGATGCGATGTTTAGAGCCATTTTTAAAAAAAGAGGAATGGTGTGTCTGACGCCGTGCCTTTGCAGCTTCCAAGGAAATGGCACTCGCTGGTCTTTGCATCACGGGCGTAAAATGTTCATCTTTCTGTCAGATAAGTGTCTAGAATGCTAACTTCTCTGTCCACTGTGTATGCTATCCTAGTGTTTATGCCCCAGTACTATCCGTGAGTAGTGCTGTCTGTCCTCCTGTTTCTGAGGTGGTTGTGTGAACTCTATACAAAAAGCCCCGATAAGTCTGCTCCCTGGAAACACAGCCGTCTGTGAGGTCAGCGAGGATATAATGAGATTCGGGTCACAACCTTGTGAAAAACGGAATCTCAGTTTAATTTTTAATACCAAAACAGGAAGATTGCAAAGCTAAGCACACCTGACCAATGCAAGTCTTATTTCTCCTTGGTCCTGTCCTTGTGATGTGCATGGGTAAGCCCACCCGTTTTAGAAAGGTGTGTATTGATTCATATCTCCCAAGTGTCATTGTAAGAGATGTTATTTAGTCAACATGTAGTAAAGAGTGAATGTTTTCCTTAAACTGATAGATTAGGGACAGGGGCTTTAGCTAAACATGGACCAAACCCCAGGATGCTATAAGCAGAGCTCATGTAGGTTAAGTCCTTTCACTGACAGTCAGGCCTCTATTTTTCCTGGAGGAATCATAGAGACATTTATTTCTGGCTGAGATTTCCTTTGACCAAAGTTTGCTGTGTCTTGGTATTAGCATGTTTTTTCAAGCATTTCTTTTTAAAGATGTTTTAGGAATAAGGCTGTGTGTCTTTCTCAACTAGAAGAGGTTAGTGTCACATTGTCGTTGTGAGGTGAGCATTGTTAGGTTGCTAGCAAGGGCAACAGCTTAAACACTCTCTTGCCTGCTCTGAAAGCCCATAAAATGACAGCCCTTTTTTACTTCCAAGCAGAATTCTCTTTAGTAGTCTTGCTTCTAGGATACAGGATAGTATGTACAATGTTTTGATTGCCTGGGGTTCCTGCGGTGACATGGAAACCTAGTAGTCCAGAAGTGTACTCAAAATATAGATATGCATGAAGGCAGTGTGACTTACCCAAGGTGGAAACACTGTCCTTATTTCCATTGCAATTGCAGGGCTATATTTTTGGGGTGGGGCATGGGCAGAGGCCAGAAGAAAAGAAAGAGTTATAAAGCCAAAAACTACTACTTCATGAAACATAAATAACTGAGTTTCTTTAGAAGATTACAGCTGGAAAAAAATCCTTTCAACCATTAAGCTTTGTTGAAGGGTCGCCACTATTTCCTTTTCCAACTCCTTTTCTGCAATTAGCATAATACAGTATGGAGGGGAAGCTGGCCCCCTTTTCAGATACTCCTTTCCCGTCATCCTCCACATGATCTGATGGTTTTTCCAGCGGCTTTCATTACTGTTAAGTCTTTGGCAAGGCTATAGAATCTAGGGATGCAAATATGGTGATAAGCAGGCTTTTTAATCCAAAGTTTGGACCTAGTCTTAATCGGTCCATTTTGTGTTTTAGTCGGGTAGGGATAATCCACACCTCGCCAGAGTGTGTGGAGTGGATCTTCTCAGAGGGCTTTGTGCAATAGTAGTTGTCATGGCTACTACAGTGTGGGCGACTTGTTGGATGAAAGCACTGGTCACTTAATGTCCTTGAGCCTCCAGTTGGAATCTATCATCAGACAGGAGTCTCAAGAGGGGCGGAGGGTGCCTAGTGCCTCCATGCAGACACACCTTACGTGTATTATTCCAAAGCACTAGGGGATGTAGGGTAACGTACAGGAACCTGCCTTCTGAGGAGTGGGAGTTTCCACGGGGAACTCTTGATGTCGGCTAGTACCTTTAGCCCCAGAAGACAGAGAAAGATGCACTGAAGGCAGGTGAGAGCATCAGCCCCGTGAGGGCTGCTTGGTCTGCCGGGGCTGGCGGTGCAAGACAAACAGCATAATAGCCATGGTCAGTGACCATGAAGCTGATGCAAAAGAGAAGGGACACAGGAGGCAGAATGACTTAGCCACTCTCACAAGGCTTTTTCTAAATGCGCGGGTTTACCACCAAAAAAAAAAAAAAAAAGCGGTACCTCTAGTGGGTACCTACAAGGGTACGGAAGCTGGGAAACTTGACTTCTCTTTTTTTTTTTGGTAATGACTTGCTTTTACCCGGTGCCTTTCTTTGGGGGAATCCCAAAGTGCTTTAGAGACTGTCTTTTTAAACATTTCTTGTACATATACATGTATACTCGTAAAAGAATATTTCTTTGCCCGCCAAGACCGTGTAGTCACTTCTGGACGTGAAAGGGTCCCCGCAGCATTGAGTTCTCCAAGTAGTGGCTTCACAGACCTCCTGGGAGAACATCGCGGATGGCTGGGATGCTGCTGCAGCGAATTCCCAGAGAAGGTGAAGAGGGGCGTGGGACTCTGGGAAGCCTTCTCTTGCCACCAAAACCCGCCAAGGCAGGAAGTTTACAAGCGCTGGCCACCTTAGATAATGCCCCCGCGGCAGCAGTTTTTCTTGGTAACCCAGGAAGAGCAGATTAACTTTCTGCCCTGCTCTTGGGAGTAAAAGCTACAAAGATTAAGTGACCCCCATCAAACTTTCAAAGTGACCCATAATGAATCCTTTCTTGGTGGGGATGAGTAGACACACACAGACACACACACACAGACAGACACACACACACACATAGACACACACACACATAGACACACACACACAGACACACACATACACAGACAGACAGACACACACAGACAGACAGACACACACACAGACACACACACATACAGACAGACAGACACACAGACACACAGACACACAGACAGACAGACAGACACACAGACACACACACAGACAGACAGACAGACACACACACACAGACAGACAGACAGACACACACACACACACACACACACACACACACGACACAGGTTCACTTGTGTCCTGCTGGTGGCTGAAGAGCGGCGTCACGCCTGGTATTTGATCTGTTCGATGTCACTGGGACAAAACACCCGGGCCGAGCTTTCCTCACGGCTTGTGAGATGGACATTTTGGAAGTGACTCGCGTGTTCACCGAACAGACGCACGCACAGGTCTTGCTTAGGCTGCGTTGCCCGTCAGTCCTCATTTCCCGGGCTTCGCTGCAAGTGGAGGGGCGTTTTGAATGCCGAGCTTATGCCTCGCTCATCAGGTAGTAATTGGTGTTTAATATTTGAATTTGTTATTTCTACTTATCATAGCACTCAGCTCACTGAGCTACCTGTTAATTATCGCCTCATTTCAACGGAGAACGGTTTGTTTTCTGCACTTGGGGATACAGCGGCGGCTTGTACGGGTTGTGTGGTCTCTACTTGAAGACTCAACTGGTGTTTCTTGTATGTTTTAACAGCATGGCTTGTTCCAGGGTTGTAATTTTAAACACCGAGAACGCTGTATTTGTAAAGTCATTTTTAACACTCATTAGCATGCCACCGTGCAAGCATTCTGGTGGCTCCACTGCTCCACGACGTCTGAGTCCCGTCTGCAAATCTCCTGCGCCTCCACTCTGGAACGAGGCACGTGACTGACACGTTCAGGATGGCAGCCTTGCAAATGTGCACATTAAACAGAAAACAATTATTAAACCTCCTTAAGGCCCCTCAATTACACATGGAGTGACAGAGACCAGGACATTGGGAAGGAGGGGACTGGATTGACTGAAAAAGGATGAGCTGCCTTTTGTTTTTCTCGTGTGTGTGTGTGTGTGTGTGTGTGCACATGTGTGTATTCATGTTCACATGCATGTAGAGGCTAGAGGTTAAAGTTGGCTGTTTTCCTCAATTACTATGCACCTCATATATTCAGGCAGGGTCTCTCACTTGAACCTAGAGCACAACGGTTTTGCTAGTCTCGCTAGCCAGCTTGCTCTGGGAATACTTGTCTCTGCTTCTCACACGGTAGGATTATATGAAGAAGACCATCCTGCCTCCCCACATTTCCATTGGTTTTTGGAGACCTAAATGATGGTCTTCCTAGCCCCAAGGCTAACATTTCTTCTTGGCAGGAGGCAGCAGGGGAAGGATATCTTTGCTAAGATCTGGAGCGGAGCTACTGGGTCCTTGGTAGAGGGCTTGTTACATTTTCTTGGGACCTCAAGTGGGCCAGAAGTTCCTGAAGGATTCCCTTCCCACTTGGTGGCCTGCTTGGAGCCTCCGCAGCCTGCTCTGACAGGACCACCTGTCCCAGAGTGCCAATCTTTTGGCGACTCGTGTGGTTACTGGTAGCAAACCAGGTATGGAGTAGCTCGGCATGCCCAGGGTGGTTGGGTATGAATACTGTTGGAGGATCCTTGAAACTGGCTCTACCTGGGTGTCTCAGCCATCTTCCCCCATTTCCTTCCTCTGTGTTCAAGGTCCTATTGTGCTCTGGTCGCTCTTGGGGAACTACCCTTTCCTAACCCCTAACCCCAGAGGCCTCTCTGAAGTTCTCAAGCCCCCCTCTCCTCCCTGGGGGATTATTTGGCCTCATAGAGAAACCTCCAACTTCTTTGTACTACTCTTATCCAGTTATTGGATACTACACGTTGTTGGCTGGGCAGGTTCTTTAGTCCCCCCCCCCCTCCATTGTACATGTCCCTCAGAAGTTGACACTCGTGCAGCCTTAGCCAGCACGCATGGCTCCCGGGTCCACAGTCTCACCTCCAGCTTAAATCCACGGCCCAGGCCACATTATGCCACCACATTCAGAAGCCATCCTGTCTAATATGGATTTCCCACCTTGGCTCCAACTTCCTCCCGTCTCCCTCATTTCCGCTGGTGGAATCACAGTGCTGCTTCTGGTCCATTGGGGGAACTGCCAGTCATCTCGACTCCCCGCCGCCCGACTTATTTGTCTATTCAGTCTCTACAACGGATCGTCTTTCAGCAGCTGAGTGATTGTCGAGAACCATGTTCAACTCAGGAGCAACACACAGAGAGGGTGTCATTCCCAGTAAGCGGGAGAAAACCCCCGCACAGCCACTTCAAACCAAGTTCATCTGGGGGGCTACTAGCCGGGGAGCAGAGTAGACCCCTGTGAGCCATCCATCTGCAAAACACCAGGGTCAGGCACCTGCAGATAAAACTGGAGAGAGAGAGAGAGAGAGAGAGAGAGAGAGAGAGAGAGAGACAGAGACAGAGACAGAGACAGAGACAGAGACAGAGAGACAGAGAGAGACAGAGAGAGACAGAGAGAGAGAGAGACAGAGAGAGATCTAGTCCAGGACCTGCTACTGAGCTCTGGCCCCGGCCCTCCGGGTGACTTTGATGCTGGTGGCTTTTAATCCGCTCATGTATCTTCACTATCCAGGGACGTCCTTATGCTCAACCTCGTTCCTGCACTCAGCTGTACACCAGGCTTCACTAACACCTGCTCCACGGCATGTTCACGCGCTGGGCCCGCACATCACAGCTTTTTACTAAAGGCTCTCACCCCCCCCCTTCAGACCCCACTGGCTCCTGTGTTGATAATGACCGGAGACCAAGGCTTGCCAGATAGACCTTTCCTTTCTGCAAGCCCTTCTCCCTGTCTCGGCGTCTGAGACCCACTAGCGGCTTCCTTAGCCACGGCTGGTGTTAAATCCAACCACACACGTGAGGGGGTCACGTGAGGGGGAGAAAACCCGCAGCACGGGGTCCTTCACGCTCTACGAGGAGAAGAGCATCCTTTTGATAGGAGTTGCCCTTCAGTGGGGGCGAGGACGGGCAGCAGGGACTGGGGAGACCTTGCAGCAAGGGACACCCAAAGGGCCCTGTGAGCAGCACGCTGGATGACCAGGATTAGCACTCTAAAAAAAACTGTCCTCCATAGAGCTGTGGGGTGCCTCACCGTGCCAGGCATTCAGGCAACCAGTGTGGCAGGGGATATAACAAGGACAGAATTGGGGTTCTTGGGAGGCGTGGGATTTTTTTTTTGCACTAAACTCTTCATCGCCCACATCCCCAGACATTTAAAGAACTCTGAGCCATTTTCAGACCTACTATAAAAAGAACTGAGGTGTCTGCCGCCAGGCACCAGGCTAACCGCTTCCCAAGAGGAGCACTGGCTTGGCTGTCTGTGTCTTGATCCGTCAGCCTCCTATCGACTTTCCTGGCAAACTTCTCAACCCTCCATGCCCCGCTCGGCTCCGTCAGGGAGCATCCGAAAGGCAGCCCCGCGGGCCCGCGGCGCTGTGCTCAGACTTGCTTATGACAAAGGCCACCCTCGCTGGGTTGTATTCTGCTTTTCTTTTTCTGGAAAGTGTGGGAGGAGAGGAGGGGGAAAACCACAATGCACAGAGCCCAGGGTGTCCCTGGGCTTCCCCACTGGCTGCTGGAGAGAAGCCAGGCAGCTTTTTTCCTGCTTTCCCTGGATTCCATGTTTGAAAACCACTTTTGGGAAGAGGAGCCGGTGGGAGCTCAGAGAGCCCCAGAAGTAAAACTGGTTGTTCAGTAGTCACCCCGTATTGTTTTTTTTAAAAGAGCCTCTGTGTGTGTGTGTGTGTGTGTGTGTGTGTGTGTGTGTGTGTGTCTATCTCCTGACAACACTAAAATTAGACATTCCGGCCAGCCTCACGTTTACTGAATTCTGCTGTACCTGAGGTCCTCACCTTGAAAAGAGTTACGCAACGGTGCATCCAAGCACAGAGCACACAGTGACCCTCCCGAGTCGGAGGGAAGCGTTTGTCCTGATGTGTCAGGGAAACTTGCTGACTGGGGGCCAGAGTGTACAGATGTCACCAGTTTGGTGACACTAGAGAGTGCTTGCCTCACATAATACCAGGAGGGTGACAGAGGCAGACGCACAGCAGGCAGGTTTTAGTTGGGCTACAGAGCCCTAGCCAATTTCTGGAGGCCAGGAAAAGCCTTGTCCCCAGGCCCCGGGGGCCTCAGGGAATCCAAACCCTTTGGGAAAGGAGGTAGGAAACATGGCGTTTCACAGTCTGGCTTTCTCTGCACGGCTTCCAGTGGAAATTTCGTCCCCCACCCCTGACGTCTCTGCCTTGTGACGTCTCACAACACCGACCGTTATCCCTCCCAGCTGGTGTAATGTCGTCATCAGGGTGACATCTCCTCAGGATGATCAGGAAACTCTTTTGAGGGCCGACATGTCTATCTCTAGCGTCCAGTACAGAGTACGAGGACAATTAGATGCTGACAGGTCATAAGCAGACAGGAGAGGAGGCCCCTGGAAATCCCTGCTGCTGGCATCGACCGTATGTGTTTCCGGGAAGTCGGTTTGGCAGAATCGAGGACTCGGGGCCTCAATCTCGGGCTCGCTGACTGCGCTGACCTCTTCGCTACCCCCCCCCCCCAGGCCAGACACTTGGCACGAGCTTCGCAGGCAAAGCTGATGAAACGGAGATTGCAAGAGAGGAACCCTGCGACAGCGTGCTTCGGAAGGGATTCCAGAACCAAGGGCAGGGGCCGGGGGGGGGGGGCTTGATGGGTGCCCCCACCGGGTAATGACTGACAAGCCAGCCAGCAGGCAGGTGAGTTACAAAACCCTAACTCCTCAGGGTAAGGCGGAGCACGCAGCACCCCCACTTGCCCGGCTGTCAGACAGGGGCCATTAACATGGCCAGTGCCACTCTGCGCTGGGCCAGGTAGGATGCCAGAGGAGGCGACGCCCAGTTGGGACTCAAGGAGAAGTACCTGGGGTGCAGGGGGGTGTGTGTGGCAGGGACAGTTGTTGCCAGCTTCGAATCCGCTCCACCAGACCTAGACGGCTGGGGATGAAGACCGGGAGGCCTCTTAGAGGCGCCATGGTGGGGACTGGGAAGTAGCGAGGACGGTGAAGGTGAGGAGCGCCCAGCCAGGGCCCGAAGCTGCAGGTGGGGACACGGGTGTGGGACGTGCATTCAGTTCTAGCTCCGGGGCTGGCGGTCTTAAGGCAAATTCACTGCACACCAGTTTTGATGTCCTTATTTGCTTGCTGTCTGTCTGTCTGTCTGTCTGTCTGTCTGTCTTTCCTTCTTTCTTTCTATCATTGTTTCTTTTGGGTGTGCGTCTTATGCGTGTCCTTGTTGGGAGCCCTCTGCTAGGTTCAGCGTTTAGGGTTCACTGACCACTCCTCCTGCTGAGTGACGGAATGCATAGGAATTGTGTGACTCAAGCCTTTGTCGCAGCACTAGAAAGTAGGAACATTCGATTTTCCTTTTCGGGTGTGCACGCGGGGCCCCGTGCTCGTGAGGGCTGATGAGGGAAGTCCTCATCTCCCACCTTATTCTTTCTGCGGCATGGTCTCTCAGCGAAACTCAGAGCTCACGGCTCTGCCTAGGCTCCCAGCCACAGCTTGCTCTTGGAGTCCTGACTGCATCTTCCGAGGCCGGAATTGCAAGCAGGCCTCCAGGACAACTTAGCATTTACGTGGGTACTGGGCATTTGAACTCTGGTCCTCGTGCCTGTAGACAGAGTGAATGCTTTAATGGGTCCACCACCCCCCAGAGAGTTTTAAGGTGTGTTGAATTGTAACCACACTAATAATAGTTGAATAGATTTGTGATAAACAAAACAACAACAACAACAACAACAAAACCCATGCTCTGGCAAGATGGTTCTACGGGTGAAGACCCTTGTTGCTAACCTGAAACCTGAGTTCAATCCCCAGGGTCCACATGGTGGAAGACAAGAACCAATTCCTCGATAGGGTTCTCTGAGCTCCACACATGTCCTGTGGCATGCATGGTGTGACACAACACACGCAAAATGAATGCACTGAATTAAAGCAAACAAACAAAGCCTAACCCTAAGAGAAAACACAAAAACAAAAAACAAAACAAAACAAAACAAAAAAAACCCCGAAACAACCAAAACCCACATTTCCCTTCCCCCAAGTGCAATTTCTGCAAATTTACGTTTAAAAATTTATCCCTGGGGAGAGAAAAAGTTTTGTAGATGGTTCCATGCTGCAAACTCCTTAATGCCACTTGGGCATTTGTGTTTTCCTGTGACTGTTTATAAATATCAGCACTAAAAATAAATGTGTGCGAGCGTTTGTCTGCATGGTATGTCTGTCTGTGCAGCATGTGCGTGCCTGGTGCCCACGGAGGCCGGAAGAGGGTAGTGGATCCCCTGGATCTGGACTTGCAAACGGTTGTAAGCCACCGCATCCCTCCAGCCCAACCTCATTTTAAACAGCCCAAACCCACTCATCCACCCTCCTGTGAAGGTCAGTTATTAAGGCGGATAACAGCTTCTTCATTTGGAGCCTGGGCGCCTTGTCTAGGGCCACCCCACTGAACACGGCAGATCAGGGTCGTCATTGTGGTACAGATTAGCTGAGCTCTGGGGGACAGCCTTTCGAGACAGGTAGAGGCTCACTGGTCACCCCACGTTGGTTTGCTTTGCTTCGCCAGGTTCCTGAGCGTCTCTTAGGGATAGGTGGAGTGCGTGCGTGTGTGTATGTGTGACTGTGTGTGTGCGTGCATGTGTGTGTGCCTGTGTGTGTGCGTGTGTGTGTGTGTGCACATGTGTGTGGTCTCCTCCACTCTGGGCTCCTGTGTCTGCGTCAGACCTCCTGACCTGTTGTCACATGTGTCAGCCATATGTACCTCTTGCTGTTAAGTCCCTGGGTTTTATCCTTGGTGTTTTTCTCCCCACATAGCCATAGCATAGTTCCCATGGTCCTTTTCAGCTATCCTGTTACTGAGTACCAGGAGGAGTTCAGCTACTGGGATCCCAAGCTCATCTGAAGCTTAATTTATCCAGCTCGGAGCTTAGTAGATGGTCCTTAAATGCACCTCTGCCCCATTAGCTCCCTCCCCTCCCTCCCTCCCTCCCTCCCTCCCTCCCTCCCTCCCTCCCTCCCTCTCTCCTTCCCTCCCTCCCTTCCTTCTTGTTTCCGTGTATCAAGACGACTCAGCTCCCGTTTGGAAGCCTGCGTTTGGTGAGAGGCTATGGAATAAAAAGGCAGTGAAGGCTTACGAAGGAACCCTGTGTTTCAATTCCGGGTCAGTGGGTGGGAGACGGTGGTCCGGGAAAGGGATTGGACATTCAGAAGTTGGGGCACATCTAGGGAACGAGGAGAGCTTGGCTAACGGAATTTTAAGGGGCAGTCTCAGTTGACAGAGGAATTAGGGAGTCATTAGTGGGTGCAGGTGTTTCCTGAGTTAAGTATGACGCTGTTGGTAAACAGCAGGCACATCACAAGAGACAAAACTCCTGTGTTTACTCTGAGAATGTTGATTAAATACTGACGTTGCATTGAATCACGTGCTATAACCAAGGGGTGCCCCTCGGGGGCACACTCCGTGTCTCAGTGTTTTCGGTTAGACTTTATGCTTTTCTTTCATTTCCTGAAGTTTGAAAGTTTTATCTTTATGTTGGGAAATATCTGAATATGTTTTACAAGTTTATAATTTAACGGCCTTTCATCCATTTGTGGTTGTATAGCATTCAACGTAATCAACTTTAGAGGTGCTCATCACCACCCCAAAATCCTATACCTGTTAGTTCCTTCTTATTGTTGAGTCACACATTCCCTGGTGTTGACAACCTATTCATCAGCTGATGGATGTTTTTATCTGACAGATTAGATTGTCCCTGTCCGACGGAAATATAATATGTAGCACCAATGTGCGCTCCGCATGGATTCCAAATTTGGTAATAGCCACATTTTAAGTAGTAACAGAAGATCAAAATAATTTAAAAAAAAGCCACACACACTTTAAGCTAACACATCTAAATACTCAAAAGGAAACGCTTTAAAAATTGGCTGCTTCTGCCCAGAGTGTTTGGAGTACGATGTGTGTTTTGCACTGGGCAGTACATTTGAGTTCGGACCGTCTGCAGTTCAAATGCCAAGGGCTGCCACACTGGTTGGTGGTGGAGTCACACCCCCAGCGTCCTTTACGTTGGTGTCTGGGAAGCTTTATCTACGCCAAATTCCCTGCGGCCAACCATTTTACGTTTACTCCGACCCAGGTGGCATTTCTACATTCGTTTTCATTTCTCCGTTTCTCATTTGCCCTCATCTCGGCTGCTTGGCTGTACATCACTCATCCCTTGACAATTGCCCGAGTTAAAGGGAGGGCGGCAGCGCGTGTGCTCAGTGTCAGAGCGCTTGCCTGGTTTGCTCGACGGCTTGGGGTGATGATCGTCCCCGAGTGGAATAGCCCTGAATGGCGGTTGCCGAGGAGGGGGAGAGTTGTTCCCACAGGACAGTGAGCAGACCCCTGGGAAAGCCGGGGGCGCTTTCCTGTTCCTCAGGGTGTCCCCCCACTCTGGGCCCCCATCCCCTGGTGTCCAACCGCGGTAAGTCCCTCGAGACAACCCTTTGTTTCTAGATGCTAAACGTAAGAGAGGGCAGACTTGAGAGAGCCGAATGTGGCTGGTGGATCTTGGCACCACAGGACGAGCCAGACGTTATTTGGATTTATCTTATCTAGAAAACATTTAATGGACGAACGAAAACAGATCCTGTGGCCTCCTCTCAATCACAGAACTGAGACAGCCGGACGGAATTAACTACAGCGTACTCTCTTTATGCGCTTTTATTGTATCGTGAACTCAGCGGACTGAGGTCCGCTAGTCTTTCTTATTTCTGTGAACTTCATCCTCCCCAAATAGCCCCTTCCCTTTTTCCTGCCCTCCCGGGCACGGAGGCCAGTGTGATGACGTCATTACTGAAGCTGTCTCTGCCCCGCTTTCCTTCCTCCCTCCCTTGTATTTTATTTATTGAAAGTAGATTTCTTCTCTCACATAATACATGCCCAATGGTTATCCTCCCTCCGCTTCCCCCCCATCTCCCTCCCACCTCCCCCTCGCCCTCAGGGCCGCTCTCCCTTCCGAAAAGCCAGCGCCGCATCTTAATACCACATACCTTAGCATCTGTCTCTCTTGCTGCAACCATGGCCACAGTCCAGGCTGTGAGCAGCATGGCGGCCCTGCTCCCTGAGCCAGTTAGCCGTGAAAGCTGGTACCCAGTTGATTCTCTACTGATGATGTCTGTTGACCGATAACAGAAAGGGGACATTGGATGCCAGGTGATACCCTGTGGTCTCATTAGCTTTTCATCACCCAGTGAGGTCATTTTCTGCTCTTGATGAAGACGGCAAGTCTTACACGGGGGTCATTGAGTAAACCGCCCTGTGCTGATATCTTGCCTGTACAAATAAAGCCGGTCTGGGGGTCAGAGAACGGAGCTTGCCACTAGCTAACCATAGAGGGATGGAGATCTGGACAGACAGACAGGAAGTGAGATGGCTGGGCAGAGAGAGGGTATATACGGGAAGAAACAGGACCTCGCTCTTTTCCTCTGGGAAGCTAAGGAGGTAAAGGTGGCTTTGGCTTGCTCCTTCTTCTCTCTGATCTCTCGGCATTTCCCTCTATGTCTGACTCCAGGTTTTTATTATTTAGACCAATTAAGAGCTCCATTGACATTGCCCGTTAATGGCTTGCTTCAAAGATACCTCCCCGTCTGTGACAGAGACACTTTCTCGTCTGCTAAATACAACCCCGATGTTGAAGAAAGGAATGTTCTTCAAGATGGACAGGTTAGGGTGAACCTTTCCTGCCTCTGGAAACTGTTTCTGCTCAACAATTGTGGAACCATGCGCTATGGACAAGCGGTGCACACGGCTATACGCTGAGCGCATACGATACCCTGCTTTGGTTTTCATGCCAAGGGCCTGTGACTCAGTCAGGGTTCACTTGCTGTAGAGACATCACGACCTAGGCAACCATGGAAGAAAGCTTCCGGCTGGGGGCTCGTTTGCGGCTTCCGGCTGGGGGCTGGTTTGCGGCTTCAGAGGGGTAGTCCACGGCCACCAGGGCAAGGTGTGGGGCAGCATAAAGGCGGGCTCGGGGCTGACTCAGTAGTTGAGGACTTACGCCCTGACCCCCAGGCAGCAGGGTGAAAAAGAGAGAAACGTGGGCCTGGAATGGGCTTGTGAAACCTAAAAGCCCACCCCAAGTGACACATCTCCCCCAACAAGGCCATTCCCCCAGCCCTCCTTAAACGGTTCCCCAGCTGAGGACCAAGCAGCGGACATATGAGCCTGTGGGGGCCATTGTCATCCAAACCAACGCACAGGGCATAGCATAAAGATTTACCAGGCAAGAGTAAAACAAAAACACAAACCTAGGGGCTCAGTGGTGAAGAATGCTGGCTGCTTTTGCTGAGGACCTGGGTTCAGTTCCCAGAATCTACATCCTGCAGCTCACAATCACCTGTAACTTCAGTTCCAGGGGGCTCTGACATACAGGGCACATACAGACAAGCAGGCTCACACACACACACACACACACACACACACACACACACACACACAACACATATACATATATACACATACATACACATACACACATACACACAGACACAGACACACACAGACACATACACACAACACATATATATATATACATACACACATACATACACAGACAGACATACACACATACATACACAGACAGACATACACAGACACACACACACACATATATATACACACATTACAGGCACAGACAGACATAGACATATACACATACATACACAGACAAAGACACATACACACAACACATATACATACATACACACACATACATATACACACAGATATTTTAAAAAAGAAAAATAGCAACCTTTTCTATTTGTGGGAAATTTAAATAGTTTTAGAGTATGACCTTTTTTTCCCCTTAACAGTCCAAATCAGTGCTTGCTTTAGCAATTAATTGCCCTCAAAATTGAAAAGCCTCACAACATTTAATGGCACAGGCTCAACAGCCCATTAATGTCAAGCTCCACTACAGAAGATCACGTTCTAGGCAGGCAAAGTGGTTACGGTCATCAGCTAACGTTTTAAAAATAAACTTTGAAAAACACTTCTTGAAAGGTCAGCAGGGAACGCGCCCATGAACTCTCTCTTTGATTCTTGAGTAACAGAATTCCTCCATCACAAGCTCCGAGATGTCTTCTCACCTGAATACTCTTGCCAAGGATATCTTCTTTTTCAATAGGAAGGAGAGCTGTTGCGGAATCAGTGGAAAGGCTGGAAATGGGAGGCTGCGGGATTCTCCTCTCCGGAATGTTCTCTGCACGTTGGAGCATCTCAGATAAATATCAGAGATATGGAAAACCTGAGAGTGCCAACCTGAGGTCTCGCCCGGCGTCTCAGTGATTGCTTTGTTGCTGTGAAGAGACTCCGGGACCCAGGCGACTTTTATAAGGAAAAGTGTTTCATTGGGTGCTGGGTGACAGCTTCTGAGGGTTAACCCATTGTCATCATGGCGGGTACGTCGGCATGCAGGCAGGCTTGGTGGTGGTGGAGCAGTAGCTGAGAGCTTTACATTCTGATCTGCAGGCAGTGGGCAGCAGAGAGAGAGAGAGAGAGAGAGAGACAGAGAGAGAGAGAGAGAGAGAGAGAGAGAGACAAACAGACATCGACAGAGAGAGACAGAGACAGACAGACAGACAAACAGATATCAACAGAGAGAGACAGACAGACAGACAGAGACTAGGTCTGGCATGGCTTCTGAAACCTCAAAGCCCACGTCCAGTGGCGTGCCTACTCCAACAAGACAATATTCACCTCTTTATCCTTCCCAAACAGTTCACCAGCCGGGGACTAAACGCAAACGCATATGAGCTTCTGGGACCGTTCTCATTCAAACCGCCACATTTGGAAAAGTCTATCAAAATGTAAGAAACCAACTGGCAGACTTGAACACGGGAAGATGCTAGGGTTTCTATTGGATTTCAGAAGTTGTTGGGTTTTCCAGTGTTAAGGTGGCGTGGGGTATGGCGCCACTTCAGAATTTTTGACTCACACCGTCATTCCTGCCAGCCTGGAGAGAGCATTTCCTTCCACCGTCCTCTTGCTTATTCCTTAAGTCCTTCTATTTCCATTAATAATATGAAATAGATTATAAACAGGGAAACAGAGGCTTAAAATATAGAGAAGGGTTAAGAGTGTTTGCCTAGGATATGGGAAGCCTTAGGTTCAACCCTTAGTACTAAAAATACTGTCTGTCTGACTGCCTATCACCTATTATATATTTACTATCTATCATCTAATATCTATCTCCTATTATTGACTATCTAGTTATTTACTAATATGTCATCCATCTCTCTCACACCTGTCACCTATCTATCTATCTATCTATCTATCTATCTATCTATCTATCTACCTGCCTACCTATCTACCTATCTACCTATCTACCTACCTATCTATCTAAACAAGCTTTAGGGAGTCTGACCTCTTAGCTGGACTGGGATCAAGGTGTCTGCCTCATCAGCCTGAGTTAGTTCTTGTGTGACTGTGATGTGAGTAGGTCACCAGGACAAGAGGTGTGAAGGCCAAGGGCACTACGGCACTCCTTCCAGGAGAGGAAGCCCGGGATTTACCTGTCTCTGGTATCTTAACACCCTAGCATTCTCCTTCCCCAGGAGGAGGACCGGCAGTGTTTTGGATCCAGGACCTAAACAAACCACCCAATACCAAATTTGGATGCTCTCAGGAATCCTATAAAAATATGAAGATTACGCAAAATGTAGAGCCAAATCATTCTAAGTACAAAATGCGACACATACTTCCAGATATTTCCCCTAAAAAGTATTTTTCGTTTCCATAAGCACAATCAGGAAAACGCAGCTATGCCGATCATAGGCCCTCAAGAAACAAACTTGATTTTCAGCTTCCTAGAACTGGAGTAATCGAGAGCAAATCAATTACATGTGTCATATCTGCAAGAACCCAAGGATGCTGAGACATGCCAAGAAAAAACTTTCAGGGGCATAAATGAGAAATTTCCAGATGGGTCTTTACAAATAAGGCTACGGAAGCTGTCTCAACAATAATCCCTACAATAGAAAGATAGTCCTAGAGGGTACGAGCTTTAAGATTAGCTGAAGACAACTTCTTCTTGTGTAAAGAAGAAAAATGTTTTTAACAAAAGAATGATAGTTTTTCTTCACATAAATTCCTGCCCGAGAGTACAGCCAGCTCTTAAGGGAAAGCCTACTTGGGTTCTAGGAGAGTCTAATTCATTTTGGAAAACAACACATTTGATTTTCAATGAACAGACTCCCTTCTTTTATTTCTGCAAAACAACTCATGAAAATGAAACTGGAAAGGGCTGGGAGTCGGTTCTAAGCTAATATCCATTTATATTATGCCAGGGACTTTGCTAAACATTTTATAGGTATTGGAACATTTGCTCATTGAAATTGCGGCATTATTACAAACTGATTTCTTTTTGAGATTTTTATTTTATGTGTTCAGGTGTTTGGCCTGCACGTGTGTCTGTCTGTGAACCACATGTGTTCAGTGCTCATGGAGGTCAGAAGGTTTTGGATCCCTCATGATTGGAGTTAGACCATTGTTAGCTACCATGTGGGTGCTAGGAATTGAACCTGGGTCCTCTGGAGGAGCAGCAGATGCCCTTAACCACTGTCTCACCAGCTACAAATGCATTAAAACACTGTGTTGCTGAGTGGTTATTTTTGCCTAGGACAACAAAGGAAGAACTGGGATTTGAACCCAGAGCATCTAACATCTTACATCAGGCTCCTTTTACTATCTTAATGGCTTCTCCAACGTGCTGTCAAAGGGAAGCTGGTACGGGAGAGGAGACTGGGGCGCATCACCACTTACAAAACGGCATGGCAACCAAGGCAAACAGGCTCTACCTGCATCCCAGAAACTGGAAGACATCTTTGTAGCACAGCTTGGTACCCACAATCCCACTCTCCAGACAGAAGGGATGCCATTTAGGAAAATGTAGGAAAGGCAAGCAAGGTAGCAACCAGTTCACACAGATCCTAAGTTTTAAGGCTCGGCGACACCATCAGCACCGTAGAGCCAGGCAGCCTGCATGTATTACACGGTGTGGTCCGCTGAGAAGACAGCTTGGAGATGGTCCATGGAAGCTTAGAGCCCACACTGGTGTTAATCAGCAGTAATGTCGCTTGATCTCCTCATACGTCTTCCCTTGCCTTTCAAACAGGAAGAATACACATCTTGTTGTGAAGTGCCGAACTAACACACTGAAAGGGCAGGCCTTCACAGAGCTCAGACACGGCTGAGTCTGCCTATAAACGTCAGCCTATAAACGATTGAGCACTGCATACAACGGAACCCATTGTATCCAATGCTCAGCGCTTCCTAACCAGCCCACCAGAAAAAGCACCACAGGGAAGCAGGGCCAATAAACACGCCTGTGCTTCAAAAACTTTACAACCCAAACTGAAGGTAAAGGAGATAATTATGGTAACAAACAAAGCAATAAGGAAAGATGAGGCCATGTCAGCTGAGCCACGCTGTGAGCCCGGACGCCAGGAAACCAAGTTCACTCAACCTGGGCAGAGACGTGGGGAGTTTAACCAAGTGGCGAGAGCAGTGTTGGGGAGAAGGGTGTGACAGGGTCCGTTGTGATGGAAAGAATGAGTTGGCCTTGTGGTTTCTCTTTATAGAGTCTTTGTGATAAAGAAAGCATCAGGGAAGGGATGGCTGAAGTCAAGTGTTCCTGCGGATGTGGAAACGGGGAAGTGGACTCACTCCTTGGGACCCAAGACACACTTAGACACACCAAGTCCTTGACAAAGACACACCCAAGACACCCTTACACATACCCGATTCCTCGACAAAGACGTGCTCAAGATACGCCTTAGACACAACAGAGTCCTGGACAAAGACACACCTAAGACACCCTTACACATACCAGATTCCTCGACAAAGACATACTCAAGACACCCCTTAGATACACCAGAGTCCCCGACTAAGACACACCCCAAACACCCTTACACACACCACAGTCTCCGACAAAGACACACCCAAGACACCCTTAGACACACCACATTCTCCAACAAAGACACACCCAAGGCACCCTTACACACACCACAGTCCCCAACAAAGACACACCCAAGGCATCCTTACACACACCACAGTCCCCAACAAAGACACACCCAAGACACACTTAGACACCACAGTCCCCAACAAAGACACACCCAAGACACCCTTAGACACACCACAGTCTCCAACAAAGACACACCCAAGGCACCCTTACACACACCACAATCTCCAACAAAGACACATCCAAGACACACTTAGACACACCACAGTCCCCAACAAAGACACACCCAAGGCACCCCTACACACACCAGTCTCCAACAAGACACATCCAAGACACATTTAGACACACCACAGTCCCCAACAAAGACACACCCAAGACACCCTTTTACACACAACAGAGTCCCCAACAAAGACACACCCAAGACACCCTTACACATACCAGAGTCCCCAACAAAGACACACCACAGTCCCCAACAGACACACCCAAGACACCCTTTTACACA